>NC_090922.1:122173762-122479274 GCF_040938575.1 Ambystoma mexicanum
GAAAGAGTAGGAAGAGAGTGGAGGGTGTAAATAAGAAACTAAAATAAAAGAGTAAAGTTTAGAAAGGCGTAAAGAAAGTGAATGCCAAGGAGTTGGAGGAGTAGCAAGATGATGAAGAAGTAAAGAAAGACTGAGGAGGCAGAACGAAGAATGGAGGAGATAGATAAGAAGGACAGACACAGACAGGTTGAAAGGCAAAGAGAGAAGTAAAAATAGTGGGAAAGAGAAAGAGAGCTAGAAGGGTCATGGAAACAGTGAAAGTGTGGTGGAGTGAGAAGAAAGCAGTGAGGAGAAATAGAGAGAACGCAGAAGAGAGGAACGCAAGAGGTAGAAAGATAAAAGAGAACATGAGGCATAGGGAAAGGTCTGGGGCGAGTGGCCATTTTCAGAGCTCTGATCCTGAACACCCTGAAGAAGGTGACGTTGTGGTGGAGGGGCTTGGGTCAGCAGCAAGCCGTAAAGGACCCACCCGCAATGCCTACCCTTTGTCCCCATAAGGAGAAACGAAAAATGCGGTCTTGTGGTTGCACGATTGCCAGTACGTGACCCCTGTCAGAAGACCTTGGGGTACCTCATGGGAGTTCCAGGTTTGGGTGAGCAGGTAGAACAGTGCCAACCGCTTGTATGTCTTTTAATCTACATAAAAAGATCTACATATCACTAGACAGATAAAGATTGACTTGATCCAAAGCTCGAAATGCCTTGCATGTCTTTGTGTACATTGGAAAGATATACAGGCAAAAATGTAGACACTAAAGTTATGCACAATAACGCCCTTAGAGCGGCACTAAACATCTCCAAAAATACTCACGTCTCTGTGGCGAGAAATACTGCCCACTGGTTACACATCCAGGAACGCATCCTTTTCAAAAGGAATCGTACCAAAATGTCGCCCTCACAATTATGACGGCCAAAAATGACCCCCTTACACCACATATATATGTGGGGGGTATAGAATATAATATTAATATGTGGGGGTACTGGGGGGTCTCCCCCGCATATATGTGTGGTGTAAAGGGGTTTGAAAAAAAGGCGGCCTTTTCAGCCGTCGCAATAGTGAGGGTCGCAATAATCACATAGATCCTTTTCAAAACACTCACACTGACACATACATGTCTACACAAGTCAGCCCCTAAATACCTGGCAGATCAATTCACTACCGCTCAACCGAATAGACCTACTCACTCAGCACAACTGCACCTGCTCTCTACCCCACGCTTTAAATTACAGAAAGCTGGAGGCGGTAGCTTCCCCGTAGTAGCCGCTAGACACTGGAATACATTACTGGCCACACTAAGGTCAGGAGAATCTTTCTGGACCTTCAGAAAACACCTAAAAACGTGGCTGTTCTCACAGGAACTACTTAAATAAAGCATGATCAGCAATCTGCACTGTCTCTGCAATTAAGACGACTGTAACCTAGGACAACGCAATAACCTAGTGCCCTGTATATATTTGTCACTGTCTTTGTTTGTGTATCTATGTAACCTTGTGTTTCCCCACCAAGAACAGCGCCCAGATGCCTTTGGGTTGGGTGCGCTGTACAAATTGCTAAATCAATCAATAAATAAATAAATAAATACATAAACAAACAAATAAATAAATAAATAAATACATAAACAAATAAATAAATAAAAGGTTTACAAGCTACAAAGGTTGGCATGTCGAATTTGAAAATGATTACATGTTCTACCTTTCGATAGTGAAACTTTGCCAGGCTAAAAGATTAACATGTTTAAATATGGGGGCTATCAACCCCTCAAACTCATTGCCTGCTGCTTCCTCATCTTTAATCATGCTATCCTAGATAAACTGAAAAGGCTTAAATCTATCTGTATTAATACAAGTAAAAATGTGAGCGTTTGTGGCTCGGTTTGTGGCTTGGCGAAGCGTTGTCCCTTATGCAATTCCACACCGTTTGTCGATCGTTCAGCCACAACACCGGACAGGAGAGATAGGGAATTGGAAGTTGGCTTATTTGTGGTCACATTTACCAAAACATAAGTGGGGCATAATGATCAGCTTGATCACAGCCGGGTAGCTCAGTGCATTTAGCTATTGCTGCTGTGACCTATGAGCAACATCCAGGTCACCACACCCTTCATTCTGTTTGAGGAAAGTAAACAGAATACCTTTTAATTGAGTAATATTAAAACTATTATTTACAGAACAATCAAATGGCAAATTTGGTGGTGTCAAGCACTATGTAAAACGCAGCAATCACAAGTCACTTCGTGTGCAATGTTTACTGTTCCAATGTGAAGAAACCATTGCAGCATGCCTTCTACTCCATGATCATCAAAGCAAACATTGCGGTTGTGACACGGCCACTGTTGTATTCAGGGTGGAACACATTGGGACCATCAAAGTACATGCATTTCATCCTGCAAAATCCCCCACCCCTTGTTTCTTTTTAAATCTTTTTGATATCCACTGCTGGATGTTGCAACAACGAACTTGAAAACAAATTGTAGGGCAAGGGACTCTGTGTCACTGCAAACAATCTCTGTGGCATATTCCAATGAAAATGGGCGAGGCACTTAATTAGCCTCTCACCGCTGAGGAAACAGAAACATGGCTGTTATTGGTGGCCTTTCACTGCTCATTGACATGTGACGAATAGAATCACACTCTCTACTTGAATTGATGTTGGCGAAGACTTGGGAGGCATTTCGAGTATGGTAACAGTGGCAAAATATGCTGGTAGTTTGACATTTCTGCTGCTGGACCATATTTATATCTAGGGTGGGAACTTGAAGGGAATGCCTCCTGTGTTTGCCTCAGATATTGTCTACAGAAACATGGAGGAATTATCAATTGTGAATTTACCGCCAGCGGTAATCCTTCCAAACCACAAAACCATGATTTACATAATGGGGAATAATCTAAAAGATGGCCCTACTCTAAAATAATATATAGAGGCCGATTCATGGAATTAAAGTGCGCTGAAAATTCCTGCGCAAGCGTGCAAAACCGTGCGAATCGCAGTGCAAGTGGGAAAATCGCAGCGAAACCCCCGCACATCGATTCATGGAAGTCCGTGCGCAAGTAAAATCTGGGATGTGCGCTGAAAATCTGCGTGGCGCACGCCGGCGCACAGGTCATCTAACGATGTGCGCTATGGCCGCCGGCGAAAGCGCACATAGCGCGGCGCACATAACAAAAGTAGGCGTAACACGGGGTGTGACACGCGGAATGGGGAACAACTCGTGAAAATGTGGACGTCACAGGGGAAGTACAGGAGGCAAGTGCGCGGAACGCCCACACGCTCATGTAGGGATGACGACACGCCCAATAAAAACACGCCTTGCTGAGCATAGATCCTGCATCCGCACAAAGAAAATCACAGCACCCATGGTGGAACACTTTGTGGCACAGAAACATACGCCAGTAGATTTCACATGGACAATCATTGAGAAGATGGCCGTGCCAACGAGGGGAGGCAACATCCACAATCTGCTCTTCAGATGAGAACAACTTTGGATTTTCCGTCACCAAACAGACAAGTTTGGGCTCAATGAAGCCACCAGCTGGCAAACCCTGGCCACCCTGTGAATATTCAAGTGTTGGCTAGTCTCTGGGGGAGAACCGGCCCACATTTCGAATGACCTGCAGTTTTGCATCTGTGGCATAGTTTTTCAGCAACACTGATAACCCACCACCTGTTGAGGCACCCCTAACTGTACTCTCTCATATGGGGGTCCACTGAGAAGCGCCTTTAAGGCGCCACATAGACTAAGGAACAGTAGTCAAATTTTAAGTTTCAATTCAGATTTAAGTTTGAATCCAGATTTGCACTGAATTTAAATTTAAATTTAAATTAAGCTGAAAATCAATGGGCCTCATTACGAGTCCGGCGGTAAAACCGCTTGGTTACCGCCGGACTCGTATTACCATTCCTCCTCCATGATTCCCGGAATTACCGGGGCATTACAACCCCGGTTTTCCAGGAATCACGGAGGCGGAATGGTGTTCTACCCCATTCCCATCGAGTCCTATGGGACTCGATGGGAATGGGGATCATGGAAACACCGGCAGCATCTCGTAATGCTGCCGGTGCTTCCTCGGCCGCCTGCAGGCGGGTGGTGTTAAACCCAACAGGTCAGACCTGGCGGGAACATCACCTCCCGCCTGCAGGAGTCGGGATCAGGTGGTCCGGAAACAACGGTGGCGACGGGTTTACCGCCATCGTTATTTCCGGACCGCCCGAGTTATAATGAGGCCCAATGTATTGTGGCTTTTGCATGGTCGGGTGGTGTTCCGACTTCTGAGCCTGATCTTGTGATGGCCACCGGCACCCAAATGGGGCGGCCATTTTGGATTCACGATCACGTGACCATTGGCGTCATGGTAACTATATACAGAGTGGCATAGTGAGCCGCGGCGAAGAAAACTCTCGCGCGCGGCTCACAGGACCACCACAGACACTTTGCTGAAGGTAAGCACACCCCGGAGGTCTGGCACGCGGCTAGTCACTCCCCCACACGTGGGGTCCGAGAGACACGCACGCCAACCCCCGTGCGAATGAAGGAAATTATTGAGTCCGTATACTTGCAGAGTTTTTAAAGCTGCCACGCTTTGCGCGCAGGACTAACAGTGATTATTGCTCAATTTGGTTTAAGTGAACAGATGATAGACAGCATTTGCTTTCCTCAGTGGATGTATCTGTGATTGGAGGTGACATTATGTTTTTCTGTCTGGCCCTTAGGTCCCAGGCCGCCCCACCCTCCGTGTAGGAAGATATTCTACCACCACAGAGGGTAAGCTGCTACCCCTCCTATTGCTAAAACCGACATTACAGTATTTTACATGTGGCAAACATAATAGGTTGCAGTGTGTATATTGATGTCTGTTCCATCTCTCACCCCTCCCTCCTGTCATCCTTGCAGGGAGAGGATCAGAATTGACACAGAAAATTCTGTTTAATGTGAATCATAATAGGCGCACACGCCTGTGCCCCTATTCCAGCCCTGATGAATGTGGCCCACCTACCCAGTACCACAGAAACCGGTCAGCTTTAGAATGATCTGACCTAGTGTTAATATCTATCTGCACAGGCACAGCTCATTCCCAGAAAGGACCCCCTTAGAAATAAAATAGGGGTCCAATTCTAGAAGGAAATCTCCAGAGAGGAACCTACCGAAGAATTTGTTCTTCCTTGTTTTTAACCAGCTTGCACCTGCCTAAAACAGAGAAAACCTATTAAAGTGAACAATGTCCTTCATCTGCAAGGCAGCAGACACATGTGAAGACCAAGGTGGTCCAGCATGTGCCTTTTAGCAATACACAGTGCACCAGAGACAATTTGGATCGAATAGGGAAAAACAGCGCACGGGCAAAGACGCGCACAGGCCTAAACACGTCCACCACACGAAGGCAGGCGGTAGAGTCCCTGCGCATGAAAAAAATGTGCGCCAAAATGTGCGCTAACAAAAAGCACGTATATACAGCTCTGATGAATGTCCCATACTGTGGCCCACTAGGACAAAATATGTGCAAAGGGGTACGCGACAAACAACGACACCCGCTGTGTCAAAAATAGCGTGTGCGTGTATTTCGGGGGTGCGTGGGAAATTTCACACGCGATTGTCCTTGGGTGAGCGGGGTACGTGTAAATCTGGGGTTCGCGTGAAGTTTCAATTGGCAGTGTGGCTCCTCCAAGGTGTTCGCTCTACACCCTCCACAGCCCCTGCAGGCAGCCCATACCACAGGGGACTACCCTGCACCCCTGGTCATGTCCCACAGGCAGCCCATCCACCATGGGCATGCCCCCCAGGCAAGCCACATGTCAGCTTGCACTACTGATCACCCCACCCCCCAGCACTGAGGGGCACCTGCCAGCAGGCCCCCACTCATGTCCCTAGCACCCCCACTCCCCAGCAGTGCAGGCCACCTGCCAGCAGGCCCCCACTCACGTCCCCCACCACCCCCATCCCCCAGCAGTGCAGGGCACCTGCCAACAGGCCCCCCATGCATGTCCCTCAGCACCCCCACCACCCAGCAGTGCAGGGCACCTGCCAGCAGGCCCCCACTCATGTCCCCCAGCACCCCCACCCCCCAGCAGTGCAGGGCACCTGCCAGCAGGCCCCCACTCATGTCCCCCAGCACCCCCATGCCCCAGCAGTGCAGGACACCTGCCAGCAGGCCCCCACTCATGTCCCACTCATGTCCGCCAGCACCCCCACCCCCCAGCAGTGCTGGGCACCTGCCAGTAGGCCCCAACTCATGTCCCCCAGCACCCCCACCCCCCAGCAGTGCAAGGCACCTGCCAGCAGGCCCCCACTCATGTCCCCCAGCACCCCCAACCCCCAGCAGTGCAGGGCACCTGCCAGCAGGCCCCCACTCATGTCCCACTCATGTCCCCTTGCACCCCCCACCCCCAAGCAGTGCAGGGCACCTGCCAGCAGGCCCCCACTCATGCCTCGCACATGTCCCCCAGCACCCCCACCCCCCAGCAGTGCAGGGCACCTGCCAGCAGGCCCCCACTCATGTCCCCTTGCACCCCCACCCCCCAACAGTGCAGGGAACCTGCCAGCAGGCCCCCACTCATGCCCCCCAGCACTGCCACCCCCCAGCAGTGCAGGGCACCTGCCAGCAGGCCCCCACTCATGTGTCATGATACCTACCCCCGGGGATCCAGACCAGGTCCAGCAACCCCGGAAGCAGGCATCAAGTTATTTTGGGCAAGCCCAAAAACCCCTGCTAGGGGCTGTTTGGGCGTGGTCCTGGCGCCATAGGCGCCAGGCTCATAGAGTAGAACTTACCTGATGCAGACCATGCTGCAAGCTTACCTGATGCAGACCATGCTGCAAGAGCTCCAAGTCAAATGAGGCTTGGAAGGGACTATTTTATCTAGGGACTATTTTTTACTCGGGCGGGGCTGGTAGGAATACTTACCTGGGACTACTTTGGAGGCTACTTAAACCACGCCCAAAGAGCAGCACATGCTTCGTGTTATTCTGCATCCAGTAGCGTAACGCTCACCATGGCTGCAAGTCTGCATCCAGCCTTCTGCCACGCCCGCCTCGAGTTTGGAGCTCCTAGAAAAAGGGAGAAAGAAGGAGAAAGGGTTAGAACAAGAGCAATACCTTTGATCCTTACCTGAATTCCCGATCCATCGCGCCTTCGAGCTGGAAGAAAGAAGTTATTTTATGCGCGTCGCCTCGCCTGCTGCAGCGCCGTGCTGAACTCACCGGCCTTCGCTGCATCTTCACATTCCACCGCATCCTCCTGCATGTTCCCCCCGCATTCCGGCACCTAAGGAGTAGACAAGAACAGCACGGTGAGCCAAGGGAATACACAGAGGAATATTAGTAACCCCCCCATAGACTTACCTGATTTTACCACCGGGGGTACTATTCCTCTTCACGGGTCGGCGCAGCTTCCACTGCATCTTCGCCGAACCCCGGCCCCTAAGGGGAAACAAAAGGACAGCAAGGTGAAACAAAGGGACTATCAAGGGGAACCCTCCTCACCACACTAGACTTACCTGATTTTACCGCCGGAGGTATTATTCCCCGAGACTTCATACTTTCTCTCAGTGCCTGAATAAGGGAGAAAGCAACAGGTTACATATTGACGTTATTTATCGAACTGTGTTGGAAATACAAATCCTTACCAGAATATTACCAGTTGCCACGAGGAACTGTTCACTAGGGTCAAGCTGCAATCTGCAATAGGAATAGGACAAGAGTGAAAGTCAGGCATTTGAACTCTTATGAACTACATACTTTTCGGAGTCAATATTGTTCTGGAACTCACCAATTCTTTCGAGCCAGTGAAGCAACTGGTTATCAACGCGCCCCTGCGCTCAATGCAGGATGGAGAGCTCATCTTTTCAAACCATCAGGTGAGACTAAAACAGGGGACATCAAAGGTGATCCGTGGGGAGAACAGCGGGGGTGGGGGATTTACACTCAACCCCACGGGTGGTTAATTCCCTTTCTCCATTTGCAGAAGAATATTCCTAGAGGCCAAGCAAATGAAGCTAGGTGGGCCAGTCCAGTCCGTCATCTCGGCCCTACGCGTCACATTGGTGGAGACCGCAGCTGTCCAGTTCAGATCGACACCTCTGTGGGAGCCAGGTGAGCGTAACATCATGTCCCACTCATGTCCCCTTGCACCCCCACCCTCCAGCAGTGCAGGGCACCTGCCAGCAGGCCCCCACTCATGTCCCACTCATGTCCCCTTGCACCCTCACCCCCAGCAGTGCAGGGCACCTGCCAGCAGGCCCCCACTCATGTCCCACTCATGTCCCCCAGGCCCCCCAGCCCCCAGCAGTGCAGGGCACCTGCCAGCAGTCCCCCACTCATGTCTCCCAGCACCCCCACCCCCCAGCAGTGCAGGGCACCTGCCAGCAGGCCCCCACTCATGTCCCACTCATGTCCCCTTGCACCCCCACCCCCCAGCAGTGCAGGGCACCTGCCAGCAGGCCCCCACTCATGTCCCCCAGCACCCCACCCCCCAGCAGTGCAGGGCACCTGCCAGCAGGCCCCCACTCATGTCCCCCAGCACCCCCACCCCCCAGCAGTCAGGTGCACCTGCCAGCAGGCCCCGACTCATGTCCCCCAGCACCCCCAGACCCCAGCAGTGCAGGGCACCTGCCAGCAGGCCCCCACTCATGTCCCACTCATGTCCCCCAGCATCCCAACCCCCCAGCAGTGCAGGGCACCTGCCAGCAGGCCCCCACTCATGTCCCCCAGCACCCCCACCCACCAGCAGTGCAGGGGACCTGCCAGCAGGCCCCCACTCATGTCCCCTTGCACCCCCAAGCAGTGCAGGGCACCTGCAGAAGGCCC
This sequence comes from Ambystoma mexicanum, assembly GCF_040938575.1. Taxonomy (NCBI): domain Eukaryota; kingdom Metazoa; phylum Chordata; class Amphibia; order Caudata; family Ambystomatidae; genus Ambystoma; species Ambystoma mexicanum. The sequence goes on from NC_090922.1 coordinate 122,182,561, forward strand.
CCACTCATGTCCCACTCATGTCCCCCAGCACCCCCAGCCCCCAGCAGTGCAGGGCACCTGCCAGCAGGCCCCACTCATGTCCCCCAGCACCCCCACCCCCCAGCAGTGCAGGGCACCTGCCAGCAGGCCCCCACTCATGTCCCCCAGCACCCCCACCCCCCCCAGCAGTGCAGGGCACCTGCCAGCAGAACCCCACTCATGTCCCACTCATGTCCCCTTGCACCCCCACCCCCCAGCATTGCAGGGCACCTGCCAGCAGGCCCCCACTCATGTCCCCCAGCACCCCCACCCCCCAGCAGGGCAGGGGACCAGCCAGCAGGCCCCCACTCATGTCCCCCAGCACCCCCACTCCCCAGCAGTGCAGGGCACCCGCCAGCAGGCTCCCACTCATGTCCCCCAGCACCCCCACCACCAGCAGTGCAGGGCACCTGCCAGCAGTCCCCCACTCATGTCTCCCAGCACCCCCACCCCCCCAGCAGTGCAGGGCCCCTGCCAGCAGGCCCCGACTCATGTCCCACTCATGTCCCCTTGCACCCCCACCCCCCAGCAGTGCAGGGCACCTGCCAGCAGGCCCCCACTCATGTCCCACTCATGTCCCCCAGCACCCCCACCCCCCAGCAGTGCAGGGCACCTGCCAGCAGGCCCCCACTCATGTCCCCCAGCACCCCCCACCCCCCAGCAGTCAGGTGCACCTGCCAGCAGGCCCCGACTCATGTCCCCCAGCACCCCCACCCCCCAGCAGTGCAGGGCACCTGCCAGCAGGCCCCCACTCATGTCACACTCATGTCCCCCAGCATCCTCACCCCCCCAGCAGTGCAGGGCACCTGCCAGCAGGCCCCCACTCATGTCCCCCAGCACCCCCACCCCCCAGCAGTGCAGGGGACCTGCCAGCAGGCCCCCACTCATGTCCCACTCATGTCCCCTTGCACCCCCACCCCCAAGCAGTGCAGGGCACCTGCAGAAGGCCCCCACTCATGTCCCACAGCACCCCCACCCCCCAGCAGTGCAGGGCACCTGCCAGCAGGCCCCACTCATGTCCCCCAGCACCCCCACCCCCCAGCAGTCAGGTGCACCTGCCAGCAGGCCCCAACTCATGTCCCCCAGCACCCCCACTCCCCCCCCAGCAGTGCAGGGCACCTGCCAGCAGGCCCCCACTCATGTCCCACTCATGTCCCCTTGCACCCCCACCCCCCAGCAGTGCAGGGCACCTGCCAGCAGGCCCACACTCATGTCCCCCAGCACCCCCACTCCCCAGCAGTGCAGGGCACCCGCCAGCAGGCTCCCACTCATGTCCCCCAGCACCCCCACCACCAGCAGTGCAGGGCACCTGCCAGCAGGCCCCCACTCATGTCCCCTTGTACCCCCACCCCCCAGCAGTGAAATGGCGATCTCATGACACAAACCAAACGTCAACTGTGTACATCAACACATGTCCGCCACACGAAGGCAGGCGGTAGCGTCCCTGCACATTAAAATAAATGTGCGCCTTAACAAAAAGCACGTATATACAGCTCTGATTAATGTCCCATACTGTGGCCCTCTAGGACAATGACGTGCAAAGGGGTATGCGACAAACACGGACACCCACCCGCTGTGTCAAAAATAGCATGTATTTTGGGGGTGCGCGGTACGTTTCACACGCGATTGGGCCTGGGCGAGCGGGGTATGTGTATTTCAGGGGCTCGCAGGAAGTTTTACATGCGATTGGGCCTGGGCGATCAGGGTACGTCTATTTCAGGGGCTTGCGGGAATTTTCACACGCGATTGGGCCTGGGCGAGCGGGGTATGTGTATTTCAGGGGCTCGCGGGAAGTTTTACACGCGATTGGGCCTGGGCGAGTGGGGTCGGTGTATTTCAGGGGCTCGCGGGAATTTTAATACGTGATTGGGCCTTGTCGAGCGGGGTACGTGTATTACTGGGGTGGGCGGGGAAGTACAGGAGGCAAATGCGTGGAACGCCCACACGCACGCGGCAAAAAAGACACGCTAATCCGGAAACACGTACGCCCGCAGGAAGCAGGCGTACGTGGACCCGCTCAGCATAAAAGTGCGCGCAAACAACAAGCAAGCTCAGACCCCAGGATAAACATACCGTTCCTAGCAGCAGTGGTCGTGGGATACCGCAGGAGGAGGAGGAGGACAGTCAGGCCCAGAATTTTCACACCCAGAACCAGCCTTTTTGGGATGCCTGATGACCAGGTGTATGGGAGGTACAGGTTTCCACCTCACATAATACTCGACCTGGTCAGTGAGTGGGAGGATGACCTCATATCACCCACCCTCTGCTCCCAAGCACTCAGCCCCCTGGAGAAGGCCCTCAATGTACTGCACTTTTTGGCCACCGGATCATTTCAGCGGACAAGTGCCATAGTGGGAGGGGTGTCACAGGCCACGCAGTCACGCTGCCTACACCAGGTCTTGGCCATCATGACTGCACGCCCATCAGTCCGCAGGCACATATACCTGCCCAGAACACCTGCAGAAAGGCAGGCTGCCGTCCAGGATTTCTATGGGGTGGCACAATTCCCCAAAGTCCTAGGTGCCATTGATTGCACACATGTGGCTCTATGTTCCCCCAGGGCATCAGAGCACATCTATAGAAACCGCAAGCACTGGCATTCCATCAACGTGCAGGTAGTATGTGATGCCAAGGGAATCATCACCTCAGTATATGCCAACTATCCAGGGTCCACCCACGACAGTTTCATTTACAGAATGTGAACCCTAAACCGGGACCAAGAAGCTGGGCGGCATGGCGATACATGGCTGCTTGCTGAGTATAAATGCCACAGCACATGCATGCATGCCAGATACTGAGTAATGTCACAATCCTACTAATGATACCCATCACCACCTCCCCAGAGGACAGTGCCTACCCTCTGAGCACCCACATGATGACGCCAATTCGGAACCCCACCACGCCACCCTAGGTAAGATACAACACAGCCAATATTGCAACCCGGGGCATAGTGGAGCGCACATTCGGAGTGCTCAATTCACGCTTTCGCTCCCTTGACCGTTCTGGCGGGCAGCTGTTATACGCTCCCCCAGTAGTGTACAGGATCATAGTGGCAGCATGTGTCCTGCACAACGTTGCAACACGCCGGGGCCTGCCGGTGCACATGGTGGTGCCCCCACATCCACAACCACATGCACGCCCGCTGCGCATGGGAGGGGAAAGGGCACAGGGTGAGGCAGCCCGAACGCAGCTGGTGGCTAATTACTTCACTTAGAATCACACCCCTGTGGAGTGCACACAGCCCTGCCACATACCAGCTGACAATTGATGATGACACAAGGGACAGTCAACTGTCACAACCATACCAGCCTGAGATTGGTCACCTGGAAGTGTCACAATGTGTGCATCCCTACCTACAGAAACACCACCAATGCTGTGTCATCAATAGACACATATGCTGTTAAATGCATTACCCCCTTGCAAAATACAACATGAGAACAGTGCCATGTCACCCAACCCCTCCCCAGCACCACCACCCAACACACCATGGCATGTCATGCTATGTGAGAGCAAACAAAGCAATCCCGAAAACCTGACACAAGTGTCACAAAGTACAGTGTCCCTAATGGAAACTGGACACACACAATATGATCCCAGTAATGTTGAACTAACAACACACATGACCAAATACTTACCAACAATACAATGCAGCTACACAAGCTCAAACATAACTAAAACATGACAGTACTAAGTTAAAGTAGTCGTAGTCTTACAACCTGAATATGCCACCACATCGCCCCCTTCCAACTGTAGTCTTGCAGGCTTCAAAACTTGTCTGTGTACTGCATACAACATGAACACCATCTCCAAAGTAGACGGCTTTGTGAAGACATGAGGAATGAACCTGCAGATTTTGAGGGAGACATGAAAGCAGAAGCATACATAATTACAACATGCAGTGTACAATACAACAACAATATGCACAAGGAATATCTACACAGTATTGACTACAGACTGCCCACACAGCTCATGGGAGTCCAACGTCACTGTGTAAGTCTCTGTCACTTGGGCACACCCTTTGCAAGCCCATGGAAACAGGAAGCAGGAGGGGTGTGTGTCTCACAAACCCAAGCATCTAACCCAAACTCAGGACAAGCCTGCATGTGCCCAGCCAGAATACAGTGGATGCCCACGGGAGCCACACAAGGCAACACACTGTAACAAAAAATCAAAAATCAAAAATGGCCATGTGGGGGCCAATGGGGGTGGGGGAGGCCACCCAGGAGGTCCGAGGACAGGGTGCACACCAACAGCCACATGTGTGGATGTTGGGAAAAAAAACACCTCCATGGGCTCATGGCCTGCACGGCTACGCTATCGTGGGAGAATCAGAATCGCTGTGGTCGCTCTCATCACCCTGTGCTGCTGCCGCCACATGAGGTGGTAGTGCTATGGGAGGCAGCCCACGCAAAGCCCTAGTCTGGTCCTCCATGGCAGCAAGCATGCGGGTGTGGAAGGTCTCGTTCTGGAGGATTATAGTGCGGAGATCCCCATGCACCACCTGACGTGATGCCCGGACCTCCTCCCGAGTTGCCTGCATCTCAGCTGAGAGCGTACGTGTGACCCGCTCCAGCTGCCGTTCTGTCCTCAAGTTAGTGGAAGCCTCAAGGTCAACAAGAGTCTCCCTGAGGTGATGGAGTTCTACCCTGAGGGCTTCCCTGTGGCTCTGGGACTCTATAGAAATGGCTTCCCGCAGAGTCTCCAGTGCCGCCCGTCTGTCTCTGTTGGACGCCAACATGTCCTCCCTGAGTGATTGGCAAATGGAGTCTGTTGCCTACTGTAGTTGCTCCATCTGCCTTTCAGGGGGGACAATGGAAGTGGCCACCCTCTCCATTGCTTGAGCCATCATCTCAGATGATGCTGCCTGTTGTTTTGCCATACCGTATATGGATTGCTCCCATGCGGTATTGCCTGGTGGCGTACGGCCACCGTGTTGGCGGGCACCAAACCTGTCTGGGGCAAGGCGAACTGCGCCTTGCTGTGCCGGCACTGCCTGAGGCTGCAGGACTGCATTCCCCCTCTGATCTGCTGGCCCAGGAACAGGATCAGATGTTGCGGAGTGTGACCCTGCATCCGTAACCACCAAAGGTGGACCTACCAACACTGGCATCCCCATAGAGGGTTCTACCCCTGCTGCAGGTGGGTTGGACAGAACAGAATCCCTGCCAGGAACACCTACCTGCGACGCCACAAAGGTCTCATCATCCGAATCGACACCTGAATAGAGGTCTGGGGAGGTGCACCCAGAGACACCCCTGGAGAGAATGGTCTGCAGCAAGAGTGGGTTCTCACCCACCACCACACCACGTCCCCCACTGGTGCTCGGTCGTGCCTGAGATACCTCCTGGGTCTGCACCATCTCCTCAACCTCAACAGCATCAAGTGCGTCATCCCCTGCAAAAACATGAAAGACAAAAAATGGACACAGGCATTAGCACCATGGCACACAATTAGGCCTGACAAGCTACAGAACCAGCTTGATTGACACATGTCCCACATGACTATAACCCTCACATGCATGCACTGTCACTGAGTTTGAAGGGGAGGCAAATGGCAGACACTGATGACACCAAGATGGAAGAGCAACACATTAGCTGCATGCTGGCTAGCAGTGCCATCACACATTGGCCTGTGAGTGGCATGTCCAATCCACATACATGACACATGCCATCACACAGATGGCATGTATGGAGGCATGTCACATATTGTTTGACAATAGGGCTGAGAAATGCGTAGTAAAAGTGGGGGAATTGAAACAATCAGCCTGAATGAACACTGAAAAATACAGAACAATGTTTTTGCAAGATGCCACTTCAAGGGCAACTGGCGTGATGTTGCGCAAAATGTCTACTGTGGGCAGAAGGGATACTGTAATACCCAAATCCAGGGGCGCAGAATGTTTTGGATGAAGCACATGGGTGACCCAAACCACTCAGGCACACACACCCTCACCTGGCACTCAATCCGAACCCCTCACACACACAACATACACATGGATCACACACACATGCATGTGCACTCACAGGACAATGCCTCGTAATCTGGCAGTTCTCCCACACCTTAGATCTGTTCCTCTGTGACGTAGGTCCCAGCAACATACTCATCTACAGTGAGTTCAATGTCCTCTGGTGGAGACCCACCTCCGGTCACCAGAGTAGCGGCATAACTTGAGGCCAGCTTTTTCTTTGCCCTGCATTTAAGGTCATTCCAGCGCTTGTAGCAATCACCAGCTGTGCGCCTCACAAATCCAAGGCCAATTATGATGTCCGCGACGGTCTGCCAGTGAGCTTGACGTTGAGCAGGTGTGGTCTTGCACACTGCAGTTATCAACATTTCGCGGTCATGTGTGGACACATACTGCACAAGTGCATCACGTTCGGCATCATTTAAGCTAGGCTTCCTTGGCGTGCTGGACTGCGTAGCCGTGTCTGGGGTATCAGCCTGTAGTGGACGAGCACTCTTCCTCTTTCTTTTGGAAGGTGGTGGGGATCGTGAGTGGCTTACGCCGCTCCGGTCACTAGGGGCAGGAGCACTGGTAGACCGGGTAGTAGGAATGTGCGAATGCACACTGACCAAAGGACTTGGTGCAGGCATTGGCTGGAGTGTGATGTTGGCAGGGGGAACGTCAGTATGATGGACCGGGAGCGACACTGTCCTGGCTGGGAGAGTAAGAGCTGGGGTGGATGGAGCTGCAGCTGCCCCTGCAGCCTCCCCACCCTGCCTACCCGGGGCAGCAGATGACATAGCTGCCCCAGATCCACGTGGCCTGGTGACACCAACTTGCACCGCCACACGCGGCCTAGACTTGCTGACCTGGAAGTCAGCCTGGGAGTCTTCCTTCCAGGTCAGGTGCCACAATGGCCCCGACCAACAAGGGCTGAGCTGGGATGGTGTCAGCCACGTTTCCCTCAACCATGGGGGGGCATGGGTGTCCTTGATTGGTCCTCCACACATGGGGGATAGGGGCACTCTGCAAATCACGTCCATGTCCCCTACCGTGCCCACCACGCCCACCTGTTGAAGCTCGGCCACCTTTGCCTCCCTTACCGCTTACTCGCCTCCCAGCCATGGCAGTGATGTTGTTGTGTGTATGGGAGGTGCAGTAAACTATTGTCCTGGGCAATTGGGGGTCAAAGGGGTAGGGTACTAGATGGAATTCGTACCCTAGTGCACTAGCAAGGCTGTATGTGACCCCTGGGGGAAGATGACGGGTCAAGCAACGCACAGGCACCCCAAAAACAGAAAATAACGTGCACGCAACCCCTCGAAGACCACGTGCGTCGAAAAATGAACCCACACTACGCGGTGGCACCCAGAAACACAAAAAAAATCATACGCGTGTTACACGCAGCCTACAATGACCTCTGAAGGGGTACGCGACACACGGGGCAAGCACAGTTGGTAAATACGTGCGCGACTCACCGTCTCTGCCTGGAAAAAGAGCATAAAAAAGATGCGCGTGTGCGTGTTGGCAACACCCCCGCCAAAAGAATAATTGTACGCTGTCTGAGGAGACAGGACAAAAGAAGAAGTGAACACTGTTTGAGGAAACAGGCCCAACAGAAAATCAGAAAAAAGCTGTCAGAGGTAACAGGGAGTACGAACTAGAAACGCTGTGAAGTAAATCGCGTGTGAACCGACAAGAAGTACAGAATTCACCCACTCGCTCTCCACAAAAAGCACATACAAGGAAATTATGTCCTACACGTACCTTTTAAACTGGCCCACACGTCCAACGTCACTTCCGCGTATACGCGCTAAGGCCCTATCCTCAAATTACACGAGCTGACACTCGGACGTGCAGTTCTTGGACGTGTAACATGCATCCGTGTTCAGGGAAACGCCCGCGCGCGCACATCACAGACGCGCTTACGCGCTAAGGGCCTTTGGTCCAATGAAATTGTGTACGTGTGCTGCCGCGCTTACGCGCTAAGGGCCTTTCCTCGAATTACACGCTGACGTGCAAGATTTTCATGTGCCAAATCACTCCGTATCAAGCTGGCCACGCGTAAGCACAAGGAAGACCACGCTCCTGCCCAGAAGGCCGAATTACTGCCCCCCAGAGCCCAGAGCACGCTCCCACCTGCCATCTGCTGCTGCATGCTGCCCACGTGCCCTGCCATTTGCTGCCTGCACATCAGCCAGGGGTGCTGTTGCTGTGACCACCCCTGCTGGAACGGAAGACTCCCGACTGGGATTCCATCGCTCCACAGCCCAGCCCCAGGACCCAGTTGCCCACCCACTCCTGCCTCTGGGGTTGCCATGTCCAGCACTACACCATCTGGCGGCACTGGCAAACCCCAGCCAGAGAGGCAGAGGGCCACCAGCTTCACTGCCACAGAAGTTGGTGTCCTGGTGGAGCAAGTCCTGGGGCAGTATGATGCCCTCTTCGGAAGGTCGCGCGCCGACAAGGAAGGACGGACCAGGATCTGGACAGACATTGTGACTGCCATCAACGCGGAGGGGGTGGCAGTCCGCGAATTCCATCATGTCAAGAAGCGCTGGGAGGACTTCAGGTCCAGGACCCTCAACAAGGCCCGGCGCCTCTTGAAGGCAGCGGATGCTAAGGGGCGCTGGGGCCACCTTTCGGAAGACCAAATGAGGGTCCTGGAACGCGTATGCCCAGCGCTCTATGTCCAGGTCCTTGAGAGGCACACCCGTCTGGAGTCGAGCGGTAAGTGTACATGCATACTGATTGGAAGCTGTGCGTGTGGTGGTGTGCCAGTAGTGTGCAGGTTGCACATGTGGTTTTGTAGGGCCAAGTATGGATGTGTATGTACAGGGCTGTGAGGCTGACACATGCGAGTCCTTTCATGTGTGAGACACATGGATGGTGTATTTGTGGGTAAGCATGCAGGCCAAATGCAGATGTGTGAGCACACATGTTTGAATGACTGTGTATGCCAGTTGTCAAGGTTGTGGTGTCACACATGGATGTTGGTTCCAGCTGCATGTATCTGCACTGTGTACATGTGCATGTATGTGTATCTGACAAGTGTGCAACTGTCATGCAACATGGATGCATGTGAGACTGATATATAGAAGACTGATTGCCAGATGTGACATGGATGCCGATCTCATCACTGCGACACTTGGTGGAGGTATACACATGCATGTAAGTGTGGTGGCGTGTGTGCATGTCTAGTGCACTCCCTGTGACTCATGTGATGTCAGGCTCACCTTTGCCTGCTCATGCTGTTGTATGTGTATGGATGGTGCTGGCTGTTGCGATATGGCTGTGGAATAGCTCATGTGTGTGATTTGAAATGACATGTGTGTTGGGGATTGTGCTGCAATGTCTGAAGTTTGACAATGACACTCGTGTGCAACTGTCATATGTGTATGAGTCCATTGTACAGTGCCCTGACGCCTGTGTCATATCTCTCCCTGTATGCAGCGTCGACTGATGAAGAGGGCGGAGAGGGTGCTGTGGAGCACAGCGGCAGGGATCGCACCGCCAGCGGGAGACGCAAGGCCCGGCTCCCCTCCCAGGTTGTCATCTCGTCAGGGAGTGAGGAGTCCGGTGCCGCGTCCCAGGTCGCAGCTGCTGAGGGGAGGCCAAGAGGCGGAGGTCGGAGTTGGACTCCCCGGCAGCAGAAGGGGCAGCTGAGACCCCACAGGGCCCGACGGAGGAAGATGGCACGGAGTCATCCAGGTTGGTGGGGGATTTGGTGGAGGAGGAGGCCGTGCAAGGGACAGAGACGGGGTCTGGAGGTGGGGATTCCACTGGTGCTGGTGCTGCAGTGCAGGGACAGGAGGCAGCTCAGGCCGCCGCGGAGGTGCCTGTGTGTAATCCTGTCCCTGATCCTGTGACTGCATCATCCTGCACCAACAGGGATACCTACGTCCAGAGCTGTTTTCAGGCAGGGGATGAGCTTACGACAACTGGCCTTCCTCTGCCTGCAGACGTGGCTATCTGGGACTGGGTTGGCCTGTCCTGGGTGGTGTGGCGTTACGTCAACGGGCCATGAGAGGCAAAATGCAGTCTTTTCATGGGGAGACTGCATGTCGTCTCGAATGGCTCGTTGACCACGTCGACCTACTGGGACAGGTCACCAGGGCCGGATTCCTCCGTTTGCTGGGCCTTGTTCCGACCCCCTCCTCAACTGAACCCCCTATGCGCCAGTCGTACTCCGTGCCATCTTCCCACCCATGTGTCACCTGGGTGCCCTGTGGAGCTGCCTCCGAACCTGCGGCCAGGCTGGTGGAGGACACATCCCTGCCACAGTCGGGAGTCGGACGTCCAGCAGGGGTGGCCACCTTAACAACTGCACTCCAGCCGGAGGAGGATGTGCAGGCAGCAAGAGCCAGGGCACGGTCAGAGGCACAGCAGCAGCAGCAACAAGGTGGGAGCCATGATTGCTCGGGGCCTTCGTCATCGGAGGGGCAGGCATTGGCCAGAGGGCAGGAGGACCCAGGACGGGAAGTGTCTTCCGTGTGGCAGCGGTTAGGCCATGCCATAGATGCGGAGTGGCAGCGGGCAGAAGAGGCACGGCTCACGATGGTGAGGGCGGAGAACTCCATGCGGAGGGCCCTGAGGCGGGCCGAGTGCCTCGAGGCAATTTACAGGGAGTTGGAGGAGAACATGTCGTCCCTGCGAACCCTCGGGGCCATGGAAGAGGACCGCCTCCGGGACATTGAGCAGGAGTTCGATGATGCCCTGGCCGGGACATCTAAAAGTGAGCCGTCTGACTAGCCCGCTGCCCTTGTAAATAGTTAGATAGTGTTAGGTGTCCTTTGGTTTTTTCTTTATTTTGGTTGCGCTTGGACAATGCACCACGTTTCTGTATATAGTTTTTCATTAGTTAGTATTTTTGATAGGTTTCATTTCTTCAGTTGGGATCATGGACCCTGGATTGTTCATCTGTATATAGTTCACTATTGGATTCATCTCTTTTTTTTGGATTTCCCCATGAAGCAATGGTTTTCCCTTGGATTTGCTTTGTTGGACTTTGATTTTAGACACCTTTCCTTTGAATTATGATTTCTTGTTTTTCATTATTTTACGGACATGCAGCTTTTCTTTTTTTATTCCCATTGTTGTTTGTTTCATTTTAATTCCATTCATGTTGCGTTTAATACATTTTTTTCTTCATACTTCGATGTGGGGTATTATCTCATTGGTTTCTTGCATGTCATGATATGGGTTTTCACATTCACTTGCAACCAATGTGTGTGTGTGACGGACATGTGTTCATTTACATACTTGCCATTGGGGTTGTATCATGTAATTGCCTTTTCTATGTGGGTGGATGCAATACTTGGTTGGGTCTTTGGGCTGGGGAGGCTGGCCATAAGGGCCATGATTGAGGATCGTCATGACCTGGGGGCAGGGGAACATGATTGGGGGCCTGCTGGCAGGTGCCCCTGACTGCTTGGGGGTGGGGGTGCTGGGGGACATGTGTGGGGGCCTGCTAGCAGGTGCCCTGCACTGCTGGGGGGTGGGGGTGCAAGGGGACATGAATGGGACATGAGTGGGGGCATGCTGGCAGGTGCCCCTGACTGCTGGGGGGTGGGGGTGCTGGGGGACATGTGTTGGTGCCTGTTGGCAGGTTCCCCTGACTGCTGGGGGGTGGGGGTGCTGGGGGACATGTGTGGGGGCCTGCTGTCAGGTGCCCCACACTGCTGGGGGGTGGGTGTGCAAGGGGACATGAGTGGGGGCCTGCTGGCAGGTGCCCTGCACTGCTGGGGGGTGGGGGTGCAAGGGGACATGAGTGGGACATGGGTGGGGGCCTGCTGGCAGGTGCCCCTGACTGCTGGGGTTTGGGGGTGCTGGGGGACATGTGTGGGGGCCTGCTAGCAGGTGCCCTGCACTGCTGGGGGGTGGGGGTGCAAGGGGACATGAGTGGGGGCATGCTGGCAGGTGCCCCTGACTGCTGGGGGGTGGGGGTGCTGGGGGACATGTGTGGGTGCCTGCTGGCAGGTGCCCCTGACTGCTGGGGGGTGGGGGTGCTGGGGGACATGTGTGGGGGCCTGCTGGCAGGTGCCCCACACTGCTGGGGGGTGGGTGTACAAGGGGACATGAGTGGGGGCCTGCTGGCAGGTGCCCTGCACTGCTGGGGGGTGGGGGTGCAAGGGGACATGAGTGGGACATGGGTGGGGGCCTGCTGGCAGGTGCCCCTGACTGCTGGGGGTTGGGGGTGCTGGGGGACATGTGTGGGGGCCTGCTGGCAGGTGCCCCTGACTGCTGGGGGTGGGGGTGCAAGGGGACATGAGTGGGGGCGTGCTGGCAGGTGCCCCTGACTGCTGGGGGGTGGGGGTGCAAGGGACATGAGTGGGGGCCTGCTGGCAGGTGCCCCTGACTGCTGTGGGGTGGGGGTGCTGAGGGACATGTGTGGGGGCCTGCTGGCAGGTGCCCTGCACTGCTGGGAGGTGGGGGTGCAAGGGGACATGAGTGGGGGCCTGCTGGCAGGTGCCCCTGACTGCTGGGGGTGGGGGTGCTGGGGGACATGTGTGGGGGCCTGCTGGCAGGTGCCCTGCACTGCTGGGGGGTGGGTGTGCAAGGGGACATGAGTGGGACATGAGTGGGGGCCTGCTGGCAGGTGCCCCTGACTGCTGGGGGGTGGGGGTGCTGGGGGACATGTGTGGGTGCCTGCTGGCAGGTGCCCCTGACTGCTGGGGGGTGGGGGTGCTGGGGGACATGTGGGGGGGCCTGCTGGCAGGTGCCCCACACTGCTGGGGGGTGGGTGTGCAAGGGGACATGGGTGGGGGCCTGCTGGCAGGTGCCCTGCACTGCTGGGGGTGGGGGTGCAAGGGGAAATGAGTGGGGGCATGCTGGCAGGTGCCCTGCACTGCTGGGGGGTGGGGTGCTGGGGGACATGTGTGGGGGCCTGCTGGCAGGTCCCCCTGACTGCTGGGGGGTGGGGGTGCTGGGGGACATGTGTGGGGCCTGCTGGCAGGTGCCCCACACTGCTGGGGGGTGGGTGTGAAAGGGGACATGAGTAGGACTTGAGTGGGGGCCTGCTGGCAGGTGCCCTGCACTGCTGGGGGGTGGGGGTGCAAGGGGACATGAGTGGGACATGAGTGGGGGCCTGCTGGCAGGTGCCCTGCACTGCTGGGGGGTGGGGGTGCTGGTAGACATGAGTTGGTGATCATATTGCAACGTGACATGTGGCTTGGCTGGGGGGCATGCCCATGGTGGATGGGCTGCCTGCGGGACATGACCAGGGGTGCAGGGTAGTCCCCTCTGGTGTGGGCTGCCTGCAGGGGTCGTGGAGGGGGTAGAGGGGACACCAGGTTTCACGTGTAGGACTCCTCGCGCACCCCTGAAATACACATACGAAGCCCAATCGTGTGTGAAACTTCCCGCGCACCCCTGAAATACACGTACCCAGGCCAATCGCGTGTGGAACTTCCCGCGCACACCTGAAATACACATACCCAGGCCAATCGCGTGTGGAAATTCCCGCGCACACCTGAAATACACGTACCCAGGCCAATCGCGTATGAAACTTCCAGCACACCCCTGTAATACACGTACCCAGGCCAATCGCGTGTGGAAGTTCCCGCTCACACATGAAATACACGTACCCAGGCCAATCGCATGTGGAAATTCCCACGCACCCCTGAAATACAGATACCCAGGCCAATCGCGTGTGAAACTTCCCGCACACCCCTGAAATACACATACGAAGCCCAATCGTGTGTGAAACTTCCCGCGCACCCCTGAAATACACGTACCCAGGCCAATCACGTGTGGAACTTCCCGCGCACACCTGAAATACACATACCCAGGCCAATCGCGTGTGGAAATTCCCGCGCACACCTGAAATACACGTACCCAGGCCAATCGCGTATGAAACTTCCAGCACACCCCTGTAATACACGTACCCAGGCCAATCGCGTGTGGAAGTTCCCGCGCACACATGAACTACACGTACCCAGGCCAATCGCATGTGGAAATTCCCACGCACCCCTGAAATACAGATACCCAGGCCAATCGCGTGTGAAACTTCCTGCACACCCCTGAAATACACGTAACCATCCCAATCGCATGTGAAACTTCCTGCGCACCCCTGAAATACACGTACCCAGGCCAATCGCGTGTGAAACTTCCCGCGCACCCCTGAAATACACGTACCCAGGCCAATCGCGTGTGAAACTTCCCGCGCACCCCTGAAATACACGTAACCAGGCCAATCACATGTGAAACTTCCCACGCACCCCTGAAATACACGTACCCCACTCGCACAGGCCCTTTCGCGTGTGAAAGTTCCCGCGAACCCCGTAATACACGTACCCTGCTGAAATCGCGTTTGAAACTTCCCGCGAACCCCAGTAATACACGTACCCCACTCGCACAGGCCCTTTCGCGTGTGAAACTTCACGCGCACGCCAGTAATGCACGTTCCCCGCTTGGCGTTTGCTGTTTGGCAGCCCTGTAAACTGGTCCAGGGTTAGCGCAGCCCTTTGCGCTGAATTGGGAATTTTGATGGCTTTTCCTTGCGCGAGGGCGTTCTTGGGGGCGTAACTGGCGCTGCTGCTGGGTCGCAGCGCCACTCTGCGGCACGGCTGGTTTTGGAGGCTAGAATCCATGAATACGCTGTGCGTGAAAATCGATTTTTGCGCACACAGCTGGCCCAGACATTCGCACGCGCACACTGTGCGCCAGCCGCGTGCGCCCCTTTTGTGTGAAATTCTATGTATTACCCTCATAGTGTTAAACCTTGTTCTACACGGCAGGCAGTCAGGCCTCAGGCTCCTGTTAGAAACGGCCCATTCTGTCCAGGTAAAAAGGGGCTCCCCAAAACCAAAAGAGGCCTAAGGGCCTTCTTAGGACTTACCGGATATTACAGGAGGTTCATCCCCAATTTCTCTGCCATCACCTCCTGGCTAACCGATAAGTTAAAGAACGCAGCGCCCCAAACACTGCATTGGCGGAAGGAAGACCAAGCCAGTTTCAATACCTTGAGGTCAATCCTATGTAGTGAGCCAGTTTTAAAAGTCCCCAATTTTAATAAGGATTTCATCCTTCAGACTTACACCTCTAAGGTTGGGTAGGTGCCGTGTTATCTCAGGTATAAAAGATGGTCAAGAACATCCCGTGCTATACATCAACCAGACGTTATTTCCTAGAGAAAGAAATAATGCCACCATCGAATTAGAGGCACTGGCAATAAAGAGGGCCGTAGGATACCTCAAGTATTATCTCAGCGGGAGAAGATTTCATCTCATTACTGATCATTCACCCCTTATTTGTTTTAGTCTCCTGAAGGATACCAGCTCTAGGATTTGCACTGGTTCTTAGACCTACAGCCCTTCTGGTACTGTGTCGAAACATAGAAAGCGAAAAGAAGAGCAGAGAATGTGGATTTCATGTCCCGTTTTCCAATGGAGGGAAATGGGGAAGCCAGCAGCATTAGGGCAAGGGTCTGTGATGATTCTTCAGATGTCGTCAATGTTGGGGTGTGTGCGCCAAAGAATAGTTGTGTGCGGGCTGTTTTTTAGTCATGTGCGCAACTGAGTGATGCATCGCCAGACGGGTGGTGGTTGGCGGCGCCGGCCCAGTGCCACCAGTGAGCAAGTGCTTAGTGATCCAATTCCACAGTGTGCAAGCGAGGAATGCAAATTTGAGACACAACAAGCTCTACTTCAACTGACATTTGGTGCTCTATTCTCCTCCTAAGACTTTAGCTCATCTCAAATTGATTCCTTTTACATCTCTAAACATTAGCAAGATCTTTCCTTTTATGATGGATTGGTACAAGAACAGAGGGGTTCTTCTAGTGGAACACAGATTCTGCCTCACAAATTAATATTAGTAGCACAGCAGTAGCGCCTCCTGCATTCTCAGTTCACTAAATGTATGGAATATAAGGAAATGCTTTCTATTGGTTTAATGAAATAAGCAATACATGAACATGGTGTAGTACAGTAAGGGGTCAAACTCTAAACCGAGAAATGCAGAGTTTGGCAGAGGTCTGTCACACACAAGTTGATAGAGTTTGTGCTATTTTGGGCTTTTGCCAGGGTGGAATATTGGCTGCACAACTAGGTATGATATTCAATAATTGGGCAATAATGCATGGCTTCCAAGGGCCGCGCCCCAGGTAGTGAGGCTAAGACATTAGTTTTGCAATTAGGCTTTCCCAAAGGTAAAATATGGGCACAGCTAGGTACGGTTTTCATCGATTAGGAAATAAAACAAAACTTCACAAGGCTGCGCCACACATGGGGGTCTAGGCTACAAGACATTAGTTGTGCAATTAGACTTTCCCCAGAGTTAGAATATGGGCACAGCTAGGCACGGTTTTCATCGATTAGGAAATAAAACAAAATTTCACAAAGCCGCACCACACATTTGGGCTACAACATTAGATTTGCAATTAGGCTTTCACCAAAGTTAGAATATGGGCACAGCTAGGTACGGTTTTCATCGATTGGGAAATAAAACAAAGTTCACAAGGCCACGCACAAATAGTGGTGGCAGCGAAACAAGTGTTATTTCGGTGGACGAGAGACACTGGAGTCGAGCTGTAGTGGATCGAAGACACATTTCAGATTAACGAGACACAAGGGGGCAAAGGCTACCTACGGAGCGCTGCTGAGGTGTTGAGAGTTTAACTTGGGTCAGTAAGGAATGAAGGCTAAAAAATGCAGGGACGGATGACCAACTGCGAACCTCTGTTTACCTCTCGCAGGTCTCGTCTTCTGACAAGCAAAACATCCAATAAACCGCAAGCAGTTCTTCCCGCTTGCTTTCATTTTTCAAAACTGATTCGACATATAAACATAAAGCCAATCATGGGAAGGGTTTGGCTGCAGCGTGCATTGATGCAAAGGAGGAAGCCTTAGCCAAGCCAACCATGGCCCAGCCGCGTCCTACTATTGCGTCACATTGGCGCTCAGGCCCTTATGCGCCCGCCGCCAACTCCACCCCACCCACACTCAGTGAAACACGTGGCGGGGCCAAACCTGTAGTGCCCGCCACCGCTAGCATCCTAAAACACTACATTACGCAGGAGGAGCCAGCGAGTGCAGTACATTAAAAGAGAAAACAGTGGCTGCCTACAACAGATTTAGTTTTGCAGTGAGGCTTTCGCCAAAGGTAAAATATGGGCACAGCTAGGTACATTAGTGTAGAGGCGTCGCGAGAGCTCCCGCTCTCGCGAGACCTCGCAGCGCGACGAAGCCCGCCCCCGCGGCTTCGCGCGCAGAGAGAGAGAGCGGAGACGAACGAGGAGAGCGACGCGACAAGGTGCGTCCCGCCGGCTCCTCCATAAACGGGGCCTGCAGTGCTTACACTGCACACGGACATCCCGGCAGCTTACCCTGAGCTCCACTAGGCACGTTGGCCTTTATTGTTGAGACACGCACGTTGCGTGCATTGATGCATGAAACCAAGGAGGAATAAACACATCGTTAAAGATTCCCCGACTCCTGTCTTTACTGTAAGCAATTTTACTACATAAATTGGCGACGAGGATCATCACCAGAACCCACGGAGAATCATGCAAGGCGCAACGCCACCGCCACCCTTTCTACAAACTCCAGGTAGGCCTGCCATCCCATGGCCACAATGGCAACCCCTGTTCACAACATATGTGGAAGCGCTAGGAGGAGCGGGGTTCTCAGCGGCTAGGCGCAGGGCCATGCTACTCAATGCCCTGGGAGTTGAAGGGCAAAGAGTGTTCGAGAGTCTCACCCCCATACCGGTGGCTGGTGATAATGACGATGTTTTTAAGGAGGCGGTCAGGAGAATCATAAAAAGATTTGCCAGTAAGGAAAACACAGTGCTCCATAGGATAAGGTTTTACACCCGAAAGCAAGAGATGTCTGAACCAGTGGACGATTATGTCACAAAACTGAGGGAACTAGCGGCGCTGTGCAGTTTTGGCAACAATGCAGAGGGTCTCATATGTGACATGTTGGTTGTGCACACCAACAGTCGCAAAGTCCAGGATAAATTCATCGTTGAAAAGGAACTGCAATTGGAAAAAGCAATAGAAATTGCCAGAGCAGTTGAGGAAACGGCTGGAAGAAGAAAGGAGCTTACAGGAGCCCAGGGTCCCGCTGAGATACAAACGGTGAGATTCCATACAAAAAAAGAAAGGCCAACAATGGACACGAGAGAAGGTAGAGGGAACAGGAAAGAACCCCTCAAGTGCCACAGGTGCGCCAGCACGAAGCATCTAGCGTTCGACAGGGAGTGCCCAGCCAGAGACAAAGAGTGCTCCATCTGCAAACGAATTGGCCACTTCTCTATAGTGTGTCGGTGGAGAAACAAGAAAGTCTCCAGTCTCGACGCAGATCGCAATGCAGAGAAAGAATCTTCCTCAGAAGATGAAGGAAGACCCACCGTCATCATGGTGAACAGCACAAGAGCAAGAAGAGAGAAGCCCCACTGCACGATCAAAATCGATGGCAGGGAAACGAGGGTCATGGCGGACTCAGGTTCTGATTTAACGATCATACCCCTTCGGACCTACAAGGAAATGGTGGGAAAGGAGAAGGTGCAAGTACTAACCACGAGGCACAAACCCACTGTGTTCGGAGGGGCGTCAGTCGAACTGCTGGGATATATCAAGGGCAGAGTAGAATTTAAAGGAAGGGAAACCACAACCAGAGTGTACTTCAGTCACGAAGGTCCAGCAGTGTTGGGTTGGGATGACCAGGACAAGCTAAAAATCAGACTGGATCCCAGCACCGAAGATCAGGTTTTGTCGGTCAGGGTGACGAGTGGACACGTTGTCAAAAGCGATTACCCGACACTTTTCTCGGAGGAGCCGGGGCACATCAAAGGTTGTCTACACAAAATTGTGCTCAAAAGAAATGCTGTCCCAGTAAAGCACCGTGTGAGGCCGGTACCAGCCACAGCAAGGGACACCTTTAAAAATCAGTTAGAAAAAATGAAAAGGGAAGGGGTCATTGAAGAAATTGAAGCATCCGAATGGCTGAGCCCGGTCGTGCTGATAAAGAAGCCCCAGTCACAGGAACTAAGGGTGTGCATAGACCTGCGCAGTTTGAACCTGGAAGTGGTCACTGATAGTTATCCCCTTCCAAGCATCAACGAACTCATTCTCCTAATGAAAGAAGCAAAAATATTTTCAAAACTGGACATGAGAAATGCATATCACCAAATACAACTGCATGAAGAGTTGAAACCCCTCACAGCATTCATCACCCCCTTTGGGACATACCAATTCACCAAAATGCCATTTGGATTGTCATCAGCAGCATCAGCTTTCCAACGCATGATGGATGTCCTGCTACGGAAAGTTCAAAATGTGGTGTACTTCCAGGATGACATCCTAGTGTATGCAGCGGATGAGCAGGCGCACGATGCCACGCTGAGGACTGTTCTAAGCAAGTTACAAGAAGCAGGGGTGCGACTACAGCATGAAAAATGTCTATTCAAGGTGAAGGAAGTAGAGTACTTGGGATATAAAATTTCAGAAAAAGGTATCAGTCCCAAACAGAATCTCATGCAAGCCATCGTCAAAGCGCCGGAACCCACCAGTAAGGAGGAAGTGAGGTCATTTCTTGGACTGGCCGAGTACTATGCTAAGTTCATACCCAAATTCTCGGAGACCACGGCACCTCTCCGCGAATTACTCAGAAAGGGATCGGAATTTACATGGCAAGAACCCCAGAAGACTGCGGTGGAGAAGATAAAGCAACATATCATTGATACACCTTGCCTCCAGCCATTCAATCCGTTGTGGGAAACAGTCGTCACCACAGATGCCAGTGCATATGGACTAGGAGCGGTCTTAACTCAAAAGAAAGGTGACACGGAACATGTGGTGGCATTTGCCTCGAAGGCCTTATCAGAGGCGGAACAGAACTATTCCACCATAGAAAAAGAAATGTTGGCCTGTGCATGGGCGGTGGAACATTTCAGGACATACGTTTGGGGCACGAAATTCAAGCTGGTGACTGATCACAAGCCCCTCATTCACATGCTTAGCCCGGGAGGCACTAAAGTATCCACACCCAGACTAGCACGCATCGCGGCAAAGCTGCAGGAGTACACGTTTGAGGTCCAGCACATCTCAGGCTGGAAGAATTCGCAAGCTGACTGCATGTCGAGACTACCAGAGTGTAAAGAAAAAGCCACCACATTCCTGCAAGGAGAATGCATAGTTGCATCCATCACAGACTTGAGGGCACCTGTTTACCTAGAACTCAGTGAGAGACATTGGGAGGAAGAGGATGGAAAAGACCCCACCATGGCCATGATTCGCAAAAGAAACGCTACCCGAGGGCATGAGGCCCTATTGGAAAGTGTCGGATGAGCTGTCTGAAACGGAAGGGATAATCATGAAAACCGATCAGATTATTCCCCCCGCAGGAATGAGAAGCACCATCCTCTGTAGAGCCCACGCGGGCCATTTGGGAAACACAATGACGCGCCGCAGGGTGAGAGAGGCTTACTGGTGGCCATCCATGGACCAGGAAATTCGGTCCATGATAGAGCGTTGCCATGAATGTCTAAATAGTGACAAGAGACTTAAGGTCCGCCAAGCACCCCTGATACCCACAGAAATACCAGAAGCGGTGTGGTCCAAAGTGGGCATCGACTTCATAGGGCCGTTGGAAGCCATGGCACCTGAACATCGATACGGCATAGTAATGGTGGACTACCTATCCAAGTGGGTGGAGGCGGAGTTTGTCCCAAACATAACTACCCAAACAGTCATAGAAGTACTCACAGAAATTTTTCAGCGGGAAGGCCTTCCCAGAGTAGTGGTCACTGACAACGGGGTGCAACTGGTTTCTAAGGACATGGAGGAATTCTTGAAAAGAAACCACATCAAACAAAAGAAAGCGGTCCTATATCACCCCCAAGCCAATGGGCTCGTGGAGAGGGCCAACCGATTCATAAAGGGCGCAATTCAACTGGCAACCGCTTCGGGTAAGGACCCTCTCAAAATCACCAAGGAGGCCATAGCGGCTCACAGACTCACTCCAAATGGGATCACCCAAATATCTCCGTTCAAAATGTTGAGAGGGAGGAGTGCGGCATCCACGCTGATTCCACCATGGTTGTCGAAGGTACGAGAGGACGAAGCAGTCGACATGTCAGAGGTAGTGTGGAGAATTGAAAGCAGTAAAACCCGCATGAAGTCATGGAGTGATCGGAGAAGAAGGACTAAGCAAGCATCCGACATAGGGAAAGGAGATTTGGTTAAAATCAGACTACCCCAGAAAGATCGGGTCACAGGGTCTCGGTATAGCCGACCCATCGAAGTGATTCACAGGGGAACAAATCACGTCCGCACGGAAGATGGACGTGCATGGAACATTGAAAGAGTTGCACTATTCCAGAAGACTCGGGAGAAAGTGAGTACGCAGGAGAGATCTCGAATGGAAGCCGAAAGGGACTACGAAAGAGCTGAAGAACGAGAACTCGTAGGAGACGACAGAGAAAGGATGGAAATCGAAGTTGAACCGGAAGCATCGAGTGCAGATCCCGAACCAGTGCAACAGGAAGAGTGCCCGGGAACAGGCAATCGGCCCAGAAGGGAACACAGAAGGCTGGTGAGATATAATGACTATGTTCTACAGTGATTTTGCTGTTGGCTGAAAAAGGGAGATGTGTAGAGGCGTCGCGAGAGCTCCCGCTCTCGTGAGACCTCGCAGCGCGACGAAGCCCGCCCCCGCGGCTTTGCGCGCAAAGAGAGAGAGCGGAGACGAACGAGGAAAGCGACGCGACAAGGTGCGTCCCGCCGGCTCCTCCATAAACGGGGCCTGCAGTGCGTACACTGCACACGGACATCCCGGCAGCTTACCCTGAGCTCCATTAGGCACGTTGGCCTTTATTGTTGAGACACGCACGTTGCGTGCATTGATGCATTAAACCAAGGAGGAATAAACGCATCGTTAAAGATTCCCCGACTCCTGTCTTTACTGTAAGCAATTTTACTACAATTAGGCAATAAAATAAAACTTCACAAGGCCGCGCCACACATAGTGTGGGGGCTACAAGACATTAGTTTTGCAATTAGGCTTTCACCAAAGGTAGATATGGGCACTGCTAGGTGCAGTTTTCATCGATTAGGAAATAAAACAAAACTTCACAGTATTTTAAAAGAGAAAATGGTGTGAAATGGGATGCCTCACGCACAAGGTCTTGAATGTCGGAGTGAGTGGGCGGGAGCAACCGTGGAAACTTTGTTTGATTGGCTGTAGCAATGCAGCACGTGCGCCCAAGCGCTGCTACAGCCAATCAAATTAAAGGCATGTGACTGCAGAAACTTGTGACTGGCTGAGCCATGCAGCCCATCAACATGTATCAAAAAATAAATTCTGTTCAACCAAAAAAAACAAAAAACAATGATGAAGGAAGGGAGGGCAGCATGTGCGCGGTAAAATAAACAATATGCGCGGCTTCCCATTCAAAGGAGCGGCCGCACAGGCGCACACCTTACAGGGAACGTTGGTTGTCGTCGCTTCTCCCGAGAGAGGAGCCCCTTTCCATGAAGCTAGGGAGGTGAGGTGGCTACCCGATAGTCCCCCTCGGGTGGTACAATGCGGGAGGATATCATGGGGAGGGACTCCCCCCTGAGGAGAAGGACAAACACCTGGGTAGGATTAGGAACAACATCCCCAACCTAACCTTCCCAAACACTTTACAATTTTTTAACCAACCTCCACTTGCTAGCACTTCCATTTGGTTTTGTGGCATTACATCATTTACTGACTCCAGTACTGAGACGAAGAATAATACCTGGGAGGCAGGCACTGACACAAAGAGGATGCATAGATGCAGGAAAAACACTTCCATGGATTCAGAGGAGCATTCAAGCGTTCCAGAAAGAAACATACCTGTACAGACTTTAAAAACCAAAGAGGAACTTGACGCCATGTCAAGCTGTCCCGTAGAAACAGCGTTTGTGGAAGCTATTCGGCACATGAGATTCAAAGGGCTGGAGACCAGGATGCTGTCAGAGGAGACACGTCTCTTGCAGGTCTGACACAAAACACTGCAAGAAGCTGGCCTCCAGGAGGAGGGGGACTGCGCGGTCCGTAACAGGTGCTGATACTGCAAGGAGCCAAAGGCTGCAGAGCCGCTGCAGTGGCCTAGAAGCCGTTAGAAGCCGCCAAAGACCAAGACAAGGCCAGTGCAAACCCTGAAAGGAAGTACAAGTTAAATGTGCATGAGAGGACATCTTGCTCTTGTCAGTGATAGTACCAAAACCACTGACCACCAGAGTAGGGTCAAGAACCCCAATGTGAGAGAGTGTGTCATTTGCATCCAAGGATGTCTTCATCATATTGGTGGCAGGTCCAAGGCCACTAACCAACAGAAAAGGGTTGAGGACCCCAACAATAGAGAGACAGATAAATATACGAGTCATCTTCCTCATGGCAGTACTTGGCAGGGAAGTGAACCAAGTGGGCCAAGTCAAACAAGAGTTGAAACCAGAATTGGGTGTTTTAGGTTCGAAGCCTGATGGAAAGATGGAAAGGGAGTAATTCCCCCTGGCTGTGATGAACTGAGAGCAAGATACCAGTAGAAGGGAGTCATTTTCCTGGAATCCGGGATCGGCAACAAAATCCAAGAAGGCCTGGTATCATTCCCGTAGGCTGTTTGAAAGACAGATAATTGAAGCCGGCAGTAAGGTCAATAAGAGGGCTGGGAAAGGGAGTAATTCCCCCAGGCTACCTGAAAGCATACGTCAGGAAAAAGAAGAAATGTTCCTGACCCAACAAGAGGGAGTATCAAAGTGTTTGAGACTCTACTATCAGGGGAAGGGACCCATTCCCCCTGATAACACATAAGCAGTATTGTTTGGAACGTTATTAGCAGGGGATGAGAGCTATTCCCCCTGACAATGTGTGAGACATCTCCCTGACAACGTTTGAGACACAAGACTGTTTGAACTGAATAGAACTGTTACAACAAACCAGGAACTTGAACCCAGGAGAAAGGAGTCATTCTCTGACGATCGGCCAGAACGATACTACTTTAGTTATAGTTTCTAGTGTGAGGCTCAGAAGCAAGGTTTTCATGATACAAGACGTTGGACATTTAGAGTTGGCAGACATCCTGGCAGTCACCTGAAATCTTTTAGTTGAGGCAGGGAAACCCCCTCATAGAGATAGGGATAGGTAGGTTTTTGTTTCTCTTTTTCACTGAATACATATCTTTGCCCACAAATATGCCCCCTTTGTGTCAGCCTCCTCCTCTGCACCCTTACAGGATACATATGGGTCATTACAACTTTGCCAGTATCCTGGTGGTAAATCCAACAGGATACTGGCAAATGACAATACTGTTAACAGCACTCAGTCAGATTGGAAATCCCCATTCCATGGAGTACAATAGGACTCCATGGGGGATTTGCTGGTATTGCCAGCACCGGTAATACTAGTGCTGGTAATACTGGCTATTTTCTGCCAGTAGGCTGTACGAATTACCTCCAGGTCTTAGCTGGAGGTAATTCCTCACCCCACCAGCAAACTTCTACTTTTCCGGTGCAGAAACGTGCTGGTATACAGTAATACTGGCACGTTAAATCCAAACCGGCAAAATTGTAATGACCCCCCCCATTATATCCTTCAACATAGCTGCTCAGGGAAGCAGAACTACAAAAGACTCTGACCAGCGTGTACTTCGGTAATACTGCAAGTACAAAGTTGTAATAATAATAATACTTTATTGTGATTTAATCCTAGATTTAGGATTTTACACAACATATATATCAATCAATCAAACAAGTTTATTCGGAAGTATAAAAAATTCCATTAAACGACAAAAAGAGATAAATTACACGTTTTCAACATTACAGAGACACCAATTATATAAAAGACAGATAAAAGTAGATACCGAAAATTACAAGTCACAATCTACAATAATAAAAAAAAATAACTGGCACTTACTTGCCGATCGGGAGGGGATATTTAAAAGTTATACATTATAATCAAGCATAAAACAAGACTCAACCACTTTTCCCCATACACAGTTCATTGTAAAAATTAGTAGCACTAACTACCCCCCCCTTGCAGATTTAATAAGTTCTTTCTAAAATACATCGCTCTTTTTAAAAAGGTCAACAGAGCCCAGGATGTAAAAACTGACTCGGCACTCAGAAGAAACTCAAGTGCGACCTTGTGTGAACGAATCTCCGTTTTCTTGAGGGCGGGGACCAGGGTCATTCTGCGGATACCCGCATAACCTATGCAAAAGAACAACACATGCAAAAGGTCCTCACGCTTGTGGCCACAGACTGGGCAGCCGGCATCACTGGGAAAACTTTTCCAGTTGCACGTGTTTCCCTGTAGCCGAAGACAATCAAAGCGGGCCCTCGTAATCAGCCACCTATCTGTTTTAAAAGTGCTCCTAATCAAATATGGTTGGATTCCAGAGAGATTGCTGATGCTAGAGTGAAAAAAATCACATTTCTGAGTGTATCCCAGGAGAGTTTTTTTCCTAGCTACAATTTCTCCCAGTTTAACCTTGTAGGCTGCCCCCTCAGGCTTAGTGATTAAAGATTCAGGCGGAAACAGGGCACTTAGGTTAACTTCCCCCAGTTTAGCAGAGACATAGGCTAACCATGGGATTTTTTTCCATCCTGATCTGCCCAACACAGTACGTAAGATAAAATGGCACAGAGTTGCGTGTTCATTAACCCACAGCCGAATCCAAAAAAGTAAAGGTGCCATCGCCCACTGATCCTCCCAGAACTCTGCCCCCAGTTCTCTGTGAATAGCTATTCCGGGGGCGCTGGTCGGTAGCCCCAGCAGGTTTTTAAAAAATGTGTTTTCTTTACCTTGGATTTCAGCCGCGTTTTGGAAACCCCAAATGGCTGCACCATACAGGGTGGTTGCCAAAGTTTGTGCACCATAAATTTTCAGGATCACGTCAAGAGGCTGGGCTCTACTTTTTGACGCAAATCTAAAGAGTCCACCTATCTGTTGGCTCATTTTTGCCGATTGCTTTGCCACATGTGCCCTTCCATTGAGGGCCTCTGAGAAACTAATCCCGAGGTAGTCGAACACCTTAACTCTAGGGATTGTTTCCCCAATGCATAGCATGGGTTTCATTGGTGCTGAACGTTTCCTTCCAACACATGCCATAACCGCTGACTTTTTAGTGTTGATTTTTAGGCCCAGATTGTTCATAAAGGTTGCATAGGCATCGATCAAGACCTGTAGTGCCCTTGGTGTTCTGGCTATTAGGACTGTATCGTCCGCATAAGCCAGGACCGGAAAACCCCTTCCCCCCAAAACCAGAAAGTCTGCCCTTACATCAATGAGGTCCCGCGAGAGACCATTGATATAGAGGCAGAAACAGATGGGAGCGAGCACACACCCCTGCCTTACGCCGCAACCCACCCGGAAACAAGCTGTACAATGCCCACCCGGCCCACTACGTACACAGGCCTCGTTATCCGTGTGAAGGTCGACCAAAGCCTGCAGGATCTCCCCAGGACACCCCAAGGACCCAAGCACTGCCCAGAGCTTAGCTCTGTCCACTTTATCAAAGGCAGTGCTTAGGTCCATGAAAGCCAGATATACTGACTCACCCAGACTAAATACCGAATTAGCCACCAAAATATAAAGGTTAAGGCTCTGTTCAATGGTGCCTACACCAGGGCGAAATCCAAATTGGATATCTGACAAGATCGGCTGTGCCCCAATCCAGTTTTCGATTCGGGCTAGCAGAATTCTCCCAAAGATTTTGAAAGAAGAATCCAGCAAGGAGATTGGCCTATATGCACCTGGACTGGAAATCTCTCCTTTTTTAAAGATTGGAAAAATTATGGCCTTTTTCCAGGACGGGGGATACTCCCTTGACTTTAAGCAGGCATTAAAGACCGCTGTTAAAAGCGGTGCCCACAAAGCAATAGGGTCCTGAAACAGGTCCGAAGGGATCATATCCGGCCCCGGAGCTCGGTTGTGTGCTTGGAGCTTTATGGCCTTTACCGTCTCCTCCACCTCAAATTTCAAGCAGGCGTCTGCGTGATCTAAAACAGCCTGTGCACACTCTAACCCAAATAAGTTCCCAAAATGGGATAACCAAGCCCCTTCTTCCACGTGAGTGCCACTTCCTTCATTGGAGCCACATCCCTCTGGGCCACTTTTTACATAAGCCCAAAAGGCCTTCTGATCCCCCCTTCGAGCGACATCCAAAAAACCTTCCCAGGCTGCCCTTTCCAACTCATTTTTCCTCCTCTTTAGTTCCAGTTTATAGGTCTTCCTAACTTGGGCAATCATAGATCTACGGCTATCTCATAGTCCATACAAAACATACAAGACATAAGACATAAATAACAATCGTAAAACAAATAAATAATACATCCTAAAATCAAATGGAGCATCATAGTACAAAATGATACAATTCACAACTAAACAATACAACAAAAGCAGAATAAATTCAATAAGTGAATTCAATTCAATACGTGTATTCAATATTCAATAGAAAAATAAAAAAATAAGTATATAATGCAATAAAAGGCAATGTGAACTCTGAAGTGCATAGATAATGTATCACTGTATCATGATGAAATTAGTCCAGAATTAAGGTCTGTAAAGTTGTAGTGCACATGTGAGTCCCGGATGAAGGACCAAACAATCAAACAAAACTCTCCCACTCTCGCTTGCATCAGAGGTAATATAAAGTTACCGTTTCCCTGCGGACAAAAGAAGCATATTGAAAAAGAATAGCTTCTCCTACTTATCAAATATTTCCTGACTTCAGATTTACACGCAGGAGCAATAAAGGCACACTATTTAGAGGAGGTCACACTGGCAGAATTTCAGAGGGGATGCAAGGAAGATCCCAACAGGTGCCTGGGAGTGAGGGCAGAAGGTTAAAACACAAAATGGTGGCTGGTCTAGATATCGCCCTGACTAGCCTCCTTCCAAACCACATAACCCTGGAGCCATGGCCCAATCAGAGAGCAGCCCAGCCACACAGCTTATCTGCAACCAATGTCCCTAAGCACTACCAAGAGGAGGGGGAGACCATGCTTTGAACCCCATCCAGCCAGGTCAGTCAGAGTGAGTGCTAAGGAGAGCTAGCAGGAGCAGAGCAACAGACCCTGTCGTAAAGACACCAACAGCGAGACAAGGAAGGAGGCGACACTGGTGTTTGATAATGTTAAAAAATCATAGATTAGGGAGAAAGGAGAGACATGCGTAGGATGAAGTAGCAAGTGTGGCACAGAAGGGAGTTTCTGGTTTGCTGGTTACAGAGACAAATATTGACAGAGAGATGTATTTGGCATTGCTGGAAGGAAGAGAGATTGTTTGGGAGCAGAAGAAGAGGAATGCTCCGTTGGAAATAAAAGTGAGGAGTATTAAATGGAAAGAGAAGGAAAGCAATATGACGATAGAGCAAACACCTGGAAGAAGAAGGAGGGAGAAGTTGGTGAATAGAGAGATATCACATTGTAGAGACAAGAAAGCAATACTGTTAGAGAGAGGAAGAAGGGAGATATCGTACAGAATGGACATATTGATTTGAAGGTAGAGGAGAGAGATGTGACCTTCAGGAGAAAGAAAGGGGAAGATGTCCAGCTGGAAGGTTGCTTTGAGGAGTGAAGATGAAGGGTATGAGGAGGGTATTGTTCTGAAGGTGATAGCAAAGTTGGTTCAGAAGAGAGTTGAATTGAGGAGGGGGCATTACTGGCTGCAGGCACAGAGACGCCATCCGGAGAGGGAGAATGAGACTGCATCAATAGAGAGCGGGACAGAGCTCGATCATCTTAGGCAGAGGATAGAAGTGAAGAACGGCCCATAAGATAGTGAGGGCAGGGAGGATCCAGAGGACAATGCAGGTCATATGGAGAGTGTAGAGGCGGTGGAGGCACAAGACTGGTCCAGCATGCCGGGAAACAGGAAGGACAGCAAGCCCGGAGATAGACCCCAAAAGAAACCATTAACAGGGTATGAGGTGGAGAAATGGCATAGGGCTGTGCTCTTCTGCCAAACTCCAAGGAACACCCAACCAACTTGGAGGTGCTGACCTTGGGCCCAACCTGGCAGAAAGAACTTGCAGCATACTGGAGAGAGTGCAAAGGGCAATCCCTAGGAGACAGTGGGCAGGAGACCTGCTGAACCATCAGGCTGCCCATGAGTCATGGCCCATGGCTGGGAAAAACATGCAGCTTGATCAGAGGTTAGAAGGACAAGACAACCCCCATCGGACCGACATTGAGAGGAGCAACAGCACCTTCCTTGAAGAGAGAAGACTTTTTTTGCCACTTTTGTGATTTGGAGAGTCTGTGATTTGCACCTATCATCTGCTTTGGCGTATTTTAGCTTTTGTGAATTTAGGCTAAACTGAACATTTTCTTTTCGAACCCCTGTGAAGGAAGAGGGCAGTCCATGTTTCTATTGACCCCCACTATCCAGAGACACTGGCCCCCACCCATATGTTGTAACAATACTGAACACGAGAAGAGAAGAGCAAGGAGAGAGTGTGTGGGTGTGGAACACATGATGGACAGGAGGGTGGGACAGAGAATGAGAAGGAAAGAGTGAGGATGGAGAGGGGTGCATTGAAGCAGAGTGAAAGAGGCATTAGCGATTAATATCAGGGAGGAAGGAGTAAGGAGCAGCTGAAGGAGAGGGTGAACCAGGGTATCTGATATTTGCATACTTGACCATCAGTTTCTACTTAGAAGCCACATAGATAAGACTTTCAGACAGAACTAGATAGAATGTTTGCTCATCGCTAGTTGGAGGGAGCCTATGGGAGGTTGAGAGAGGGAAGCCCATTAGTGTACTCCAACCCCACACCCCAACCAGAGCCCATTAGTGTACTCCAACCCCACACCCCAACCAGAAGAAAATAAACAATCTTTTTACAACTTGAAAAATACAAAAAACCTCGTGCCATCTTTCGGAGTCTTGGAGTTATGGAAGCATTCTGGGACAGTAGTCAGAGAAAATATTCAGAGAGAGTCAACAGTAGCGTGCAACCTGAACAACAGAGGCAGACCACAAGAAGATCTGTCACAGCGGCAGCTGGTCACGCACGAGGAACATCTGTAATAGTTGTACGGGGAGAAAGTGCTGGAAGTATTACCACATTGAATTAATTCATAGATCAGAATAAAACATTTAAAAAAACTTTCGAAATGTTCCCAAAGATCTTTGGGGACTTGCCATCCAATGCATGGATTCAGACGGTTTGGCCCTCGAAAGCAGCAGCTGGAAAAGTAGACTTTATGTAGCTTCCAGGTAATCAACATAAATGCTGCACAATTCCTAATCATTAACAACTTTGCCAAATGCAGTTATGCTCGCGCTTGCTCCCTCGCGAGCCATCTCAGGAACTCCTTGACGCAATGCTCGTTGCGCCAACGGCCTGCCTGTTGACCGTTAGTCTTAATTGCAGTGCTGGCAAACTCGCAGGCGCAGGTGTTAAACTGTGTCTTGCAGTGGAAGGGATATGGGACTGTTCGTGTAATTATAGACACTTGAAATCAAGGGGCTCATGAAATGTTTGGCGGCAGTGCTAAAATAAAACGCATTTGGAAATATTGCATGTTTTACCGCTCTGCCAAATTATGATCTTCATTTCAGAAACTTTGCAATTTTGCCGGCTTTTTGTGGAGGGAATTACCTCCACACAAAAGCAGTAGTGATGGACCATTTTAACGTGCAGCAATCCCCCATGGTGTCCTGTGGGACTCCAATACGGGGAAGAACTGAAGGGTCCGCTTGACACAGAATCATACAGGGCCCTTCTTATTACTGCATGCAGATATGGTTGCAGATCTGGTATTTGAGTTTGATGATTTGACTTTTGAACTTCCATGGCGCATATCACGAACCATGCAGGATCCGAACCCGGGCGCAGAGGATAAAGTAGTTGAACGGGAAGCTAAAACACTGCAGATGTGTTATTCAAAAAGGTATGTTTTTAGCCTTTTTCTAAAAAAGACTTAGGGCCTCATTACACGGACGGCGGTAAGGGTTAACGGTCACCGTTAATGGCAACGGTGACCGTTAACCCTTACCGCCGTACTACGAGGTCCCTTTGCGGGTTGGAGGATTTAACGCCTGCTTCTTGCCGGCGTTAAAATCCAACCTGCTAAGGGACCTCGGAGCTAATTACAGCACCGCAAAATTGCGGTGGCGTAATTAGCGTCTTCCCCATTTCCATAGAGCCCTATGGGGCAGAAATGGGAATGGGGAAGGGCAATGGCGGAAAGGGGATTTACCGCCCCTCCAACCTTGGAATGGGGCGGTAAATCCCCTTTCCGCCAAGGCGGTGCCGGTATTTTACCGGCATGAGCCATGGCGCTAATAGCGCCATGGCTCACCGCCTACCGTGTAATGAGGCCCTTAGAGTCGATTTTTCGTAGGTCAATTGGCAACATATTCCAGGTCCGCGGGCCTACATAGGAGAAACATCCTTCTCCCCAGGAAACGGGCCTGGAAAGTGGAACCACCAAGATACTTTGTCCCAGAGATCGAAGTGACCGATTTGGATGGTAGACTGCGACCTTTAAAGAGAGACAGGTGGGAGCTAGGCTATGAATGCATATAAAAACCAAACAGAGGCCCTCATTACGAGTCCGGCGGTAAAACCGGGAGGCTGCCACCGGACTCGTGGGGATTTACCAGCGCCAGAATTACTGGGGCATTACAGCCCCGATGGTCTGGTAATTCTGGCGCCCGCATTCCGTTACCCCTCATTACCGTGGGAGCCGCGGAAACACTGGCACCATGTGGTAATGGTGCTGGTGTTTCTGCGTCCGTCTGCAGCTGGTGGCGTTACGCCCGCCAGGTCAGAGCTGGCGGGTGTAACACCAAACGGCCACAGAACTCGTAGTTAGCCGGTCTGGAAAATGGTGCCCATACGGTTTTACAGGCACCGTTAAATCCGGACCGGCTAACTTGTAATGAGGGCCAGAGGGTCTTAAACAGGACCCTCTGCTGCACCGAGAGCCAATGAAGGCTTCTACAAAGCTGGGGAAACTGACGATTTTCTGCGCAAAGAGGAAATGAGCCCAACAGTTGAATGCTGAGCAATTTATGGTCTCTGTATTTGGCTTTTTTGGAGGACATTCTGCCAAAATCTTAATGTGGCCTCAAGGAGTTCTTTATTCCTGATTTGCTTTATTCCATTCCACTTTGAACTAAGTGAGAGAATTAGGGAGTGCCTCCATGTGACTGACAGCACTTTAAACATTAGGTAAGCCAGCCCAGCTGTGTTTAACCCTTGTTTCATAAAAAAAAAAGTATAATGTCATACTTGCATGTCTTGCTGTGAAGGGTGTCTAGGACTGACCAACAGGACGGACAAAAAACAGAACACGATTTTTGAGAACTAGCCCTTTTTACCCAGAGAAGGGGGGGTTAGAACTACAGACATGTTTTGAACATAGACGAAGGACTATCCGTATAATTGCCACCTTCTTGGCAAAACTTGATACAGGTTACCATGATACTAGGTGCCTGTGGTGGGAGAGGCTCTTCACAATTACGTAGGGACTATGACAAACAGGACAAGGAATTGGAATAATGAAGATTACTGGTAAGTAATGAGGGCACATTGTGAAAACGGACTGCTGCTATTGGTTTCTGTTTAGGCAGCAGAAATGCGGCTGAATTAAGATGAAGACTGAACTACCCCTGACTTCAAACAAGAAATGGAAGATCCTTTGCTGGTCATTAATAGTAAGAAAACACACATGTGAATATTTCCACAGTTTAATGGATATAAAGACTAGGCCAGATGATCCAGATTAAAATAACAGTTTAGTTATAGGACTGTCCAACTCCAGGTCTCGAGGGCCAGATCCATTTTGGGTTTTCAGGATACCCCTCATTAATATTCATGAGATAAATTTGCATACAATGATTCTAAATGTATGAACATTTTTCTTCTGGAATATTAATGAAGGCTATCTTGAAAACCCTGCCGGGATCCAGGGCCTTGAGGCCTGGAGTTGGACAACCCTATATGAGACCCTCACGAAGTGCAAAGGCCCTAGCCATAGAAATTGTAACATATTTGAACCACTCTTATCAGGCCACTTATAAGCAATAAATTAACAGGAATCCCCCCGTTACGTGCTCTCCACTTCTAGAATATACAATTCAACCATTATATGAATAAATGACCACTCATGCTTATGTGCCTGAAGACAGTTTGTATTTATTTGGCATTATTACCAGTACATCTTTAGTGGTTTGTGTTTGACTCTAACTTAGCTTGTATTTTTTGCTATTAAATGCATGAACATATTTGACATTTGTAAGATCCAATGCATTGATGGACAAATAACCCCACAATATAAGATCATGCCATTGGCAAACACATTGTCTCAAACCAATGATCAGCAGAAAGGTTTTGTTCTAATCCAAAGTCATGTGATCAATCCATTAACCCTCACAATGTCTCAAACTATTGATCTACAAATATATTTTGACTTTGACCAACAAGAAAGTTTTCCCAACAAAGGTGTTTATGCCTTTGACCAACACACGAGTTCTGCCAACACGTGTTTCCCCCCCCCCTATAAGAAATGACCAAGTTTGAGGGAACCTCTGGTACACACACGCCTTTTCAGGTTTTCTGCAGCAGCCCTCAGAAACGCAGCATGAGTACAATATCCTTCACAGAGGCTCAGACGTTTCTAGGACCAATACAGGGGAGCTGTGCAAGGGTGCATGGGGTGCTAGTAAACCACTATTGAAGAACATTGTATAATGAAAGGCGCAACAATGCTCAAGCAAAGACTGTGCAGCTAGAATGGCTACTAGATCCAGAGCCAGAGGAAAAGCCCTCAATA
The DNA here is from genome assembly GCF_040938575.1 of Ambystoma mexicanum. Taxonomy (NCBI): domain Eukaryota; kingdom Metazoa; phylum Chordata; class Amphibia; order Caudata; family Ambystomatidae; genus Ambystoma; species Ambystoma mexicanum. The sequence continues at coordinate 122,216,283 of NC_090922.1, forward strand.
AAGCTAGTATCTAGAAGTTAATACATTAAAGGAAATACACACTAGACAACGACCGGATGAAAATAACAAACATCTGCAGTTTTAGGTCAAAATCACCCCCAACCCAAACCTCCCTATATCCAAAGCTCAATATTACACTTTGTGAATTTAATATTCAACATTTAAATTAATGTGTACAGAGTGTTTACATGAAATAGAATATTACAAAAGTTAGTATATGATGACATTTTTTTAAAAAGTGAAACAATACAAAAAAATACATATCCTAATAATATGTGTAATAATAAGTTCAAATCATAAGGGATTTTCCCCCATCACTCAGAGTCTCTCTGTACTAACTGTTGATTGTCTCAGGTTGCCGGTGGGATATGACCACCCTGATGATCTTCCTGGTTTTTGTCTCTGATGTTCTCTTTCTGCATCCATGTGATGTTTTCGAACACCCTCCCCCTATTTCCCACCAAACTCCTGCTCTCCTTCCCGTTCGTCGGTTTTCTTCTCCTTCCACCTGCTGATGTTCCTTCTCCCTGTCTAGACTCAACCTCCTCAAAATAAATCTTCTCTCCCACCTTCTCGAAATTCTTTCCTCACTCTCCATCCTCATCCAAACTCCTGTTTACAGTGCCTACTTCAAAGACCCACACTGCTTCACTTAGCCTCTCCGCTTAAATAACCATGTGTCTCTCTCTCTCTCTCTTGGGGTTCCTGTGAGGGTTTTTATCTGTGGATGTAAATGAGTGCGTGGCTCTGATTGGCTTAGCCTAATTGGTCCACCTGTGTGTGTTTTATGATTTGAGGACTGGACTAAGCTTTTAAAGGGTTGGTCCACCATCCTGGATTCCCCTCCCATCCGCCAGACAGCCCCTGACTTATCATGGAGTCTTTCTAGCATGGAGAAGCTATGAGTGGGTATCTGGGCAACATGAGTCTTTTATACCATGGTAAGCTGAGAGAAAGACTGTCTCACAGCCTCTGACTCTGCACCGCTAGCACCCAAAAGCAGTTTAATCTGTCAGGCAGACCCACGGTGGGACACACGCTTGAAACTCATGTGTCTGATGTTTGCCAGTGCCACAAAAAATACAATGTGCTCCAGTGTCTGAACGGGGCCGCTGGGGAAGTCGCATGAAAATCTGTAAAGTGCCTCTGATACTTAAGTGGGCTCACTGAGTGAGCAGTGAAAGATCCAGTAGGGTTTCTGTGGGGTCTAGTCTGGTGTTTACTGTCCATGTCGAGGGAACGTGACATCCTCACTCCTGGCTTTCATTTGCCTGAGGAGTAATGCTCTCTTGGAAAACTAGTGTTTAGGATTTTCTCTGGACTACAACTATGAACTATATTCCTTTAGAAGTGGGGAGATACTCTCATTTGTCCCATTGTGGTGCGGGATCTCAGGTGCAGGGACCCTCTCTTAAAGAGCTTGTGTCTAAGGAGTCGGATGTCACCATCCCTTTCCTCAGTTGGGGTGACTAGGACTAGGCAGAAGACTTTGCCACAGTACCCTCAGAAGATGTCCCTTTATCAGTCCCAGAAAGGGGATCTTCAGGGCAGGGTTGGACTGGGCCATAAAATTGTCTCGGGCACCAATGAAAAAGTGGCCCAGAGTTGCAAATGGCAATTCATTCCTTTTGTGACAGACTCTTTGAGTAGTACCCAAGGGGGAATTTTTCGATAAAATGTGATGCAAATTGTTCATTTTAAAGAATATTTGTTCAGTAACACTGGTCAAAAGTACTAGTCGCACGGTGAAGTAACTTATATAACTGGCCCACATGGCCAAAAAAGTGGGCCACTTTGACCCCCAAAAACTGGCCCACAATAGTATTTTGTGTTTTTGGTTCGGGCATTGCCCTATGGGCAGGTTTGAGCCTACCTCAGGGTGACCCCAGTTTTAGGCCCAGAAAGTGATCCTTAGGGAAGGCCCCAGCAGCATAAATGGGCAAGTAAGAACGGCTAGGGTCCTGCCCGGGGCTGGTTATCCCAGGAAAGGGATCATCATGACAAAACATGCTTGCTTTGGTACTGTTTCTTCTTTGAGGTGATCAATTCCTTCTCTTGCAGCACGTGCGAAAAGCTCCTCCCAGTGCCGTAATCAGCGATAAAGTGTGCACCACAGTGCAAGTTCCAGAGATTCTTTGGTTTTAAAGTTTCTAAGCAGAGGGAGTGAGAGAGGACCTCTATTTGGAACTGGCGCGCTCATTGACTGCACACAAAGAAAATAGTTTTACCGAGCATAGACAGAGGGAACAGATGCCCGAAGCTAAGATAACTGAAGAAGAGAAAAGAAATAAAGACAATAATGAACAAAAAAGGAGAAACGAAAACAGAGAAATAGCTCTGAATACCAGGAAGGCATCCAGTTATGTCGCGCGTTGAGAAAACAACTACTGGGAAAAGCTGACAGGGGCAATTCTGTAGCTGTGAAGGCAACCTACTTTGCTGTTAAATGAATTGGGAGTTTTGCTACACAAAAAATTATAATAAGCCATCACATGGAATGAAACTTCCACAAGCATTAAGGAAAGAAGACCGGACGTAGGAGTAGGAAGAAAAAAACATTGACCACTGAATTAATTGGATCCAGACCCAGGCGCTTGTGTTTTCATAAAAAAAAGAAACTGGCTTTGCAGGTGTAGCCTTTACAAAGGGGTACACACCACATCTGTTGTAAACACCTTTGCAGATCCACACCCGGGTATTTATGGCACTCCTGGTACAAAGACATATTCTGATGAAAATGTTCGCGATCCTGTTTGCCACCTGAGGATATTTCTGAGTTGAAGAATTAGCCAGAAGAAGTATCCATAGGTTGCTATGCTGCCTGTCCGGAAATGCTCACAATGCGGTAACTTTGAGGGTTACACATGTTTTGAACTTGCAATTGGGGTGCAGCATTGTTAAGATGGATTTCTAGAATCTGGCCTGCTGAACAGATGTTAGGAAGCCACTCCAGTTACAGTGAACAGAGGCACTCTGAGAGGGTAGCCAAACCTAATCAAGGTAAGCGTGGAGAGTGGTCACGGCTTAGCCACAGGAGAACTGTTAGTCACCTTTAGGTTTTAAGGAACTCATACAAGAACTTAGTCAACTAAAAGAAGGTAAGTAGTGAAGCAGTAAAATGAAACCAGTTAACCAGAATTAAGTCCTGGCAGGAAGGTGCCTTGTGGCACGAGCTGGAATCCACTGAAGTTCCAGCGACGATTGCAGAACAGCGATGATTCTACCAAGGTAGCCCACTACAGAGCTGATCAGTCCACTGGGTGGTCCATGGACACTTCCGAAGGCTCAGGATAGCTGGATCCTCAGAAACGCGTCGAGACTGGTTGGCTCCACCAGTCCAAGGGTTGAAGCACTGCTCAGGTCTTTCACAGATCAGGTAGTCCAGCCGGGCCTCACCAGGGCCAAACGCAGGAAGGAATTCCAGGCTTCTTCAGGAGTCATCCGCTGCTCTGCTACACAGGACACTTGGCTCCAATGCTGATCTGAAGAAATGGCTGCCGGAGTCCTCTTCTTATCCTAAATCCTGGCTGCTAGCAATTCCAAGGCCACCAATGGTAAGGAGCTGCACCATTCAAACAGCCAGCAGTGGTCCAATCATCGATCACTGTGGGTTTCACTCATGCTCAACACCCAGACTCTGGCACCATAGATGTAGAGTGGGGCGAGTCAGTCCCATCAACTTCCTGGGCCACAAACGCACAAGACATCACTAGTCTGAAAAAGCAGCAACATTCCTGGGCAAGTCCATAACCTTATATGGGATTTCCTTACCTGAGAAGGCAGGAAGAAGGCCAAACAACAATATGGCCAAAGGACAAGCAAAACATCTCGTGGCACAGCCATTTTAGGGCACTAGCCATGTTAAGTAGCCATATGCGGTAAACGTGAATCTGCACACTAAAAATAATGCAAAAACAGCACAAATGTATCTGCTGCCACCAGCTGGTCTTTAGGCACATATAAAAGTAATCAAAAATCCCAAGTGTAAAAGACTAGGATGATTAAAAAAAAGTATCCCCACTGCACTGAATTGTAAGATGTTGTGTGCACTGTTAGAAAGATACCAAAAGGGTAAAAAGACCAAAGGGAAACATGGTTTCCCAGTACTGATAGTTTGAAGGACTGATCAGTTCCCCCATTACAAAATGTGCAAAAGGACAGTGAAGCTGAAGAATATAGAGGGACAGTTTCCTAAAGAGAATTCTTTCCTAACACTCCCCTCCTCCCCCCAAACTAGGTACAGGGGGATCTAATCCACCCCTGGATGGGTCTCCTGTTCCAGTCAGTTATACATTCTGGACAGTCCATCAGCATTGCTATGTTGTGCACCTGGCCTATGCTCAAAGGTGAAGTTAAAGCCTTGAAGGCTTATGGACCACCTAAGCAACTTTGGATTCTCCCCCTTCATGTTCATTAGCACCCTTTAAGGGCTTATGGTCAGTCTGCACAGTGAAGTGAGACGCAAAGAGGTAGGGTCTCAGCTTCCGAAGGGCCCACAAAATGGAAAAACATTCCTTTTCCATACCTGAGCTCCCACCTGAGCTCTCTGTCCTTAAGCCAGTGACTAATAAAGTATATAGGATGTTCCCTGCCTTTCTCATCTAACTGTGAAAAACATTACCTAGGCCAGTGTCAGAGGCATATGTCTGTGGTATAAAAAGACTCTTGGAATCAGGTGCCCTGAGAACAGGGGCCTGATAAAAGGGAATTCTTCAGGCCTTGGAAGGCATCCTCACACTCCTCAGGTCAGGAAACCTTCTTAGGTTTCTTTGGAGTTGTGAGGGCAGTCAGAGAGACAGCTATGGTTCCCGGCCATAACGTTTCTGTAATACTCAGTGAGGCCTAGAAAAGCTCTCACCTGGGTTTGGCTTGTGGGGGTTGCCCAGTCTGTACAGTCTATACCTTGCTGAGATGAGGCTGAATCTTGCCCCCACCAACCTTATGCCCAAGGTAGGTCACTGAACCCTGACCAATCTGGGTACTTGGTAGTCTTTATGGTCAGGTGGGCCTGCTGAACAGCCTGGTGTCTCACACGTTCCTTCCTAGTGGGGCTGAAGACTGCTATATCATCCAGATAAGCCATGCAGAATGCATCCAACTGTTAAGGATTTCAATCAGGCGACGCACACCTTAGTCTCGGCCCAGTATGCAGCGTGCAATTGAAATGCTTGTGTTTTATGTTAGATTCAATATTGAGATGGTACACCACTCATATCACACCCCCTTTTAAAATACCCCGGGTCAAAATGGACCATGAACCAGGCTGGTTGATAAAATGTAATATTTATTTATTTTAAAATTCAAAAGAAATCATACCATTTTTAAGATGGGGTAGCAATCACCAATTGGGTGATAAGGACAATAGGAATGTAAGCAATGCACTTAGTTTAACCTTCTATTGACACACCTACAAAACACCAGGCATAGGAGCACTTTTGATTTTAGGTAAGATAGCATTTGAATTAGAATTTTCCGCTGCAATGTTCCCTCAACCCACAAATAATCAATTCTAAGTGGATAAACAGAAGCAGCAGGTAATCAGGAATGACAAATGGAAGACAGAGTTGAAATCCGACCTTCCCTCCCCAAACAAGAGAGAAAAACGGATTTTAAACCCTGCCAAGGCTAAAATGACACTCGGCAATGGATGAATAAAACAATGAATGTGTATAAAACTCTTGAAACAAAAACAATTCTTTACTGGAGCAACACTGAAAAGATACCAGCAATCACAAGCGATGGATTGAGCAAAAGCATACAATTGGAAATTGAATGGAAGATTTAAAATAGTTTATAATCAAAATGACACATTGGAAATTTAGCAAACTTTTGCAATTCCCACCTGAATTTCCCAAAATAGGTTTTTAATAAAAACGGGTGAAATGCGGTTTTTGTGTTGGGGGTAGCTATGGATCATAGGTACAATATGGAAGTGAAATGAGGTCTCTAGCTTGTAAATTTAGTGAGTTATGCAAGATCTACTGAGGTGTGTTTTGAGAAAATGAAGGCGAGAAAAAGGAAAAGAAATCATTTTTGGCAAGAACAGTTTTACTCTACACTAGAGCATTCAGGCTAGGCTACCAGATTGAGACACAGTAAGCTCCAGGGTTGACTCACGAATTCAACCCTAGCACTTCTGCGCCCGCCCTCGCGGAACCAATCCGATCGCTAAAAAGAGGACTAAGGGTTTAGGATTTCACAAGACAAAATTATTAAAGATGTTGGCGCTAGCACAATAAATCAAAGGCAGGGTTTCAAGAATGATTTTTGACAATATTACAAGTTATCAGTATAAGGATAGGATGACTTAGAGAGTGGAACTAAGGACAAGGCAAAGCAAGGTATACTATGGTTTTCTATGGTTCCTACTGTCATGCATGCTGGACATATTACCTCTGGACCTGGAACGACATCTTCACGCAGAACGAGTTATGCTCATAGAACTGCTAGACCGTTCTATTCTAAATGGAGATTGTTTGATGCACTGCCAGGAAAACGACGTCTGCATTATTCACGTCGTTAAATTCACGTGATTCAGGTTAGTCACGTGTGTTATGGCAGTATGTTCATAAGCAGTGTGGTTACGTCGCTCGCTGTTTCTGATTGAACCAATATGGAGTTTGGTAGCTGAAACCCTTAATCTGCGTCCTCCCATTCTCTTCAGTTACTTCCTTGGCTTCTTCGGCGTGTTTTCTTTCACACGCGAATTCCTGGAGCTGCTGTCTGGAAGTCACAAGTTGGCTGCACTGTCTGCGTGCTCTTCAGTCTTGTGTATTCTGACACGCGGGTTCCTGATTTCTTCGCATGCTGCTTTCCTGACTACGTGAAGTTGGTCGCGTGTAAATCCCACGCGGACGCTCTTTCCAAGCGCGGCTGTCCTGGGCTGCGTGTACTTTGTTCGCGGGTAATACACACGCACACTCTGAAACTCTTCAGCTACGGCTGCTCTGACTGCGTTCACTTCTGTTTGCGTATCGCACGCGGTCTCCTCTTTACACGCTGCGGTCCTAGTTGTGTGTCCTTGTGTTGCGTGTGAATCCTCAAGCTTGCAAGAGTGGCTGTCCCGGCTGCGTGAACTCTCTCGCGTGTAAACCTGCACGCTGGCTTTTTCCTCACGCTTGCAAGAGCGGCTGTCCCAGCTGCGTGAACTCTGTCGCGTGTAAACCTGCACGCAGACTTTTGAACTCTGTTGAAATGTGTAATTCCACACGCATACCATTTTTTGCTTTGGAGTGAATCCGTCGCACCTGTTCATTTCATCATATTTCTGTTTCTACGTGGGAAAGGAAGTATTTCTTTTGAAGGTGATTGTGCACAGTACTTTGGACGCTATCCTTTGGTGCACCAACCCGGTATCTAGCATGAGCCTCGTGCCGTTCAGGATAAGTCTCCCTTACTAACCTTCCCCTCTTTTTCGTTGTTTGAAACTCCTGGATTTCTTCAGAGACTTTGGTGGGGACTTCAATTCTAAGCCCACAGGTCAGTGTTGTTAATTAGTGCTATTGCTGTTCTATAGTTAGTTGATTTGGGACAGTTTCTCATGATACTTTATTTATCCTAGGCTGACTTCCTATAAAGCTCCCATGCCCTTTCCAGTGATCCCTCTCTCTGCCTGTTTCATCGGTCAGAGAGTGGTATCATTTGGAAGGTCTAATTTGACTTCACTACTATCAAGTCGTGTGAATAAGGATCCGGAAGAGCCCTACCAATTGTATCCTTTTTGGTTACCGTATCCTTTTCAGAAGATACCTTGGTGATTAATGACAGAATCAGAAGCCATGGAGGGTACGGATCCTTTAACTGTTTTGACTCAGTTAATCACCGATTTGAGAAACTAAATGATTACAGCACAGGACATATTACGGCATCGTATGGATGTTATGCAAGACGCCATTCATGTCAGTCCTCAGGGAGCACAGGCTCCAGTGGCCACTGCATCTGGATCTGGGACATCGGCACCACCACAAGAGACCCTTAAAGTACTTATGCCAACACAGTTTCCTTTGGCTCCCCCGGAAAGGTTCACAGGTGATCCTAAAACCTATAGAACCTTTGTCAATCAGTGCCGACTCCATTTCCTGTGCAGGCCTAACTCGTTTCCCGATTTAACTACAAAAGCAGCATTCGTGCTTTCTCATTTGGGGGGTACAGCTGCTGCTTGGGCTAATCCTTTACTGGAATCAAACAGTCTCTTGCTGTACGATTGCGATGATCTTCTGGCTGCTATGAGTAAGGTCTTTGATATGCGTTACGCCACTCAAGCCACAGATCTGGAGTTGCTAAGTCTACAACAAGCTAGTCAAACTCTGTTGGCTTACATAGCCAGATTAAATCAATTAACAGCCGAAACCCAATGGCCTGAAGACAAGAAAACAGCTTTTTTCTACAAGGGTCTTTCACAAGAGCTAAAAGATGCCTTGTCTACGGTCCCTGTGGTTCCTACAGGGTTCACAGAATTTCTCGATTTGATTCTACAAATCGATGCACGAAGAAATTCTCGCAAAGGAGAGAGAAAACCTTTTTTGCAAACACCGGTTCGTCCAGAGGCACCGGCAGCTTCCTCGAATGACCCTGAACCAATGCAGATTGGTGCCATGAGAGGCCGGTTATCTAATGCAGAGAGAGAGAACCGAAGAAAAAACAATTTATGCATGTATTTCGGTTCATTTGAGCATTTACTGGCGGCATGTCCCAAGAAACTAGTTAAGCGTTTGGGAAACGCCAAAACTCGACAGTAGCAGGAGTCCCTGTGTCGAGTGCTACATCGGACTCCCATACCATTCCAGCGTACGCACCTATAGTTGTTGAGGTGACGTTACGTTTTGCTGACCAAGAATTCGTTTCCAGGGCTATGGTTGATTCCGGAGCCACAAAAAATTACATTGATATCACGTATGCTAAGAAATGTTCTATACCCCTTGTAAACAACAACAAACCTGAAACAGTTAATACTGTAGATGGGTCAGTCTTGATTTCAGGTATGGTAACCCAGGAGACAGTACCTATTCGGATGACTTTATCAAATGGTCATTCAGAGGAAATGATTTTTGATGTCATTGCGGCTCCTCAGTACAAACTATTGCTTGGTCTTGCCTGGTTGACTCTTCATAATCCAACCATTGACTGGGTTACGGGATTGATCCAATATCCTTCCGTTTATTGCAATGAACACTGCTTTGCCAGTCAGGAGGTGTCAACCAAATCACATATTTTGGCCTCTATGGAGGGAGGTTCCACTATCAGTGTGGTACATCAGATCGGTACAAATATACCATGTGAATATACGGAATATGCTGATGTTTTTGACAAAGGCCAGGCAGAACAGCTGTCTCCACATAGAAAGTATGATTGTCCGATTGAACTAATTCCTGGGGCTAAAATCCCTACTGGTCGTGTCTACTCTTTAACTCCAAAAGAAGATGTTGTCCTGAAAGGATACATCGATAAAGCTCTTGATATGGGATTCATACGGCCATCCCAATTGCCTGCTGCCTCCCCATTATTCTTTGTTCCAAAGAAAGAGGGAGATCTAAGGCCCTGTATTGATTACAGAGCTCTTAATGACATCACCATAAAGAACAAGTACTCTTTACCATTGATAAATGTTTTGTTAGATCAGCTAGGTACTTCCATGTACTTTTCTAAATTGGACTTACGAGGAGCATACAATCTGGTTCGCATTCGTGAGGGCGACGAATGGAAGACCGCTTTCAAGACGCGGTACGGCCTTTATGAATATCTGGTGATGCCCTTTAGCCTTTGTAACGCTCCCGCCACATTTCAGTTCTTTATGAACTACATCTTCAGAGGCATGATGGACCAATTCGTGGTGATCTACTTGGATAACATATTGATATATTCATCATCTTTCCCAGAACATGTTAAACATGTGTCTGCTGTCCTACAAAGGCTCAGAGAGAACACACTCTTTGTTAAAGCTGAGAAATGTGTCTTTCATACACAAGAAGTTGAATTCCTGGGTTACGACATTACCAATCATGGTGTTCGAATGAGCCGTTCCAAAGTGAAGGCCATATTGAATTGGCCCATTCCACATAATGTCAAGTCACTACAGTCATTCCTAGGTTTTGCAAATTTTAATCGAAGATTTATTCGTTCCATCTCCAAAACAGTGGCCCCATTGACAGCTTTAACTAGTTCCAAAGTATCATTCTGTTGGAACCAGAATGCCCAAGCCTCTTTTGAGATGTTAAAGGAAGCATTTACCACTGCACCTGTACTTCAACATCCTGATTGTCAGTTTATCGTTGAAGCGGATGCTTCCAGTGTCGCTATAGGAGCTGTATTATCGCAAGTTTGTGCAGAAACCAAGGAGGAGAATCCAGTTGCTTTTTTCTCTCGTAAGCTAACTTCATACGAACAGAACTATACCGTTACTGAGTGGGAATTGCTTGCAATCAAGGATGCTTTCCGAGAATGGCGACATCATCTTCTTGGGGCCAAACATCAGGTGTTGGTGTACTCTGATCATCAGAATCTTCAGGCATTCAAAACTATGAAATGTCTTACGGCTCGAAAGGCCTGATGGCATGTGTTTTTTGCTCAATACAACTTCCAGATTACTTAACGCCCTGCTAGACAACATGTCAAATCGGATGCTTTATCCCGCATCGGTGAGGAGTTGAAGGAAGAACCACCGGTGCAAAATACGTTGTTGGCAGACCATGTGATATGTAGTTGTTTTGCACAAGCTTCCCTAAAATGTGAATTGCAGGAGTGGGTGAAACAAAATCCCCGATTGGTTCAGGAACTGAATCTAGACATACACAACGGTTTGCCTTTCACACAAGGGGTGCTTTATCTACCAACAGTTACCACTCGGAACAAGGCTCTTAGTTGGGGACACGATTCCTTGATGGCAGCCCATCCTGGACAGAAGAAGACCTTAGAGCTGCTCAAAAGATGGTTTTGGTGGCCTTCCATAACACGAGATGTTATAGATTATGTTTCAACATGTTCGGTATGCATCCAATGCAAGAACACTCCGGGCAAACCAGTGGGTTTAATCCAATCCTTACCTGTTCCTCACAAACCATGGGAGATTATATCGATGGATTGTGTGGTAGAACTCCCAAGAAATAATGGTTACAATACCATATGGGTGGTGGTGGACTACTTTACGAAATTGGCTCTTTTTGTTCCCTGTATTGGGTTACCAACAGCTGCTGTCCTAGCTGACCTATTCATCCGGCATATATTCCGTTTTTTTGGTCTACCTTCAATGATAATTACCGACAGGGGCTCTCAATTTGCGTCACGTTTTTGGAGAGCACTAACCTCGGCATTACTAATTGATGACAGGATGTCTAGTGCTCATCACCCCCAAACGGACGGACAGACTGAGAGTGTCATGCCCGCGCCGCTGGCACATGCATTGGCAACCATCATGGACTACTTGGTACTCATTTATCCTCCTAATACTCCTTGAACAACTCCTTTTCACGCCTTGGTCTTTTATTTCCATTTGCTCAACTTTGGTTCTTTCTTATTTTATTCAATTAACTACATTTACCATAATGCACCTGGCTACAGTCCTCAATTCCTGGCTATTCTCATTCATCGTTATTGGGACCACAATCCCCAGAAGCCCTAGCGGCCAGTGCTGCTTCCACCTGCTCAGGACCAGAGAGGGAGGAGGCAGATTGTTATCAGGTGTGCTGCCCCAGGTGCTGTCAATTAGCCTGCCTCAGGGCAGGGCTGTATATAAGCAGCTGCCTGCAGGAGCACAGTGTCTTGCATCTTGAGATCTCCCCGCTCCTGTTTGCCTTGACCCTCTACTTTGTTGCTGTTGCTGTTCCTGTTGCTGCATTTCCCTGTTTTGGATCCAGTGCCCTGTCGGGCTCTCTACTTTGCAGCTGATCACGCTCTGCTGCCTTCCAGCCTCCGCTCTTGCCCTGCCGGGCTCTCTGCATTGCAGCTGATCACGCTCTGCTGTTTTCCAGCCCCTGCCTGCCCTTCGGGGTTTCCTACCTTGCAGCCGATCACGCTCCGCTGCTTGCTACCTACCTTTTTCCGCTGGGTTCTCTGCTGGCAGCCTACTACAGTCCTCTGCAGCCCTCTACAGTCAGTGACCCTGCTCCTCTGGGCTCACTCCCTGCGGCCCTGCTCTTCAGGGCTCCCTGCCTTGCAGCCGATCACGCTCCGCTGCCTTCTACCTACAGCCCTTGTCCTCTGGGCTTCCTGCCTTGCAGCCTACTACAGTCCTCTGCAGCCCTCTACAGTATGTGGCCCTGCTCCTCTGGGCTCACTCCCTGCTGCCCTACTCTTCAGGGCTCCCTGCCTTGCAGCAGATCACGCTCCGCTGTCTTCTACCTACAGCCCTTGTCCTCTGGGCTTCCTGCCTTGCAGCCTACTACAGTCCTCTGCAGCCCTCTACAGTCAGCGGCCCTGCTCCTCTGGGCTCACTCCCTGCTGCCCTGCTCCTCTGGGCTCCCTACCTCGCAGCCCTATTCTTTTGGGCTCTCTGTCTGTCGCCTACTACTAATCTCTCTCTGTCCTGTTCTTCTGGACTCCCTGCCTTGCAACCTACTACAGTCCTCCGCAGTCCACTACAGTTTGCCTGCACCTAGTGCCACTCTTGACTGCAGACCTGCTTCCTACTTTGCAGCCCTTCTGTTTTCCTGACTGCTGTTCCCTTGTTCTCTTCCTTGAGTCCTCTGTACTCAACCTTAGGTTATCTACTTCTGTCTAACTGCCTTTCCTTCATTTCCTTCTGCTAGATTGCTCATTGACTTCCTTTTCACTGGATATTTCTGTTCTTGTCTTCTCATGTGTCTTATGTAATCCCTTTTGTACAGAGCTTGCCCGTTGGTTTCCGGCAGGCAACCTCTGCCCCTTCCCTTGTCACGTTTTCAGTGTTACAGACACCCACTGCTGTTGTTCCCAGCCATGAGCATACAGCACGGGCCTCTGTTATAGCAATCTGTGCAGAAGGCTGGAGTTTCCTAAGGTTCGTGGAACACTCTTTCCCATTTCAGCATACACCCCAAGAGGGAATCCAGTTTGTTTGTACCTTTGTATCTTTTGCCCCTTTTTGGCTCCCAGCTACAGTTTCCTACGCTTCGTTCTTGTTGAACTTCCTGCTGTGTGTGCTTATCTGCTACCTTACTTCAGCACAGCCACCCAAACCCTACCGGGGTGCCCTGTGCCACTCTTGACAGAGTGCCATTCCTGACAGTATGCAAGACCAAAAAGATTCTTGTTCCATAGGCAGGAAGGGCACACACAGACCAAAGATGCTTTCTTTTCGGTTCAAGAAACCTCTGCAAAAATCTAAAGTTTTCTTAAGCACTGCAAACAAAACCATAGTTTGAAAGACAGACTCGCCCTTGTAAACAAAGGTTTACAAGCACAGTACTACACTCACTGGCTCGCTGACCCTTCAATGTGTAACTACTATGACATTTGCAACTATGATCCGCAGTCTCTATCTATAGAAGAGCTTAAGCAAGAAAATGAATTCCTGCAGATTTGATTAGCCCAACCAGTGGAAACCACTCATGCGGTTTCTGGCATTTCTTCTGACACTACATTCGACATTCAGCCGGTACACGAACCTTGTATTCCTTTATCCCAGGCTACCCTGTCTCAGGACCAATGTCGTAACACTGCTACAGCCAAGGATATTGCACTCATTGTGGCAGACTCTCAACCAGAGTACGCTGTTGCCAAAGTGATATGCACAAGATCAGCTTGGCAAGCTACACAACCTTCCCTGACTGCTGTAAACACTCATTTAACCGGACAAGGCATTCAGTATCCTGAGGTTAGTGCAGCTGGTCCTGGGTACAAAAGACCAATACTGACCATCGGTTGTCTTAATGCTTCCCCAGTAACTACTAACCATGATAACTCTAAGGTCAGTCTGCCTATTGCAACACCAGAATTTTCTGCTGCACCAGATTCTGAAGCTGTAGAACAGGCTAATGGAACATACCTGTTACAAGAACAACTCTTAAGCCTTAAAAGACAAACCGAAGACCTCTATGATGAATTTGTCTATCTGTCTTATAAGAATCTAGCTAAGGGACACAATCTACCAGACCATCTGACACTATGTCCAACACCAGACATTCTGTCTTTAGAGTTTAACAGATTAAGGCCTGTACTGGTAACACAGAAGAGGATACAGACTTATACAGAGCAGTTGGAAGACCTGAACTTGGCATATACATACCAGTTAAAGCTTGACACCGCTCATTCACTTACTAGCCACAGTAACACAGGCTGTCGTTCAGATAGTGAAGAATGGACTCCTCCAGTGGGCCAGATCGCTCACACGGCCATTACACCAAAGATCAAGTGTAATCATCTGACTGGACATTCCGCTGAATCAAAGGATTGTTCCATTCTTGCCCTTGATGTCAGTCCTTTACTCCCACTTACAGCCTCTACTGAAATGACCAGATCTGAGATGTACTCTGCTTCTATGAACATTGGCACTCCTGACCATGAGTCAGATCCTGAAACATACCCAGTACCTGTCTGGAATCCAACTTTGCCTACTGTCAATACCCCAGATCCATTTATCAACTTGGGCACACAAGACTTTGCAGGCCAGCTTTCGGAAGGCTTACCCTTTCCTGGTCCTACATCCACCATGCTACTTGTTACAAGATCTGCTAGCCCAATCTCTGCTGCTCCCCCTGCTAGTACTCCTGAATCTGCTACTGATGCCTCATCTCAGATCACTCCTACTGCAGTCGAAGCACCCCCTTCCTCTCTGCCTGCAAGGACAGTACCTGTTGCAAAGCCAGTTAAAAGTTCTCCTATTATGGCTACAGCTCCGGTAGATCCTGTTGGTGCCTCTGCAGCACCTAAACTACCAGTCACGATGCCATCAGTCTCAGTTGCGTCCCTGTCGGCTGGTGCTCCTGTGACACCTATACTTCCAGCTGTTACAGCATCTGAACTTCCTACTGCCATTCCTGATCTTCCTGGAACTCATGGTGTTCCTGCAACTTTTGTTACTCCTGAAGTCTCTGTCGCAAATCTTCATGTTGCCATTGCTGCTTCTGACAATTTGGACGACCGTCCTAGAGCAACCAATTCAGCTGAATCTCTGGTTCCACCTTTCAGCACTGTACCATTGCCAGTCCTAAGGAAGACCACTTCTTTCAAAGCAATATATGCCATGGAGCCTGCAGCACATCTCCACAGTTCCTCAGTTCATGAACGCACTGTTGGATTTTGGGTCCCTAAGAATTTGTCTTTTCTGAATTCTACCTCAAAGGTTCGAAACATTGGTAATGTCTCCTCCCTTCAAGACTCTCACCTTGCAGCATTAAACAGTTTTTGGTGCTTCGTGATGTGCCTTTTCGGTATAAGACTCTCTCGCGGTGTGACAGGCCTTGGACGTGCTCTTCTTGTTGGTCAGTCTTCAGGGGGCCTGGAGAGGGGCATGGAGAGGGGCATACTGTCATGCCCGCGCCGCTGGCACACGCATTGGCAACCATCATGGACTACTTGGTACTCATTTATCCTCCTAATACTCCTTGAACAACTCCTTTTCACGCCTTGGTCTTTTATTTCCATTTGCTCAACTTTGGTTCTTTCTTATTTTATTCGATTAACTACATTTACCATAATGCACCTGGCTACAGTCCTCAATTCCTGGCTATTCTCATTCATCGTTATTGGGACCACAATCCCCAGAAGCCCTAGCGGCCAGTGCTGCTTCCACCTGCTCAGGACCAGAGAGGGAGGAGGCAGATTGTTATCAGGTGTGCTGCCCCAGGTGCTGTCAATTAGCCTGCCTCAGAACAGGGCAGGGCTGTATATAAGCAGCTGCCTGCAAGAGCACAGTGTCTTGCATCTTGAGATCTCCCCGCTCCTGTTTGCCTTGACCCTCTACTTTGTTGCTGTTGCTGTTGCTGTTCCTGTTGCTGCATTTCCCTGTTTTGGATCCAGTGCCCTGCTGGGCTCTCTACTTTGCAGCTGATCACGCTCTGCTGCCTTCCAGCCTCCGCCCTTGACCTGCCGGGCTCTCTACATTGCAGCTGATCACGCTCTGCTGTTTTCCAGGCCCTGCCTGCCCTTCGGGGTTTCCTACCTTGCAGCCGATCACGCTCCGCTGCTTGCTACCTACCTTTTTCCGCTGGGTTCTCTGCCTGGCAGCCTACTACAGTCCTCTGCAGCCCTCTGCAGTCAGTGACCCTGCTCCTCTGGGCTCACTCCCTGCGGCCCTGCTCCTCAGGGCTCCCTGCCTTGCAGCCGATCACGCTCCGCTGCCTTCTACCTACAGCCCTTGTCCTCTCGGCTTTCTGCCTTGCAGCCTACTACAGTCCTCTGCAGCCCTCTACAGTCTGTGGCCCTGCTCCTCTGGGCTCACTCCCTGCTGCCCTACTCTTCGGGGCTCCCTGCCTTGCAGCAGATCACGCTCCGCTGTCTTCTACCTACAGCCCTTGTCCTCTGGGCTTCCTGCCTTGCAGCCTACTACAGTCCTCTGCAGCCCTCTACAGTCAGCGGCCCTGCTCCTCTGGGCTCACTCCCTGCTGTCCTGCTCCTCTGGGCTCCCTACCTCAAGGCCCTATTCTTTTGGGCTCTCTGTCTGTCGCCTACTACTAATCTCTCTCTGTCCTGTTCTTCTGGACTCCCTGCCTTGCAACCTACTACAGTCCTCTGCAGTCCACGACAGTTTGCCTGCACCTAGTGCCACTCTTGACTGCAGACCTGCTTCCTACTTTGCAGCCCTTCTGTTTTCCTGACTGCTGCTCCCTTGTTCTCTTCCTTGAGTCCTCGGTACTCCACCTTAGGTTATCTACTTCTGTCTAACTGTCTTTCCTTCATTTCCTTCTGCTAGATTGCTCATTGACTTCCTTTTCACTGGATATTTCTGTTCTTGTCTTCTCATGTGTCTTATGTAATCCCTTTTGTACAGAGCTTGCCCGTTGGTTTCCGGCAGGCAACCTCTGCCCCTTCCCTTGTCCCGTTTTCAGTGTTACAGACACCCACTGCTGTTGTTCCCAGCCATGAGCATACAGCACGGGCCTCTGTTATAGCAATCTGTCCAGAAGGCTGGAGTTTCCTAAGGTTCGTGGAACACTCTTTCCCATTTCAGCATACACCCCAAGAGGGAATCCAGTTTGTTTGTACCTTTGTATCTTTTGCCCCTTTTTGGCTCCCAGCTACAGTTTCCTATGCTTCTTTCTTGTTGAACTTCCTGCTGTGTGTGCTTATATGCTACCTTACTTCAGCACAGCCACCCAAACCCTACCGGGGTGCCCTGTGCCACTCTTGACAGAGTGCCATTCCTGACAGAGAGGGTCAATAACACTATGGAACAATACCTGTGGTGTTTGTGTCTGCAGTTCCAGTCAGACTGGGTCAATGTCCTGCCGGCAGCGGAATTTGCCTACAATAATTCCTACCAGAGTGCCATAGGTACTTCACCTTTCTATGCTTTGTATGGGCAACATCCCCGATCCATTCCTTTGGATTCCGGTTTGTCTATGGATACTCCTGCAGCAGTTTGTAATGTCAGAGATCTAAAGAGTCTACAGATGAAGGTGAAACCGCAATTGGAGCAGGCTAAAAAACGAGATAAGACCTATGCTGATGCTCATTGAGTCCCTCCACCTGTTTACAAAGCAGGCATGAAAGTATGGCTGTCTACTAAGAACTTGAGGATAGCTGGTAAAAAGAAACTGTTGCCTAAGTACATTGGGCCATATGAAGTGATCAATGTGATTAACCCGGCTGCTGTCTGTCTGGCATTGCCAAAGCGATGGCGAGTGCATCCAGTATTTCACGTGTCACTTATCAAGCCATGCTCCGATGCTACTAAATTGCCTATACGGCCTGTTGCTGTTTCTGTGAAAGGTTCGGACGAATTCGAGGTACAAGAAATACTGGATATGAGACTACGTTCTGGTAGGCCGTATTATCTGGTGGACTGGAAAGGCTATGGTCCCGAAGATAGGTCCTGGGAACCTCTTTCCAATATCCATGCTCCCGCTTTATTAAGAAAATTCCATTTGAAAAGGGGAGAGGCTGCTCCTTTGGGGGGTGGTACTGTCATGCATGCTGGACATATTACCTCTGGACCTGGAACGACATCTTCACGCAGAACGAGTTATGCTCATAGAACTGCTAGACCGTTCTATTCTAAATGGAGATTGTTTGATGCACTGCCGGGAAAACGACTTCTGCATTATTCATGTCGTTAAATTCACGTGATTCAGGTTAGTCACGTGTGTTATGGCAGTACGTTCATAAGCAGCGTGGTTACGTCGCTTGCTGCTTCTGATTGAACCAATATGGCGTTTGGTAGCTGAAACCCTTGATCTGCATCCTCGCATTCTCTTCAGTTACTTCCTTGGCTTCTTCTGCGTGTTTTCTTTCACACGCGAATTCCTAGAGCTGCTGTCTGGAAGTCACAGGTTGGCCGCACTGTCTGCGTGCTCTTCAGTCGCGTGTATCCTGACACGCGGGTTCCTGATTTCTTCGCATGCTGCTTTCCTGACTACGTGATGTTGCTCGCGTGTAAAGCCCACGCGGACACTGTTTCCAAGCGCGGCTGTCCTGGGCTGTGTGTACTTTGTTCGCGGGTAATACACACGCGGACTCTGGAACTCTTCAGGTACGGCTGCTCTGACTGCGTGCACTTTTGTTTGCGTATCGCACGTGGTCTACTCTTTACACGCTGCGGTCCTAGTTGTGTGTCCTTGTGTCCTCACTTGCAAGAGCGACTGTCCCGGCTGCGTGAACTCTGTCACGTGTAAACCTGAACGCAGACTTTTGAACTCTGTTGAAACGTGTAATTCCACACGCATACTATTCTTTGCTTTGGAGTGAATCCCTGGCACCTGTGATGAGATAACAGGTGGACTCATTTCATCATATTTCTGTTTCTAAGTGGGAAAGGAAGTATTTCTTTTGAAGGTTATTGTGCACAGTACTTTGGACGCTATCCTGTGGTGCACCAACCCGGTATCTAGCATGAGCCTTGTGCCGTTCGGGATAAGTCTCCCTTACTAACCTTCCCCTCCTTTTCGTTGTTTCAACTCCTGGATTTCTTCAGAGACTTTGGTGGAGACTTCAGTTCTAAGCCCACATGTCAGTGTTATTAATTAGTGCTATTGCTGTTCTATAGTTAGTTGATTTGGGACAGTTTCTCATGATACTTTATTTATCCTAGGCTGACTTCCTATAAAGCTCCCACGCCCTTTCCAGTGATCCCTCTCTCTGCCTGTTTCATCGGTCAGAGAGTGGTATCATTTGGAAGGTCTAATTTGACTTCACTACTATCAAGTCGTGTGAATAAGGATCCGGAAGAGCCCTACCAATTGTATCCTTTTTTGTTACTGTATCCTTTTCAGAAGATACCTTGGTGATTTATGACACCTATTGATACTCACAGTCCACTTTTTAGTTTTTGGATTTTGGACAGTCAGCGTTTGGTGACCACACGGATCTGGTCTAACAAAGGACAGCAGGACAAAATCAGCATGACAGGATCAGGTGAGCAGGGACTGGATACCAAAGGATAGTTCTTCTGGACTGGCAATTCTGGTTACTGGATATTATAGGTCATCAGGGTAGCCGGATGGCAGCAGCATTCAGTGAGTGGCAGCAAGCCAAGCTGGATTAGGATGCCAAAAGTAACACAGTTTCTCCTGTTTACTGGGAGATTAGTGGGTTTTAATATTATAGGGTAGGCCTTGCTGGAGCAAGATCAGCAATGCCTAGGTTTTGCAGTGGGCCCTGGAATAGGATCAGCAATGCTTGGCCTTGTTGTTGGAGTCTGAAAGATGAAACCGGAACAGGAACGCAGCACAGAAAATTAGGAAGAGTGCATGTCTAGGGTCTTGTCAGGGACCCTTATTTATAATGCAAAATGACATTATCAAGGTAGAGGCTGAGCAGGGTTAACTACGTCCGCCCCTAAACTACTTGGATTGGGCATGGGAGCTAGTCTCCGCCCCGTTCTCAGTTGTTTGGACTTCTAAGGGAATGATGTCAGATTTAAGAGGTGAGGTTTACAATGTCCAAACACTCTCACATTTACTTTACTTAAAATCCGATTTTGCCAAAAACATACATTTCTTCACTTGCAATCTCTTGGCAAATTATCCACACAGGTTACATATTATGTGCAGCCAGGATCAGTCAAATCCTCAGGTCTGTGTGACCTTGTTTCGCCTTTCTGACCAGTTTGGTAATTTTACACATTAAAGATTTGGCCTAAAATTCCACAATTTTATACACAAATGCAAATTGTCCCCAGGGAGGTATGTACAAAATGTTATGTTTGCCACATTAATATTTTCCTAGGAATCTGTCATATTTTACAACTTCTGTTCCCCATGCGGCAATGAGTTCTACCAAGTTTTAAAAGAAAGCCTCATTATTAGATTTAAAACTGTACACTTTTTAAATGTTTGCTAATTCTTGCTACAGAAATAAAAGTCTTTAAAGTTTCTTTATAACATAGTCTGTGGCACCAAAAGGCAGTCCCTTTGTTACTAGATCCTGTTTTCTTTTCTTCCTCCAAATGCAAGCAGGTGTCATTTCCATCCAGGAAAGGGGTTTTCCAGTCTTAATTGAAGGTTTTATTGCCACTTCACACTTGACGAGCGTGGGAACTTTCATTGTCCTGTCCCATACAAAAATGTTCAAGCTGGCACTTCGCACCTACGTGTCCTGGATTTATGGTTTATCTCCCTTCCTTTGGGAAGTTTCATGGCTGGCAACTGGAATGACTGGTTTTTCTGAGAGTTTGTAAATCCATCCCATGTGTTTTAAACTGTTTAATTTCTTACTTTGGGTCTTGACTTCAACAAACCTGTGAAAGAGGATAGCCTATGTGTGTATTATCACCACTAACATGATCCCTTTATATTACTAAGTAAACAGGCTTTCATTAACAGTTTATTTTAAAACAGGCCATTTTTTCTTCAGTCAGCCCATTTTTCCACATGTGTTAAAAACTGCTAGCATTTCATTCTTTAATTCAGTTTGCAGCTCCCCAGATTGCCCACACTGTCTTTGGAGCCGTAGTCATTTTTCTTGCAGCAGGCGTCTTAGCTAAAGTATAGATACATTTATCCTTGACCTGGCTTAGAGAGTAAAAGTCTCTTTGAACTGCTGCGCCTGGATACATTTTGGCAAGAAATAAACGTGTGTTCCCGTGCGAGTGAAAAGAAAGTTGCTTGTTGATTTCTTTCAAATCTACTTTGACAGGACCTGTCATTCAGGAATTATGCCCGGTTTTTCTGAGGCACAATAACTTAACCTGGGCCTGGCAAGGCCGTTTCCATCACAGTGATTTCAGAATGCACAGATGGATATAGCATAACACAGCATTTTGAAAGGGTGAAAAAAGGTAGAATTTTGAAGGGGAATGTTTGGCTTTCGCAGCAATGCAATGCTGCCTGTTCACTTGATTCCATATATATGTCTCAGAACACACTTGCATACTTTTTCAGTGTGTCCCCTTGTTCCATCTTGCCGGAAGTGTACTAGGCAGGATGGTGCAGCCATTTTTTGTTGCTGCCAAAACACAGTTTTGAAGTCTTGATGCGCACAGGAGCCAGCACAGCCAGGTTGCTGTTTCTTGTGCAACTGCAGCTTTTTTTATTTATTTTTTATTTAAAATATTGTAGTTTATTTATAAACTTTTCATTTATGGTAGAAACATTTTTTTAGGAGAGGAAGGGAATTCATCTCTGGGCCATGTGCTGTTGGGAGGTAGAAGCGGGATGAAATCGAACAATTGTGAATAGCTGAGTTTCTTAATAAGTCGTCTTTCCGAGTTCAAGAATGTTTAGGAGGAACAGAGTGATTGTGTAAATGTACTTATTAGTTTGCCCATTTAATATCGACATCCATCTTTCCTCGGGTTCCATTTGTTGTGATGAGAGTTTGAAGAAACCACTGAAGCATTCCCTTTGATTGGAGAGTAGCATGCATTCCATCACAAGATGGTATAGGGTTTCAGGTGTACCTTGGTCTTTGCAGAAATGGCAGTACTGTTTGGTGAAGGGAATCAGTCTTGCGATAGCCAGGTTGGCTCTTGTTGGTATAGTATTTAGTTGAATTTTCATGAACGTTGTTCTGATGTTGATGTCACGGAAGATTGTCAGGTATTTAGGTAGTTCATGAATTGTTTGAATATCTGTAGTACAATGCAGGTTCAATTGGTAAGCTTCTTTGAGTTTGATCGTCTTTAGCCAATCATTAAGCATAAGTTTAATTTTAGCATGCTGGGGTCGAAGAGTTTAGAGTACCTGCGTGATGTCTTCGTTTGCCAGTTCTTGTAGCAGCTTGTGTTTCCAATCTTGTAGGACAGAATTATTGAATGTGTTGGGGTGAAGTCTCAGGATTTGGATGGCTGGGGTCTTGTGATCGGATAGAATCTTGCAAAATATGTCCAGTTGCTTCCAGAGTACAATGGAATCCAATAATTGTGTTGCGATCTCGTATCTGATTCTTTTGATGGGATACGATGAAGGAAGATGCAAGATCTTTTGCCAGAATATTGCCTCATATTTTGTGCAGTTTATAGATCTTGCATTGAGCATTGCTTCTGTTCCATAGTGTCAAGAATGGCACTCTGTCAAGAGTGGCACAGGGCACTCCGGTAGGGTTTGGGTGGCTGTGCTGAAGTAAGGTAGCAGATAAGCACACAAAGCAGGAAGTTCAACAAGAAAGAAGAGTAGGAAACTGTAGCTGGGAGCCAAAAAGGGCAAAAGATACAAAGGTACAAACAAACTGGATTCCCTCTTGGGGTGTATGCTGAAATGGGAAAGAGTGTTCCACGAACCTTAGGAAACTCCAGCCTTCTGCACAGATTGCTATAACAGAGGCCCGCGCTGTATGCTCATGGCTGGGAACATCAGCAGCGGGTGTCTGTAACACTGAAAACGTGACAAGGGAAGGGGCAGAGGTTGCCTGCCGGAAACCAACGGGCAAGCTCTGTACAAAGGGATTACATAAGACACATGAGAAGACAAGAACAGAAATATCCAGTGAAAAGGAAGTCAATGAGCAACCTAGCAGAAGGAAATGAAGGAAAGGCAGTTAGACAGAAGTAGATAACCTAAGGTGGAGTACAGAGGACTCAAGGAAGAGAACAAGGGAGCAGCAGTCAGGAAAACAGAAGGGCTGCAAAGTAGGAAGCAGGTCTGCAGTCAAGAGTGGCACTAGGTGCAGGCAAACTGTAGTGGACTGGGGAGGACTGTAGTAGGTTGCAAGGCAGGGAGTACAGAAGAACAGGACAGAGAGAGATTAGTAGTAGGCGACAGAGAGCCCAAAAGAATAGGGCCGTGAGGTAGGGAGCACAGAGGAGCAGGACTGTAGGCAGCTAAGTGTAAAACAGGCTGTAAGGCAGAGGAGTGTAGAAGCCTCAAAGCAGGCAGCCCAGAGGAGCAGGGCTGTAGGCAGCGGAGGGAGCAGGCTGCAAGGAAAGGAGCCCAGAAGAGCAGGGCAGCAGGGAGTGAGCCCAGAGGAGCAGGGCCGCTGACTGTAGAGGGCTGCAGAGGACTGTAGTGGGCTGCAAGGCAGGAAGCCCAGAGGACAAGGGCTGTAGGTAGAAGACAGCAGAGCGTGATCTGCTGCAAGGCAGGGAGCCCCGAAGAGCAGGGCAGCAGGGAGTGAGCCCAGAAGAGCAGGGCCGCTGGCTGTAGAGGGCTGCAGAGGACTGTAGTAGGCTGCCAGGCTGAGAACCCAGCGGAAAAATGTAGGTAGCAAGCAGCGGAGCGAGATCGGCTGCAAGGTAGGAAACCCCGAAGGGCACAGGCGGGGGCTGGAAAACAGCAGAACAGGATCAGCTGCAATGTAGAGAGCCCGGCAGGGCAAGGGCGGTGGCTGGAAGGCAGCAGAGCGTAATCAGCTGCAAAGTAGAGAGCCCGGCAGGGCAAGGGCGGTGGCTGGAAGGCAGCAGAGCGTGATCAGCTGCAAAGTAGAGAGCCCGGCAGGGCACTGGATCCAAAACAGGGAAATGCAGCAACAGAAACAGCAAACAAAGTAGCGGGTCAAAGCAAACAGGAGCGGGGAGATCTCAAGATGCAAGACACTGTGCTCCTGCAGGCAGCTGCTTATATACAGCCCTGCCCTGTTCTGGGGCAGGCTAATTGACAGCACCTGGAGCCGTACACCTGAAGACAATCTGCCTCCTCCCTCTCTGGCCCTGAGCAGGTGGAAGCAGCACTGGCTGCTAGGGCTTCTGGGGATTGTGGCCCCAATAATAAGGAATGAGAATAGCCAGGATTGAGGACTGTAGCCAGGTGCATTATGGGAAATGTAGTTAATGGAATAAAACAAGAAAGAACCAAAGTTGAGCAAATGGAAAAAAAAGACCAAGGCGTGAATAGGAGTTGTTCACAGAGGATTAGGAGGATAAATGAGTACCAAGTGGTCCATGATGGTTGCCAATGCGTGCGCCAGCAGCACGGGCATGACAGTATGCCCCTCTCCATGCCCCTCTCCAGGCCCCCTGAAGACTGACCAACAAGAAGAGCACATCCAAGGCCTGTCACACCACGAGAGAGTCTTATACCAAAAAGGCACATCATGAAGCACCAAAAACTGTTTAATGCTGCAAGGTGAGAGTCTTGAAGGGAGGAGACATTACCAATGTTTCGAACCTTTGAGGTATAATTTAGAAAAGACAACTTCTTAGGGACCAGAAACCCAACAGTGCGTTCATGAACTGAGGAACTGTGGAGATGTGCTGCAGATTCCATGGCATATATTGCTTTGAAAGAAGTGGTCTTCCTTAGGACTGGCAATGGTACAGTGCTGAAAGGTGGAACCAGAGATTCAGCTGAATTGGTTGCTCTAGGACGGTCGTCCAAATTGTCAGAAGCAGCAATGGCAACATGAAGATTTGCGACAGAGACTTCAGGAGTAACAAAAGTTGCAGGAACACCATGAGTTCCAGGAAGATCAGGAATGGCAGTAGGAAGTTCAGAGGCTGTAACAGCTGGAAGTATAGGTGTCACAGGAGCACCAGCCGACAGGGACGCATCTGAGACTGATGGCGTCGTGACTGGTAGTTTAAGTGCTGCAGAGGCACCAACAGGATCTACCGGAGCTGTAGCCTTAATAGGAGAACTTTTAACTGGCTTTGCAACAGGTACTGTCCTTGCAGGCAGAGAGGAAGGGGGTGCTTCGACTGCAGTAGGAGTGATCTGAGATGAGGCATCAGTAGCAGATTCAGGAGTACTAGCAGGGAGAGCAGCAGAGATTGGGCTAGCAGATCTTGTAACAAGTAGCATGGTGGATGCAGGACCAGGAAAGGGTAAGCCTTCCGAAGGCTGGCCTGCAAAGTCTTGTGTGCCCAAGTTGATACATGGATCTGGGGTATTGACATTAGGCAAAGTTGGATTCCAGACAGGTACTGGGTATGTTTCAGGATCTGACTCATGGTCAGGAGTGCCAATGTTCATAGAAGCAGAATACATCTCAGATCTGGTCACTTCAGTAGAGGCTGTAAGTGGGAGTAAAGGGCTGACATCAAGGGCAAGAATGGAACAATGCTTTGACTCAGCGAAATGTCCAGTCAGATGATTACTCTTGATCTTTTGTGTAATGGCCGTGTGAGCGATCTGGCCCACTGGAGGAATCCATTCTTCACTATCTGAATGACAGCCTGTGTTACTGTGGCTAGTAAGTGAATGAGCGGTGTCAAGCTTTAACTGGTATGTATATGCCAAGTTTAGGTCTTCCAACTGCTCTGTATAAGTCTGTATCCTCTTCTGTGTTACCAGTACAGGCCTTAATCTGTTAAACTCTAAAGACAGAATGTCGGGTGTTGGACATAGTGTCAGATGGTCTGGTAAATTGTGTCCCTTAGCTATATTCTTATAATGCAGATAGACAAATTCATCATAGAGGTCTTCGGTTTGTCTTTTAAGTCTTAAGAGTTGTTCTTGTAACAGGTATGTTCCATTAGCCTGTTCTACAGCTTCAGAATCTGGTGCAGCAGAAAATTCGGGTGTTGCAATTGGAAGACTGACCTTAGAGTTATCATGGTTAGTAGTTACTGGGGAAGCATTAAGACAACCGATAGTCAGTATTGGTCTTTTGTACCCAGGACCAGCTGCACTAACCTCAGGATACTGAATGCCTTGTCCGGTTAAATGATTGTTTACAGCAGTCAGGGGAGGTTGTGTAGCTTGCCAAGCTGATCTTGAGCATATCACTTCGGCAACAGCGTACTCTGGTTGAGAGTTTGCCACAATGAGTGCAACATCTTTGGTTGAAGCAGTGTCAAAAGAAATGTCGGAAAGCGCATGAGTGTCTTCCACTGGTTGGGCTAACAAAATCTGCAAGAGTTCGTTTTCTAGCTGTAGTTCTTCTACAGATAGAGACTGTGGATCATAGTTTCAAATGTCATAGTAGTTATGCATAGAAGCATCAGAGAGCCAGTGAGTGTAGTACTGTGCTTGTAAACCTTTGTTTACTAGGACAAGTCTGTCTTTTAAACTAGGGTTCTTGTTTGCTGTCCTTAGAAAAACTTTAGATCTTTGTAGAGGTTTCTTGAACCGAAAAGAAGGCATCTTTGGTCTGTGTGTGCTTTTCCTGCCTATGGAACAGGAATCTTTTGGGTCTTGCATTCTGTCAAGAATGGCACTCTGTCAAGAGCGGTACAGGGCACCCCGGTAGGGTTTGGGTGGCTGTGCTGAAGTAAGGTAGCAGATAAGCACACACAGCAGGAAGTTCAACAAGAAAGAAGAGTAGGAAACTGTAGCTGGGAGCCAAAAAGGGCAAAAGATACAAAGGTACAAACAAACTGGATTCCCTCTTGGGGTGTATGCTGAAATGGGAAAGAGTGTTCCACGAACCTTAGGAAACTCCAGCCTTCTGCACAGATTGCTATAACAGAGGCCCGCGCTGTATGCTCATGGCTGGGAACAACAGCAGCGGGTGTCTGTAACACTGAAAACGTGACAAGGGAAGGGGAAGAGGTTGCCTGCCGGAAACCAACGGGCAAGCTCTGTACAAAGGGATTACATAAGACACATGAGAAGACAAGAACAGAAATATCCAGTGAAAAGGAAGTCAATGACCAACCTAGCAGAAGGAAATGAAGGAAAGGCAGTTAGACAGAAGTAGATAACCTAAGGTGGAGTACAGAGGACTCAAGGAAGAGAACAAGGGAGCAGCAGTCAGGATAAGAGAAGGGCTGCAAAGTAGGAAGCAGGTCTGCAGTCAAGAGTGGCACTAGGTGCAGGCAAACTGTAGTGGACTGCGGAGGACTGTAGTAGGTTGCAAGGCAGGGAGTCCAGAAGAACAGGACAGAGAGAGATTAGTAGTAGGCGACAGACAGAGAGCCCAAAAGAATAGGGCCGTGAGGTAGGGAGCCCAGAGGAGCAGGGCTGTAGGCAGCTAAGTGTAAAACAGGCTGTAAGGCAGAGGAGTGTAGAAGCCTCAAAGCAGGGAGCCCAGAGGAGCAGGGCTGTAGGCAGCGGAGGGAGCAGGCTGCAAGGAAAGGAGCCCAGTAGAGCAGGGCAGCAGGGAGTGAGCCCAGAGGAGCAGGGCCGCTGACTGTAGAGGGCTGCAGAGGACTGTAGTGGGCTGCAAGGCAGAAAGCCCAGAGGACAAGGGCTGTAGGTAGAAGACAGCAGAGCGTGATCTGCTGCAAGGCAGGGAGCCCCGAAGAGCAGGGCAGCAGGGAGTGAGCCCAGAGGAGCAGGGCTGCTGGCTGTAGAGGGCTGCAGAGGACTGTAGTAGGTTGCCAGGCTGAGAACCCAGCGGAAAAGGGTAGGTAGCAAGCAGCGGAGCGAGATCGGCTGCAAGGTAGGAAACCCCGAAGGGCACAGGCGGGGGCTGGAAAACAGCAGAACGGGATCAGCTGCAATGTAGAGAGCCCGGCAGGGCAAGGGCGGTGGCTGGAAGGCAGCAGAGCGTGATCAGCTGCAAAGTAGAGAGCCTGGCAGGGCAAGGGCGGTGGCTGGAAGGCAGCAGAGCGTGATCAGCTGCAAAGTAGAGAGCCCGGCAGGGCACTGGATCCAAAACAGGGAAATGCAGCAACAGAAACAGCAAACAAAGTAGCAGGTCAAAGCAAACAGGAGCGGGGAGATCTCAAGATGCAAGACACTGTGCTCCTGCAGGCAGCTGCTTATATACAGCCCTGCCCTTTTCTGAGGCAGGCTAATTGACAGCACCTGGAGCCGTACACCTGAAGACAATCTGCCTCCTCCCTCTCTGGCCCTGAGCAGGTGGAAGCAGCACTGGCTGCTAGGGGTTCTGGGGATTGTGGTCCCAATAATAAGGAATGAGAATAGCCAGGAATTGAGGACTGTAGCCAGGTGCATTATGGGAAATGTAGTTAATTGAATAAAACAAGAAAGAACCAAAGTTGAGCAAATGGAAAAAAAAGACCAAGGCGTGAATAGGAGTTGTTCACAGAGGATTAGGAGGATAAATGAGTACCAAGTGGTCCATGATGGTTGCCAATGCATGCGCCAGCGGCGCGGGCATGACACATAGGTGATGGTGGGTATGAATTTGTGTCTATAGTAAGCAACAATAGGCCTAGAGGAACATTTTTCATATTTTTGGTCAAGGAAACATCCTTACCTAGCTAGAGTCTGGGATTTATTTTCAATTTTGTCGAGCCATTGTGTCTCTAGCTTAGACTGATTTATTGGTATTCCGAGGTATTTGAAGGAGCTAACAGCTTCTATCGGTTTTGCATCAAGCACAAGGGTTAGTTGCTTTTCTTTTTTGAATGGAAGCTTAGCTAGTGACATTACCTTCGTTTTTTTTATATTAATGAACAGCTTGTTTAGGTTCATGTATTCACTTAATAGATTGAGGCTGGATTGCAGTCCTGTTGTCGTCTTATCAAGAAGGATGATATCGTCTGCATATAGCATCGTAGGAACCGGTATAGAGTTGATCTTGGGCGGATTCTGAGCAGTGTTTAATATATATTCTTCAATGTGGGCAGTAAAAATGTTGTATAAGGTCGCGGCAAGTGGGCAGCCTTGTTTTAGGCCATCTGAATGGCTGATGTCGTTACTCCTTCTTTCGACAGTCTGACTGTGATTGATGTATTAGAGTAGAGAAGTTTAATCGGTTCTATGATGTCTGTCGGACATTTCCATGACTCCAGTTTTGTACAAAGTTTCTTTCTTGATATGGCATCAAATGCCATCTGTAAGTCGATAAATGCCATATAACGGTGGTGCAGTTTTTAATGGCTTCGTGCTTGATTAAGTTGATTAGGAGGAAGTTGATGTTGGTCCCCACATTTGGTGTAAAGCCTGTTTTCCTGATGGAGAATCTGCCAGTGTCTGTTGCCCAATTGGTTAGTTGTTTCAGGAGAATTGAGGCAAAACGTTTTCCAAGGGGATCGAGCAGGGCAATGGGACGAAAGTTTGATGGATCATCACGGGGCCCTTGTTTGTGTATAGAAACTATTGTGGCAGTCTGCCAGGAGTTCGGGATCAGGTTTAGATTATTAATTAGGTGAAGGAGGTTGCCCATGATCCTTGCCCAGGTTGAAAGATCTGCAGCTTAGTGATGTGAGGCAATGCTGTTGAGTGGGTCAATATATCCCACACAACCCATTCAGGACATGATTGACCAACCGTTGAAAAGTATCAGGTGCATTAATCAAATCAAATGTCATTACCCTGAACTAGTAAAGTCCCTCAGGTGTTGGAAATGCACTCTTCTCCTTGGCATTTTCTGTCGGGGATATTTGCCAATACCCTGCAGTAAAGTCAAATGTGCTAAGCTACTTGGCAGCATCTATCTTGCCCACCAACTCATCTGTTAGTGAAAGGGGATGATCACCTGCCTTGGTGACAGCATTAAGAGCTATGTAGTCCACACAGAATCTCAAATCAGATGTACCTGCTTTTGGCACCAGAACCACAGGACTGAACCAGGGACTACTAGAGGATTCTTTCACCCCGGATCCAACATTTTGTTCATCTCAGACTTTATGTGGGATCTCACATTGTGTGGCATTCTACAGCTCCTACCTTTGGTAGCACACTATCTCCAGTATCAAGGTCATGCTTGCACTAAGGTGTCTAGCCTGGAGGGAGTGAGAACAAGGGGGAAACAGCCTAAGCAAAGTCTTCATCTCACCTTGTTGCTGTGGAGTCAGTTGACAGGACAATTTGACACCCTCAATGGAGCCATCCAAAGGGCTCCCTTGGAATAGATCAAGGAGGGGTTCAGACTCCTCTTCTTCCCTATCTGAACCAAGAAGTTGGGCTCCCATTTCAACCCTAGGGATGAATGCCTATATACATGAAACATTCTGCCAGCCTGCCCAGGTCTTCCAAGGTGCATTAACATTTTTACCTCACGCAGTCTTTCAATAATACGGTAAGGACCTGACCACTTGTCCTGTAGAGCTCTAGGCCTTATAGGGTTCACAATCAGGATGTGTTGGCCTGGAGCAAAATGCACAAGTGAAGCCTTCTGGTCATACCAATGGTTGACCAAAGCCTCACCAGCCTTCAGCTTGTCATTGGCCTGAGCCATTAGTAAGGCCATCCTCTTCCGCAAGCATGACGTATAGTCCACTACATTGGTAGTGACACGAGGAGTGGGCATCTCCCATCCTTCCTTGACTAAGGCGTGAGCAAACAAGAGTTAAAGAGGCTAAAGCCAACCCCTTCTTGAGGTACCTCTCTGTAGGAAAATAGTAAGCATGGCATCAGGAGATATCACTTTCTCCTTTGGCACTCTTCAAGAGTTCCAATCATGCTTTTAAGAGTTCTGTTGAATCTCTCAACTAGGCTATTGGTATGTAGATGATATGCGGATGAAAACATATATGACACCCTTCCAAATGACTGGAATGAACTTGGAAATAAAGTTGCTGCCTCTGTCAGACACAACTTCTTTAGGGAAGCCAACCCTAGTAAAGATGCCCAGCAATGCTCTAGCAACTGACTTGGCAGTTACTGTCTCCAGTGGGATGGCTTCAGGATATCTTGCGGCATGATCAACTAACACCAGGATAAACCTACTGCCAGAGGATGTAGAAGGATTAAGGGGACCAAAAATATCAATCCCTACCCTCTCAAATGGTATACCATTACTGGTAGTGGTACCAATGGAGTCTGGATTTTTGCCCTACTTTTGCCAGACAACTGGCAAGTAGTGCAACTCCTACAATGGCTTTCTACTTGTGTCCCTATCTTAGGCCAGTAGTAATGCATGCTCAAACTCTCCTTAGAGAGGAGATCTTGATGCCAAGATGAACGGCAAGGGTGACCTCATGCACCAATTGCAGGAGCAAGGGTCTCACCTGAAGGGGAACCACTAGCTATTGTGGTCTCCTTCATATGACTCTATGGGGTCACTGTAAAGGAGCTCACCTTCCCAATATATCCTGTGCTTCCCAGAGGTTTCACCCTCTGAATGGGACCAGGCATGGCTCCTTAGGCCATCAAGTGATGGACACTCACGTTGGCCCTTACTAAACTCTTCCCTTGAGGGACCCCCTTCTGCAAGTAAGCTCTACAGTTGAGGGTGATCACGGGGTGGAGCATTTCAGGCAACCCCTCTTCCTCATAAGATTCAGGGGCTTGGCCAACTACCCCCACCTCGGTGGTTGGTGAGGTAGGGGGAATACTTTCTTTCCCTCTTATAAGGGTTTTCTTTCCTTTAGCCTTAGGGTTCCCCTCTGGCTTTGGCTGGGCCTTAGGCTTGTCTAAGACAGCCTTGGTCTGGACCTAGTGCATGGACATTCTGCAGCATCCCCCACACGACCTACGTTTCTGAGGTCATTTCCTAACAGATAATGTCTGGGTATTTGCCCCTGACCATCCCACCATTCACAGCTAAAGTGACAGGCATAACTGGAAATCTGAGAGGGGGACCATTGGCCAACTTAGTGGTCATCAGAGGAGTTCTAGCCAGAGCCTCCGAATTTACTAGAGTGGAATCCACTACAGTTCGACTAGCCCCAGTTTCCCTAATGACAGAGGGGTCTACACCATCTATCGGCAGACGGGCCTTGAAATAATGCTTAGTGTTATCAGGTATGGAGGCATAAGCCTCAGCAACTCTATGTTCCCAGGATCACAGGGAAACTTAAACTACCCCAGATCCTATCCCACAGGGTGAGGAATCAGAGGAGAAGGATGCCCCTGTGAGTATTTCTTCCTCTTCATAAGGAGGTGCCAGAATAACAGAGTGGACCCCCAAGGCCTTATCCTTACATCCGGGGTGCCCCTTCACATGATCATGTGCTCCACAAGCACACACAATCCACTGGACCTCTGAATGTAGGAAGGCTTAAAGTGTCCACTCTCATGCTTGGGATAGGTAGTCCCAAAACCCTTTCCATGCTCATGTGACTTATTCCCCTTATGAAACATTTTGTGGGCCTTATGGGAGGAGGTTTTATCAGTAGACCCACCCTCTTTAACTTTTTGCCTTTTCCCCTCTTCATGCTTACCTGAAGCATCCTTGTCCATATGGGACATTCTATGGGAAAGCCAAAGATCAGCAGCAGGGGCCAGCTTCTTAGGATCTAATGCCTCAGAATTTGCCAAATGCTGCTTAAGCTCAGGGCAACAAGAGGAAAAAACATATTCTAGCGTGACCAGATTGACCATACCTTCAAAAGTGGTTACAGCCTTCTAGACAGCCACTCAACTTTTTCAAGGAATCTGTAACAAAAGACACCCAAGAATTATCATCTTTTTTCTTGTATTCTCTGAACCTCTAAGTATTCTGCAGGAGTTTTCTCAAACGTTAAGAGGAGACCCTGTTTCAATTTATCAAATGCCTTTCTGTCAGCCTTGGACATATCTATAATTGTACTGCAGAATGGGATAGTCCGCTGAGCAACTACGCAATCTTATCAGGCTCACCTACTTCTTGCACCTCACAAGCATACTCAAAAGTTGGAAGCCCATCTATGATGTCGTCTTTTCATTATACATACTGAGCAGATCCTTAGGACATCTAGGATGAGAAGAGGATCCAGAACCACTCCCAGAACGTCTGGGGGAGCCTTTCGAACCTTGTAGTATGGCCAGCGCCAACTGATGATACCTATCTTTTTGATACATCAATAATGTTCCATGTCAATAAAGTTATTTTCCTATCTTTTAGATACAGCTTTTTGTATCTGATGTTCAAAAAGCAATGGAATGGAATGACAACGTTTATTTTAAGGTGTATTCTAAGGAGAACAGGGGGAGGTGAATGCATTGCAATTACTTACTCCCCAGACTCCAATTTCCCTAAGTGACTATGTAGGTCAGCGGGAGGGTGTGGTCGATGGAGGTAGGTTTTCCCGACATTGGATCTAGTAGAAGATTCCCAGGAGCTGCGGGCTCAAGGATTCTTCCGGTCAGTTCCAGGAGCGGAATGCAACCCTTTTTGAAGAAGAAATGTAGAAGGCACCATTGCAGGACTCTTTAGGACACTTCCCCAGATGCTGGAAGTCAAGTTTCAGTGATGGCTACCGCACACAGGCGAGAGCAGGCATCTCTCCAGTCGTGGTTGAAGAAAAACTTCCAGAGCAGGTTCCCTGGATGCTGAGAAACTGAAACATGGCAGGAGGGCCACGTGTGGCATGAGCTGGTAACCACTGAAGTTCTGATGACCAACCTGCAACAGTGATGATTCTACCGAGGTAGCCCACCGGAGATCTGGTCAGGCCACCGGGTTGTCGAGGAACACTTCTGAAGGTTCAGGACATCTGGATCCTCGAGAATGCATCGAGACCAGTCGGTCCCACCAGTCCAAGGGTTGAAGCACTGCTCAGGGTCTTCGCAGATCAAGTAGTCCGGCACGGGCGCACCGGGTCAAATGCAGGAAGGGATGCTGGGCCTCTTTGGGAATTGTCCACGGATCTTTCCGCTGCTCTTCTACACAGATTACTTGGCTCCAATGCTGATCTGAAGAAATGGCTGCAGGAGCTCTCTTCTTATCCTAAATCCTGGCTGGAAGCAATTCCAAGCCCACTAATAGTAAGGATCTGCACCCTTCAAACAGCCAGCAGTGGTCCAATCAGGGACCACTGTGGGTTTCACTCATGCTCAACACCCAGACTCTCTGGCACCACAGAAGTGGAGTGGGACCAATCACTCCCACCCACTTCCTAGGCCACAAACACATAATTCATTTATTTAATTTTTATTTTTTTAATTTATAAAGCGCACTAGCAGCCCAGGGGCATTGAGGCATCACTAGCCTGTGAAACAGCAGCTTTCCTGGGCAGGTGCATAACCTTATATGGGATTTCCTTACCTGAGAAGGCAGGAAGAAGGCCAAACACCAATATGGCCAAAGGACAAGTAAAAAATTGTGGCACGGCCATTCTAGGGCACTAGCCACGTTTAGTAGCCATTAGTAGCCCTTACGTAAATGTGAATGTGCACACAAAAAATTATGAAAACGTAAAGATGTATCTGCTGCCATAAGCTTGTCTTTAGACACTTACAAAAGTAACCAAAAATCCCAAGTGTAAAAGACTAGGGTAATACAAAAGTATCCCCACTGCCATGCATTGTAAGATACTGTGTGCACGGTTAAACATTTACCAAAAAGGTAAAAAGAATAAAGGGAAACATAGTTTCTGAGCACTGAGAGTCTGAAATACTGACCAATTTCCCTGTGACAAAAATTAGCAAAAGGCAGGCCGAAGGCTTCACTTCCCTGTGAAACGTCCGGACAGGGTAAAAAATGAAAGCAAAAGGTTTGGAGTCCATAGAATAAGGAGGGAAAGTTGCCTAAAGAGAAATCTTTCCTAATAGCATTACACAGTTTGAGTGACTTTGGCACATGAAGAACAAAACAAGCTTTGGTGCAGTAGATTCTGTCTTATCTTCTGCATCAGATGTCCCATGGCTTAGGAAACTAGGCTGAGGAAACCATGGGGGCTGGGCCCCACCACTTGCTATGTGATTTAAGGCCTGGAGGAGGACTTGGGAATGTCAGACCAACTTCCCCAGTCCATCCCTGACCTATATTGCTTGGAAGTTCCCAGAGAGGGGCAGAGGCTGCAGGAGTCACCATGCCCATTGTCAAGAACACTCCGGATGGAATGACTACACTGCTTTTTTGACTGTAAAAAGAATATAGATGAATACATCAGGAAATTAACTGGTGATGGCAGGACCCATGGGGAGGCCTGATGCTGTGCATTAATTCCAGATATGTGCAGCCGTGCAATATTATGCAATGGGTCACCATGAGACCTACATAAAATAAATGCACTCTCAGCTGGCAGACGGGAATGAGGAAGACTGCCAGTGGGGGTTGGCAGGTGCTGCACAGGTGAGCAGTGGTGCACAGACAATTTGCTAGGCTGCAAAGGGTCCTTATGTGCTATGAAGGGCAAGATGGGAGAAACCCTTTTTGATCATTTGCCTCACAGAGCCGCGCTGGCTGCTGCAGCACAAAATGATACTGATGTGATCATGGGTTTGAATTTTGCCAACTATTCCCCAAGCGGAATGGACACATTATTTATTTATTTATTGTGCATTTGTAAGGCTCTTATACATCAAGAAATTGTGTTTCAAAGCGCCCATAGGGCAAAGGGGAGGGATGGGGCATACAGACCAGATGATCCAAGTTTGCTCTTCCTGTACGCAAGAGGAGTATCCAAAGTGACAGAAAATGTGATTTGGCAGCAATTTGGTGTGGTAGCTGTTGCTAGGAAGTCAGTGGTGATAAAACGACGTGGGGCGAAGGAAGAAGAATAAAGTGAACAGAGGAGAATGATGGTGGTGGGGAGAGAAGGAGAGTGCAGCAAACCCAAGAGAATGGCAGAGGCGAGGAAAGTAAGAAAGGGCAGAGAGCACAGTCGCAGTGGGTAGTGTAGCAAAGCAGTAAAGCCAGTAAGAGTGGCAGTAGTAGTGCACTAGCGAGAGAGAGCACACTTAGAGGCCGATTAATGGAATTAATGTGTGCTGAAATTTTCAGCGCAAGCGTGCGATTCGCAGTGCGCCAGTGCGAAAATCGCAGCGAAACCCGCGCACAGCGATTCATGGAAGTCCGTGCGCGTGCAAATCCCAGGATGTGCGCCAAAATTCTGCGTGGTGCACGCTGGCGCACACGTCTCCAAACAGCGTGCGCTACGTGCACAGTGAAATCGCACATAGTGCGGCGCACACAACAAAAGTAGGAGGAACAGGGGGCGTGACACGCGGAATGGGGAACAACTCGTGAAAATGTGGGCGTCACGGGGGAAGTACAGGAGGCAAGTGCGCGGAACGCCCACACGCACGTTCAAAACACGTATTCATGGAATCGAACGGGGCTAACGCGTGCGCCAAAAAAGACGCGCTCAGGAAACACGTACGCCAGCAGGAAGCAGGCGTACGTGGACCCGCGCAGCATAAAAGTGCACGCAAACAACAAACAAGCACAGACGCCAGGATGAATATACCATTCCTAGCAGCAGTGGTCGTGGGATACCGCAGGAGGAGGAGGTCGATAGTCAGGCCCAGAATTTTTACACCCAGAACCAGCCTTTTTGGGATGCCTGATGACCAGGTGTATGGGAGGTACAGGTTTCCACCTCACATAATACTCGACCTGGTCAGTGAGGGGGAGGATGACCTCACATCACCCACTCTGTGCTCCCAAGCACTCAGCCCCCTGCATAAGGTCCTCAATGTACTGCATTTCTTGGCCACTGGATCATTTCAGCGGACAACTGCTATAGCGGGGGGGTGGCACAGGCCACGCAGTCATGCTGCCTACACCAGGTCTTGGCCATCATGACTGCACGCCCATCAGTCCGCAGGCACATATACCTGCCCATAACACCTGCAGAAAGGCAGGCTGTCGTCCAGGATTTTTACGGGGTGGCACACTTCCCCAAAGTGCTAGGTGCCATTGACTGCACCCATGTGGCTCTACGTCCTCCCAGGGCAACGGAGCACATCTATAGAAACCGCTAGCACTGGCATTCCATCAACGTCCAGGTAGTATGTGATGCCAAGGGAATCATCACCTCAGTATATGCCAACTATCCAGGATCCACCCACGACAGTTTTATTTACAGAATGTCAACCCTAAACAGGGACCTAGAAGCTGGTCGGCATGGCGATACATGGCTGCTCGGTGAGTATAAATGCCACAGCACATGCATGCATGTCAGATACTGAGCAATGTCACAACCCCACTAATGATACCCATCACCACCTCCCCAGGGGACAGTGCCTACCCTCTAAGCACCCACATGATGACGCCAATTCGGAACCCCACCATGCCACCCGAGGTAAGATACAACACAGCCCACATTGCAACCCAGGGTATAGTGGAGTGCACATTCGGAGTGCTCAAGTCACGCTTTCGCTCCCTTGACCGTTCTGGCGGGCAGCTGTTATACGCTCCCCCAGTAGTGTGCAGGATCATAGTGGCAGCATGTGTCCTGCACAACGTTGCAACACGCCGGGGCCTGCCCGTGGACATGGTGGTGCCCCACATCCCCAACCACATGAACGCCCGCTGTGCATGCGAGGGGAAAGTGCACGGGGTGAGGCAGCCCGTACGCAGTTGGTGGCTAATTACTTCACCTAAAATCACACCCCTGCGGAGTGCACACAGCCCTGGCACATACCATCTGACAATCAATGATGATGACATAAGGGACAGTCAACTGTCACAACCATACCAGCCTGAGATTGGTCACCTGGAAGTGTTACATTGTGTGCATCCCTACCTACACAAACACCACCAATGCTGTGTCATCAAAAGACACACTTCCTATGCTGCTAAAATTGTTACCCCCTTGCAAAATACAACATGACAACAGTGCCATGTCACCCAACCCCTCCCCAGCACCGCCACCCCAACACACCATGGCATGCCATGCTATGTGAGAGCAAACAAAGCAATCCCCAAAACATGACACAAGTGTCAAAGTACAGTGTCCCTGATGGAAACTGCCCACACACAATATGCTCCCAGTAATGTAGAATTAACAACACACATGACCAAATACTTACCAACAATACAATGCAGCTACACAACCTCAAACATAGCATAAACATGACAGTACTAAGTTAAAGTAGTGGTAGTCTTACAACCCGATCATGCAAACACATCGGCCACTTCCAACAGCACAGTGCTGCTGCCACGCAAATGTCTAAGTGCACTGCTTACAACATGAACTCCATCTCCAAAGTAGACGGTCTTGTGAAGACATGAGGAATTAACCTGCAAATTAGGAGAAAGACATGGATGCACAAGCACATAGCAATACACCATGCAGTGTACAATACAACAATATCCACTAGGAATGTATACACAGTATTGACTACAGACTGCCCACACAGCTCATGGGAGTCCTACGTCACCGTGTAAGTCACTGTCACTTGGGCACACCCTTTGCAAGCCCATGGAAACGGGAAGCAGGAGGGGTGTGTGTCTCACGAACCCAAGCATCTAACCCAAACTCAGGTCAAGCCTGCATTTGCCCAGCCGGAATACAGTGGATGCCCACGGAAGCCACACAAGGCAACACACTGTAAAAAAAATCAAAAATCAAAAATGGCCATGTGGGGGAGAGGGGGGAGGCCACCCAGGAGGTCTGAGGACAGGGTGCGCACCAACACCCACCTGTGTGGATGTTGGGAAACAAAAACACCTCCATGGGCTCATGGCCTGCACGGCTATACCAATGTGGGAGAACTGCTGCTGTTGCTCTCATCACCTTCTGCTGCTGCCACAGGAGGTGGTGGTGCTATGGGAGGCAGCCCACGCAAAGCCCTGGTATGGTCCTCCATGGCAGCAAGCATGCGGGTGTGGAAGGTCTCGTTCTGGAGGATTATAGTGCGGAGATCCCCATGCAGCACCTGACGTGATGCCCGGATCTCCTCCCGAGTTGCCTGCATCTCAGCTGAGAGCGAACGTGTGAGCCGCTCCAGCTGCTGTTCTGTCCTCAAGCTAGTGGAAGCCTCAAGGGCAACAAGAGTCTCCCTGAGGTGATGGAGTTCTACCCTCAGGGCTTCCCTGTGGCCCTGGGACTCTATAGAGATCGATTGGCGTAGAGTCTCCAGTGCCGCCCATCTGTCCCTGTTGGACACCAACATGTCCTCCCTGTGTGATTGGCAAATGGAGTCTGTTGCCTGCTGTAGTTGCTCCATCTACCTTTCAGGGGGGACAATGGAAGTGGCCACCCTCTCCATTGCTTGAGCCATCATCTCAACTGATGCTGCCTGTTGGGTTGCCATACCATACATGGATTGTTCTCATGCGGTATTGCCTGGTGGCGTACGGCCACCGCATCAGCGGGAACCACACCTCTTTTGGGCAAGGCGATCTGCGCCTTGCTGTGCCGGCACTGCCTGAGGCTGCAGGACTGCATTCCCCCTCTGATCTGCCGGCCCAGTTGTTGTGGAGTGTGACCCTGCACCCGTAACCGCCAAAGGCGGACTTACCAACACTGAGGGTTCTACCCCTGGTGCAGGTGGGTTGGACAGAACAGAATCCCTGCCAGAAACACTTACCCGTGACGGCACATAGGTCTCATCATCCGAATCAGCACCTGAATAGAGGTCTTGGGAGGTGCACCCAGAGGCACCCCTCGACAGAATGGTCTGCAGCAAGATTGGGTTCTCACCCACCACCACACCACGTCCCCCACTGGTGCCCGGTCGTGCCTGAGATTCCTCCTGGGTCTGCACCATCTCCTCAACCTTAACAGCATCAAGTGCGTCATCCCCTGCAAAAACATGAAAGACAAAAAATGGAAACAGGCATTAGCACCATAGCACACAAATAGGCCTGACAAGCTACAGAACCAGTACATGATTTGCACATGTCCCACATGACTATAACCCTCCCATGCATGCACTGTCACTGAGTTGGAAGGGGAGGTAAAAGGCAGACACTGATGACACCAAGATGGAAGAGCAACACATTTGCTGCATGCTGGGTAGCACTGCCATCACACATTGGCCTGTGAGTGGCATGTCCAATACACATACATGACACATGCCATCACACAGATGACATGTACCATAGCCATGGTACATTCCACAAGTACATCCATATGTCAGTGAATGAATACTGTCAGCCATCCATGTGAGATGGACATGATGAGATGAAAAATGCTACATAGTGTGACAAAATAGGCATGTGCCACAGACTGCAACACATCCAGTGCACAAAAATACAGTGATTGCAGACCAATGTACACATCAATGGTTGTGCACTTCAACATGACAGGAAACAACTATCATGTTCCACATTCAAACAGGCCCCAAAAATGTCTGTGATCAGGCCAATACTCAATCAGCCTGAATGGTCTAATCAGTCACCTAACAAGGTAACACATGTGGCCCAATGCGGGGTTCATCAATGACAGAAGCATGTCACAAATGTGACAATAGGGCTGAGGAATGCATAGCAAAAGTGGTAGAATTGAAACAAACAGCTTTACCGAAAACTGAAAAATATAAAACAATGTTGTTGCAAGATGCCACTTCAAGGGCAACTGCCATAATGTTGCGCAAAATTACTAATGTGGGCAGAAGGGATACTGTCACACCCAAACCCAAGGCCGCTGAATGTTTTGGATGAAGTACATGGGTGACCCATACCACTCAGGCACACACACCCTCACCTGGCACTCAAACAGAACCCGTCACCCAAACAACATACACATGCATTACACACACATGCATGGGCACTCACCGGACAATGCATCATAATCAGGTAGTCCTCCCACACCTTGGATCTGTTCCTCTGTGACGAAGGCCCCAGCAACAGACTCATGTTCAGTGAGTTTGTTGTCCTCTTGTGGAGACCGACCGCCAGTCACCAGAGTAGCGGCATGATTTGAGGCCAGCTTGTTCTTTGCTCTGCGTTTCAGGTCATTCCACAGCTTGTAGCAATCATCAGCTGTGCACCTCACAAATCCAAGGGCACTTATGAGGTCGGCGATGGTCTGCCAGTGTGCCTTACGTTGACCAGGTGTGGTCTTGCACCCTGCAGTCACCAGCATTTCGTGGCTATGTGCCGACACATAGGCCACAAGTGCATCAAGTTCCGGATCATTAAAGCAAGGCTTCCTTGAGGTACCGGAGTGTGTAGCCATGTCTGGGGTCTCAGCCTGTCGTGCCAGAGCACCCTTCTTCCTCTTCTTTAAAGGTGGAGCAGAGCCAGAGTGGCTTACGCCGCTCTGGTCAGTAGGGGCAGAATCACCGGTGGACTGGGTAGCAGGAGTGTGGGAATGCACAATGACCATAGGTCTTGATGCAGGCATTGGTTGCAGGGTAATGTTGGCAGGGGGAACGTCAGTTTGATGGAGCGGGACTGACACTGTCCTGGCTGGGAGAGTCAGAGCTGGGGCGGATGGAGCTGCAGCTGCCCCTGCAGCCTCCCCACCCTGCACACTTGGGGCAGCAGATGACATAGCTGCCCCAGATCCACGTGGCTTGGTGACAACAACTTGCACAGCCACACATGGCCTAGACTTGCTGACCTGGAAGTCAGCGAGGGAGTCATCCTGTGCCAGGTCAGGTGCCACAATGGGCTGGTCCAACAGGGGCTGAGCTTGGATGGTGTCAGCCACGTTTCCCTCAACCATGGGGGGGGGCATGGGTGTCCCTGATTGTTCCTCCACACATGGGGGAATAGGGGCACCCTGCAAATCCCAGCCACGTCCCCTACCGCGCCCACCACACCCGCCTTTAGAGGGTCGGCCACCTTTGCCTCCCTTACCGCTTGGTCGCCTCCCAACCATGGCGCTGATGTTGTTGTGCGTATCGGAGTTCCAGTAAACTATTGTCCTGGGCAGTTGGGGGTCAAAGGGGTAGGATACCAGATGGAATTCGTACCCTAGTGCTCTAACAAGGCTGTCTGTGACCCCTGGGGGAAGATGACGGGTCATGCAACGCACGGGAAGCCCAAAATCAAAAATGAACGTGCACGCAACCCCTCGTAGACCACGTGCGTGAAAAAATGAACCCGCACTATGCTGTGGCACCCAGAAACAAAAGAATAAGCGTACGCGTAATACACGCAGCCTACAATGACCTCTGAAGGGGAACGCGACACAAGGGGCAAGCACAGTTGCTAAGTACGTGCGGAACTCACCGTCTGCCTGGACAAAGAACGTGAAAAATACGTGCGTGTGCGCGTTGGCAACACCCCTGCCAAAAGAAGCATTGTACGCTGTCTGAGGAGACAGGACAAAAGAAGAAGTGAACTC
This sequence comes from Ambystoma mexicanum, assembly GCF_040938575.1. Classification (NCBI taxonomy): domain Eukaryota; kingdom Metazoa; phylum Chordata; class Amphibia; order Caudata; family Ambystomatidae; genus Ambystoma; species Ambystoma mexicanum. The sequence goes on from NC_090922.1 coordinate 122,258,413, forward strand.
TGTTTGAGGAAACAGGCCCAACAAAAAATCAGAAAAGAGCTGTCAGAGGTAACAGGGAGTACGAACTAGAAACGCTGTGAAGTAATCGCATGTGAACCGACAAGAAGTACAGATTTCACCCACTCACTCTCCACGAAAAGCACGTACAAGGAAATGGCGTCCTACACGTAGCTTTTAAACCGGCCCACACGTACATGTCAGATACGCGTGTATGCGGGCGCTTTCCTCCAATTACACGCGATGACACTCGGACGTGCAGTTTTTCCACGTGTGCTCTGTCATCACGTGCTATGAGGGAAACGCCCGCGCGCGTAATGTATCTTACGCGCTTACGCGCTAAGGGCCTTTGGTCCAATGGAATCGCATGCGTGTGCTGACGCACTTACACGCTAAGGCCCTTTCCTCGAATTACACGCTGATGTGCAATTTTTCACGTGCCAAATCACTCCGTATCAAGCTGGCCACGCGAAAACACACGGAAGACCATGCTCCTACCCATAAGGCAGAATTACTGCCCTCCAGAGCCCCGAGCACGCTCCCACCTGCCATCTGCTGCTGCCTGACTGCCTGCTGCCCACGTGCCCTGCCATTTGCTGCCTGAACGTCAGCCAGGGGTGTAGTTGCTGTGACCACCCCTGCTGGAACCGAAGACTCCCGACTGGGATTCCATCGCTCCACAGCCCAGCCCCAGGACCCAGTTGCCCACCCACTCCTGCCTCTGGGGTTGCCATGTCCGGCACAACACCATCTGGCAGCACTGGCAACCCCCAGCCAGAGAGGCAGAGGGACACCAGCTTCACTGCCACCGAAGTTGGTGTCCTGGTGGAGCAAGTCCTGGGGCAGTATGATGCCCTCTTTGGAAGTTTGCGTGCCGACAATGAAGGACGGACCAGAATCTGGATGGACATCGTGACTGCCACCAACACGTAGGGGGTGGCAGTCCGCGACTTACATCATGTCAAGAAGTGCTGGGAGGACTTCAGGTCCAGGACCCTCAACAAGGCCCGCCGCCTCGCTAAGGCAGCGGATGCCAAGGGGCGCTGGGGCCAGCTGTCAAACCATCAAATGAGGGTCCTGGAACGCATATGCCCAGCGCTCTACATCCAGATCCTTGAGAGGCAGACCCTTCTGAAGTCGAGCGGTAAGTGTACATGCATGTTGATAGTACGCTGTGCGTGTCGTGGTGTGCCAGTAATGTGCAGGTTGCACATGTGTTTATGTAGGGCCATGTAGGGATGTGTATTAACATGGGCATGAGGCTGCCACATGTGAGTCCTCTCAGTTGTGAGAGACATTGATGGTGTATGTGTTGGTAAGCATGCTGGGCAAATGCAGGTGTGGGAGCACATGTTTGAATTTCTGTGTATGTACATTGGCATGGTAGTGGCATGGATGGTGGTTCATAATGCATGTATCTGCACTGTGTACATGTGCATGTATGTGTATCTGACAAGTGTGCAACTGTGATGCAACATGGATGCACGCGACACTGATATGTAGAAGGATGAATGGCAGATGTGACATGTATGGCGATCTCATCACTGCAACTGTTGGAGGAGATGTAGACATGCATGTAAGTGTGGTGGCGTGTGTGCATGTCTACTGCACTCCTTGTGTTTCATGTGATGTCAGGCTCACCTTTGGCTGTTCATGCTCTTGTATTTGTATGGATGGTGCTGCCTGGTGCAATGTTGCTGTTGAAATGTTCATGTGTGTGAGTCAAAATGACATGTGTGTCGTGGAGTGTGATGCAGTGTCTGTAATTAAACAATGCCACTCATGTGCAACTGTTATGTGTGCATCAGTCCATTGTACAATGCCCTGATGCCTGTGTTTTATCTCTCCCTGTCTGCAGCATCAACTGAAGAAGAGGACGGAGAGGGTGCTGTGGAGCACAGCGGCAGGGATCATCCCGCCAGCCGGAGACGCAAGGCCCGGCTCCCCTCCTAGGTTGTCATCTTGTCGGGGAGTGAGGAGTCCGGTGCCGCGTCCCAGGCCGCAGCTGCCAAGGGAAGGTCCAAGAGGCGGAGGTCGGAGTTGGACTCCTCGGCAGCAGAAGGGGCAGCTGAGACCCCACAAGGTCAGACGGAGGAAGATGGCACGGAGTCATCCAGGTTGGAGGGGAGTTTGGTGGAGGAGGAGGCCGTGCAAGGGACAGACACGGGGTGTGGAGGTGGGGATTCCACTGGTGCTAGTGGTGCAGTGCAGGGGCAGGGACAGGAGGCAGCACAGGCCACCGCGGAGGTGCCTGTGTGTAATCCTGTCCCCGATCCTGTGACTGCATCATCCCGCACCAGCAGGGATGCCTACGTCCAGACCCGTTTTCAGGGAGGGGATCCGCTTACAACAACTGGCCTTCCTCTCCCTGCGGACGTGGCTATCCAGGACCGGGTTGAGCCTGTCCTGAATGGGATGGCGTTGCATCAACGGGGCATGCGAGGTGACCTGCAGTGTTTTCGTGAGGACACTGCACGTCATCTCGAATGCCTCATTGACCGCATCGACCTACTGGGACAGCTCACCAGGGCCGGATTCCTCCGTTTGCTGGACCTTGTTCCGACCCCCTCCTCACCTGAACCCCCTATGCGCCAGTCGTCCTCCATGCTATCTTCCCACCCATGTATCACCTGGGCACCCTGTGGAGCTGCCTCTGACCCTGCGGCCAGGCTGGTGGAGGACACATCCCTGCCACAGTCGGGAGTCGGAAGTCCAGCAGGGGTGGCCACATCAACAACTGCACCCCAGCCGGAGGACCTGGAGGTCCAGATGTCATCGTCCCTGCGAACCCTCGGGGCCATGAAAGAGGACCGCCTCCGGGATATCGAGCAGGAGTTCGATGATGCCCTGGCCCGGGACATCCAAAAGTGAGCCGTCGGACTAGCCCGCTGCCCTTGTAAAAAGTTTTTGCAGTTAGGTTTCCTTTTCCTTTTCCTTTTATTTGTGGTCAATGGACAATGCCACCCAAATTTGTATATAGTTATATTTTTAGGTAGTTAGGTAGGTAGGTTTCATTTGTTTGTTTGGGATCATGGACCCTTTACATCCTTGGACAATGGATTGTATATAGTTTCATCATGTATTCCTTTTTGTACATTCCTTTTTTTTTGCATCATGGACATGGAGCAATGGATTTATTTTTTCTTGACAATGGATTGTAAATAGTTGGACTATGGATTGATTTCTCTTATTTTTTTTATTATGAACATGAAGCAATGGAGATTTTTTTTTTATTTACTTTGGATTAGCGTTGTTGGAGGGTGACTTTGGACTGTTTTTCTTTCAAATTCTTTTGGATTGGTTATAATTTTCATTCAATCATCTTTTTCACATGCTTTTCATTTCATGTTCCATATGTTGGTATGCTTTCTTTTCTTTTTTTATTTCATGTACATAATACATTTTCATTTTTTCGTTCCATGTGTGGGATTCGCTCATTGGGTTGATGCATGTGAAAATGTGGGTTTACACAAGCAATGCCAACCAGTGTATGTGTGTGACGGACATGTGTTGATGTACATAGTTGACGTATGGTTTGTATCATGAGATCAGCATTTCCAAGCTGGGGGGTGTGGGTGCAGGGGGACATGAGTGGGACATGAGTGGGGGCCTGCTGGCAGGTGCCCTGCACTGCTGGGGGTTGGGGGTGCAGGGGTACGTGAGTGGGGGCCTGCTGGCAGGTGCCCTGCACTGCTGGGGGGTGGGGGTGGTACGGGGGACATGGGTGGAACATGAGTGGGGGCCATTACCAATGCTAAAAATCAAATTTCAAACCTCAATAAACTATTTGACTACACTTACTAGAAAGACAAAGAAGCTCCAAAAGGACATCAAAGAATTTCAACTAGAAATAGTGTATCCATACATTTCTGACAATTATATTTCTGACCTTAACCAGGGGACGACACCTGGTAACCCCAGGCTTTAAAGATATCTTGTTTTCCATAGGACCCTGGAATATATATTGTTATAACTAGAAGAAATACTGAACCTGACTAGGAAACTCTCCACTAATCAGGACACCTTGAAAATTGGGCGATGATATAGCCCCCTTTGCCTTTATTTTGGCCTTTGGATTCATTCACAAAGTACCTATGTGTCCACACGAATATGTATATTATTATTCAATAATGAAATATTTGTTGAGATTTATCTGTATACTAACAATACAGCATTTTATGTTCACTTTGTTGTAAATATTACACCTCTCTTTTTTGTTAACTGATGGTATTATTAATTGTTATTATTTCTTGTATATGTATGTTGTACTTCCCAGCATCTTTTTCTTAAGCTTTATGTACTAAGTGTCTGTTTGCATGATTAGCAAATACATTTCTGCTTGCTACTCTTTGTATTCTCTAACTCAGTGAGCGGTTAGCATACCTTTGACCTTATGTTTGGATCTGCTACTCAGCCGACCAACCTTCACACAAAATTGCGGACAGGCCTAGAACCCTGTATCTGTCCAATAGAATAATTGCCTTGAGAACTGTTCACTAGGAAGGGTACACCCCTTTGTTTATACGTCATGCCCCCCAGCCAAGCCACATGTCACCTTGCACTACTGATCACCAACTCATGTCCCCTTGCACCCTCACCCCCCAGCAGTGCAGGGCACCTGCCAGCAGGCCCCCACTCATGTCCCCCTGTACCCCCACCCCCCAACAGTGCGGGGCACCTGCCAGCAGGCCCCCACTCATGTCCCCCTGCACCCCCACCCCCCAGCAGTGCAGGGCACCTGCCAGCAGGCCCCCACTCATGTCCAACTCATGTCCCCCTGCACCCCCACCCCCCAGCAGTGCGGGGCACCTGCCAGCAGGCCCCCACTCATGTCCCACGCATGTACCCCTGCACCCCTACCCCCCAGCAGTGCAGGGCACCTGCCAGCAGGCCCATACTCATGTCCCCCTGCACCCCCACCCCCAGCAGTGCGGGGCACCTGCCAGCAGGCCCCCACTCATGTCCCACTCATGTCCCCCTGCACCCCACCCCACAGCAGTGCAGGGCACCTGCCAGCAGGCCCCCACTCATGTCCCACTCATGTCCCCCTGCACCCCCACCCCCCAGCAGTGCGGGGCACCTGCCAGCAGGCCCCCACTCATGTCCCCCTGCCCCCCCACCCCCCAGCAGTGAAATGCTGATCTCATGACACAAACCGTAAGTCAACTATGTACATCAACACATGTCCGTCACACACATACACTGGTTGGCATTGCTTGTGTAAACCCACATTTTCACATGCATCAACCCAATGAGCGAATCCCACACATGGAACGAAAAAATGAAAATGTATTATGTACATGAAATAAAAAAAGAAATGAAAGCATACCAAAATATGGAACATGAAATAAAAAGCATGTGAAAAAGATGATTGAATGAAAATGATAACCAATCTAAAAAAAATAGAAAGAAAAACAGTCCAAAGTCACCCTCCAACAACGCTAATCCAAAGTAAATTTTTTAAAAAATCTCCATTGCTTCATGTTCATAATAAAAAAAATAAGAAAAATCAATCCATAGTCCAAATATTTACAATCCATTGTCCAGAAAAAATAAATCCATTGCTCCATGTCCATTATGCAAAAAAAGAAAAGAAGGAATACATGAAGAAACTATATACAATCCATTGTCCAAGGATGTAAAGGGTCCATGATCCCAACCAAACAAATGAAACCTACCTACCTAAATACCTAAAAATATAACTATATACAAATTTGGGTGGCATTGTCCATTGATCACAAATCAAAGGAAAACGAAAAGGAAACCTAACTCTAAAAACTATTTACAAGGGCAGCGGGCTAGTCTGACGGCTCACTTTTGGATGTCCAGGGCCAGGGCATCATCGAACTCCTGCTCAATGTCCTGGAGGCGGTCCTCTTCCATGGCCCTGAGGGTTTGCAGGGACGACGACATGTTCTCCTCCAACTCCCTGCGAATTGCCTCGAGGCACTCGGCCCGCCTCAGGGCCCTCCGCATGGAGTTCTCCGCCCTGACCATCGTGAGCCATGCCTCTTCTGCCCGCTGCCGCTCCGCATCTATAGCATGGCCTAACCGCTGCCACACAGAAGACACTTCCAGTCCTGGGTCCTCCTGCCCTCTGGCCGATGCCTGCCCCTCCGATGTTGATGGCCCCGCGCCATCATTGCTCCCACCTAGAGCCTGCTCCTGCTGCTGCTGTCCATGTGCCGTATCTGATGGTGCCTGCACATCCTCCATCAGCTGGTCTCCAGTTGTAGTGTCCACTCCTGCTGGGCCGCTGACTCCCGACCATGGCAGGGATGTGAGCGCCACCAAGCTGGCTGTGTTGGTCGGCCCAGGTCCACAGGGGGCCATGGTGGAATCTGAGCCGGAAGACGGTGTGGAGAACGACTGGCGCATAGTCTCCACAAAGGAGGAGAGGTCCGCCAGAGTGCGCAACACATGTAGGAACCCACCAACCAGGACGGAGCCCATACGTTCGTGGGACCCCTCGTCCACAGGTAGTGGAGAGGCAGATGACATGGCACTCTCCCCTACCTGCCGACGGGCCTGGGACGGGGCTTCCCTGCTGGTGCATGGTGGTGCAGTCACAGGGTCAAGGACATGCACAGGCCCCTCCGCGGTGACCTGTGCTGCCTCCTGACACTGGCCCTGGACTGCACCACTTGCACCAGTGGGACTACCCCCACCAGGCCCATGTGCGGCTCAGTAGCGGGCTCCTCCTCCTCTGTGGAGACCACCAACCTGGATGTCTCCACACCATCTTCCGCCATTGGAAGCCCCTGTGGGAGCTCACCCGGCCCTTCCTCCACAGCCGTTGTGGCAGACGCAGCACCAGCCCCCTCGGTCTCGGATGATGGTAATTCCTGGGAGGGTGGCTGGGCCTTGCGTCGCCGCCCAGTGGAGGCATCCCCGCCGCTTGGCTCCACAGCTCCGTCTCCGCCCTCTTCTTCACTTGACGCTGCGTAGAAGGAGACATAGAACACAAGCATCAGGGTACAGTACAAAATTCCCTAGACCGGAAGCAATAACACATGAGTGGCACTGTCAAATGTCAGTTCTATCCTGTCATTCCACAACATATGGGTGAATGCACACAACACACATGCAGAAACAGTCCCGGCACCTGCAATCAACATCAACATCCATGTAGAAGGGCCCCTGTAAACCAAGATGTTGCCTTCAAAGTCAGGCATCCATGGCGTTTCAAAGTCACACACACACTTGTCAGGCACACACACACACACATGTGCACCATACATGTACATGACATCAGCACCCATTCCTCACCCCCCCCCCCTTCATGTCCAGGAACAGAGACAGCCATGCTTTCATGTGTGCATTCCACATAGAGCTCCCCATATTGCATTACAACACATGCACCAACCATGTGGTTCACACATAACTGGTCTCACATGCATGACCATGATGTCCCTGCACACACTCATCCATACATGGCCTATGTCACACATACAGGCAAGCATCAGACTACCAGCACACTGCAACATGCCCTGTCTCACACAGCAATGCTTGGCCACTTACAGCTCAACTCTAGACGGGTCTGCCTCCGAAGGATCTGGGCGTGGAACGCTGGGCCTACGCTTTCCAGGACCCTCATCTGGATGTTGCTCATGCGTGCCCGGCCCACCTCCGCGAGGCGCCGGGCCTTGTGGAGGGTCCTGGACCTGAAGTCCTCCCAGCGCTTCTTGACGTGCTTGATGTCGCGGGTTGCCACCCTCTCCGCGTTGATGGCAACCGCTACGTCGTCCCAGATCCTCTCCCGTCCTTCCTTGTTGGCGCGTGATGTTCCGAAGAGGGCATCATAATGCCCCAGGACATGCTCCACCAGGACACCAACTTCAGTGGTAGTGAAGTTGGTGGCCCTCTGCCTCTCTGGCTGGGGGTTGCCAGTGGTGCCAGATGGAGATGTGCCCGACATGGCAACCCCAGAGGCAGGAGTGGGTAGGCAACTGGGTCCTGGGGCTGGGCTGTGGAGCGATGGTATCCCAGTCGGGAATCTTCTGTTCCAGCAGGGTGGACACAGCAACTGGACCCCTGCAGATGGCTGATGTGCAGGCACCAAATAGCAGGGCGCGTGGGCAGCAGACAGTCAGGCAGCAGCAGATGGCAGGTGGGAGCGTGCTCGGGGCTCTGGGGGCAGGAAAATGGCCTTCAGGGCAGGAGCATGGTCTTCCGTGTGTGTATGCGTGGCCAGCTTGATACGGAGTGATTTGGCATGTGAAAAATGTGCACGTCAGCGTGTAATTCGAGGAAAGGCCCTTAGCGCGTAAGCGGGTCAGCACGCGTACGCAATTTCATTGGACCAAAGGCCCTTAGCGCATAAGCGCGTCTGTGATGTATCGCGCACGGGCTTTGCCCTTTCGGGTGTAAAACTTCACGCGAACCCCAGGAATGCACGTACCCCACTCGCACAGGGCCCTTTCGCATGTGAAACTTCACGCGAACCCCAGGAACACACGTACCCCACTCACACAGGCCCTTTTGCGTGTGAAACTTACCGCGCACCCCCGAAATACACGTACCCGGATCCAATCGCGTGTGAGACTTCGCGCGAACCCCCGTAATACACATACCCTGCTGAAATCGCGTGTGAGACTTCGCGCGAACCCCCGTAATACACATACCCTGCTGAAATCGCGTGTGAAACTTCCCGCGAACCCCAGTTAAACACGTACCCCACTCGCACAGGCCCTTTCGCGTATGAAACTTCCCGCGAACCCCAGTTATACACGTTCCCCACTTGGCGTTTGCTGTTTGTCAGCCCTGTAAACTGGTCCAGGGTTAGCGCAGCCCCTTGCGCTGGATTGGGGATTTTGATGGCTTTTCCTTGCGCTAGTGGCGTTCTTGGGGGCGTAACTGGCGCAGCTGCAGGGTCGCTGCGCCACTCTGCGTCACGGCTGGTTTTGGAGGCTAAAATCCATGAATATGCTGTGCGCGGAAATCGATTTTAGCGCACGCGGCTGGCGCAGACATTCGCACGCGCACACTATGCGCCAGCCACGTGCGCCACTTTTGTGCGAAATTCTATGAATTACCCTGTTAGATTTGGGGAAGGCAAGATGGTGTAAAGGGCTACAACAGTCTGGGAGAGGTGAAGAGGAATAAGAAGGCCAGAAGTACCATGGAGGGAGGGAGAAGCAACCCTGATGGCAGAACTTTAGTAAAAACAGAGAGAGGAAACAGAAATGATCAAACATAGGAGAGACCCAGACAGGGGTAGAAAAAACGGGTGGCAGAGGCAGCAGAATGAAACATTGAGGAGTGGGGAATCTACAGTGGGAGAAAGCCAGAACCTCCCACATGGGAACAAAAGAAGAAAAGCTAGCAACAGAAGTGAAGTGGGCCTGATTGTTGCAGGGTGTCGAGGACGAAGACAAGACCAGAGATCCAGAGGGAAGAGAAGTATTAAAGGAAGTTAAGAATGGGAGGAGGAAGGTCCTGGAGAGGGAGTACCTGTTCAACTTAAACTAGAAACAGCTGTGATTTTCCTGCCTACATTGCAGGATTTAATACTAAACCTTCCTAGTCCTGAGGCCTGCTGGCATGTGACCAAAGTGAGGCAAGGCCTGAAGCATGACCGGACCACAGGTGTCTGGCAGTTGGGTTGGACCACTTAAGAGAGCTCAGCACCCTGATTAAATTAATGGCAATGCAGAGACCCAAAACAACTATGTAAGAAACGAAGGAGTGACTTGAAACCCCACCGAGTGAGTAGGTTACAGACTGACAGATTTCGTCCCCCAGGCAAACTAGAATTTCTCCTATTTAATTACCTTAAAAAAACATCCTTTTACCCAGTCTAACCTTATCCTGAGGTCTATTGTAGCTATGAAATAAGCTTGTGCGTACCCTATTTTTGGAGTTTCCTGTTATTTGTTAACCCTTTGACCATGACGTGTGATGAATAAAGGGGGATTAACTAAACCTGACTCGAGGGCTCCCTGGTGCCTACCCTTCCAGGCTATGAGTAGTTAGGGTGCACCCCTCCCCCAGAGTTAACTGGTGGCCTGCAGGTTATGACCTCTGTTGTTGAGAGGATACTGTTATTCCTCCTGGAGATAGGCCTTAGTAGACACAGAAATGGCTCTTTTTGACAAAATGTTTGTACAGATGACCCCAAAGTCAGGGCTGGCCCTTCACTATGAGATTGATGTGCTGGTCAAAGTCATTAATAGGGAGTAACAGGGTGGGGTCATGGGGAAATACATGTGCTACTAATCAATCAGGCATCTGCCCCTTTTCCTGGTAAAGTAGAAGACCCAATGCCCCTTTGATTTGCTAATGAACATTTCTTTTCAAGATAAAATAGGTTTTAAAATTATGGAAACTAGTCTGGGTATTGGAAGGTTGCTGGTGCTTCTATACCTTCGATTGAAAGGAGTTTTCACAGCAGAGAAATGGAAGGTAAAGATACAAGGGACCTCACCCCAGTTGAAAAGGTTCTTGACGGACACAGAGAGATGAGGGGTCTCATCTCACTACTCTATAGTGCCTTGCTGGAAACAACGGGGAAGGCAGTGGAGGGTCTCCGACAGAAGTGGGAGCGGGATATAGACATGGAATTGGACGACAGACATCTTTGGCAACTCATGTGTAGGAAGGCTTTTAAAGCATCAATATCCTGCCAATACAAACTCCATGGTCTGAAGCTACTACACCGGTGGAAATATGACCCGGTGTGGTTATCTAAAATGCTCCCTACAGTGAATTCTCTATGCTGGCATGGTTGCAGGGACAGAGCCGACTACTAACACATGTGTTGGGGTTGCCCGAAGGTCCAGATGTATTGGGCGGAGGTTCTGGGTGGATCAAAGAGGTGGGGGGAGGAAATTGATGTTGGACCCCAAGCTGGTGTTGTTTGGCCTGGATTAGCAACAGGAGTAATTAAACTCCCTACCTTACATGGTTCACTTTCTCCTATCGGCAGCTAGAGCGTGCTAAGCCAGACATTGGAAAAGATGGTAACTCCCTAGCTTAAAGGAATCGGAGGGCACAGCAAAATACATTTATCTTATGGAAAAGATTACAGCAGCAATCCATGGAGGAAGTGCAGATGTGGAGGTGGAATCGCAGCAATTTTGTAAAAGATTTGGGACAGGGTGCGGTAACATCCTTAAAACAAAGACACTTCGGCTCGGCCCAGGCAAAGACATGAGCAGTTAAAGGACTTAAGTCGAGTCCGTGGGGAAAGGTGCCCAAGCACCACAATTGTTTGTTTTTAGCCTGAAAGTTTATATACTAGTTGTACTGCGGTTTCAAAGACTGGTGGGTGGGAAAGGGCAGGGGGGAGTGGAAATAAGTACAGATGAACGTTTCAGATCTGTAAGCATTTACAGAGGGCATGTGCCCTCCTGTCGATTTCTATCTTTCAATGTTCTTTTGAAATTAATAAAATCCAATTTACAACCAAAATAAATATGTGCAACTACCCAAGGTGAGAACAGGCTCAGTTCTATGTACCCAGTGATTCTCCTAATGATGAAGAGGTGTTTGCTTCAATCTAGTCTGAAGAAAAGACAATAATTTCCCCTGAGTTTTCAGCAGCTCAGAGGAATGATTTATCCACTCCAACATTAAGTAGAGCTTGTGGTCACCAACGAGGAGACCTCAACTAAACAGCAAATATATCTGATAAAACGGAGGGGACCAGATTTAAGTTCCACTACTCCTAAGACAAACTGTTTCTGGGTTGGCATATTTCATGCTACTGCAGGGCATCAAGGAAACATAAAATCTCAGGAGTAGATCTTGTGTCACTTTTATTGTCCAGGAGTCTACCAGCAGACTAAGCGATTTTGTAAGACTGGACCCACGTGTCAGAAGTCGAGTGCGCCCCTATGAAACTCTCCTCTATTATTGACATCCCCTTGTTGTTGGAGGCCATTTCTCCCGTGGAGGGCTGCTATACAGCTATACAGCTTGCCTCCAGCGATCTAGCAGAAAAATTACATCAACACAGGCTTTTTCTACTGCCTGGCTGACCCCCTGACAACAAGCACTCAGGAGGCGGAGCAGCCATTCCACCCTGTGCCCCCACACCCAGGCATGGTTGGAAGATGACTTACCGCTAAACTGACGAAACGGTCCTGAAGAAGATGGTTGGAATCGCTCTATCCCATCGAAACCGGTCGACCTCGCTTGCCATGGGCGGACCCATGACCACTTTCAGATATCCCCACTAACAAGGGGTGATATCCCAGAAGAAATTTATCAGTAACTCTTTGACTCACAAGTTGTGAGTTTTTTACTAGGCATCATAATACCACATTTTGATGCCCCCCTTTTTTAGATAGTCACAAAACCTACGACTCCGCATGAGATTTGACTAAATTGCCGATATGTGAATAAAACACGGACAGAGAATCCCACGGTCATTTAAGCACTCGTGCAAGCTATTTGAGCTGTGATTGACAGTGATCTAATACCCAGCTCTGTCACAACTGTATACATATGAGTAGTGCGTTTTGTCCTTGGTTGCTCGTTTTTACATACAGTTATTCATTCTTTCAAAACAAGTACCAATGCAGGTGGGGGTACCCATACATTTGGTAAGTGGAAGGAACAGTTTTTCTCCCACACTATCCCTATTAGATAAGCGCTGCACCATACGCTGCCTAGAGATAGGCACCCCATTGCAGGGACAGAGTGTTCTTCCAGCAGGGTTAGATAGTTACACTCTGTGTTGGCTCCCCTTCCTGCATTTATCGTAACAATTGTGTGAGATGTGAGCTTCACACTACATACAGTTTTTCTCTCAAAAATCGTTCTTAATGTGATACAACACTGTTGACATAACGATTATGGAATGTAAGAATTTTTATTTTTACCTTTGAATTACCCTGATGTTTCATCTTGTATTTTGTAACAATAACACTCAGCAAATCTTGAAACACTCAGCCCACATTTTTCTGCAGTAAGGTTTGCCAAAGGGACTCTGGTGGAGCAGGGTTCTATGTTAATGTCTCAATGAACGGAAGCTGTTGCACATTAAAACTCTTTTCACTTCTATATGCGGACCGAAGGCATGGTGGAATATTTTACAGTTTGTAAAAACCTGTTGAGGAAACTTGGGATATATTGATCCAAAGACCCCCAAATCGTTCAATGGGCTGTCCCCCTTTGAACTGGTCTATGGCTGAGAGCCCCATGACATGCTGGTCATGTTAAAAGAAAGTTGGGGAAACCAAGAAGACACTGTAAATTAAGCAGACATTGCTGTATGTCTACCAGGCCCTACTTGGCAAAGTACAGGTGGAAGACGAAATGATGGTGTTGTTACCTACTTAAGAGAGTAAGGTTATGACTCAGTGGCATGTACCCCATATCATGACCAATGTACTGATTGGCGTGAATGATCAAGTCTTAAAAACCAACATAAGGAAGCATACCCGGATCTACAAGATCAACTGGCTTAAAGACTGAAAGGGCCCAGTCACGGTGTCTCACGGTGATGCAGGTTCTATCATGGATTCACTAATGGATGTGCTCCAAAAATGGCTCCTGCAGACATAAAGCCAAGCCTAAGTCAAGATCTGTATTACTTCCTGGATCACTTCTGAGACATTTATAGTGAGAAGCAGGTTTAGGAAAAGGATGTATTCTATTGTATCTAGACCCTACATGGCAAGATTGTATGGCTACAGCTATATCGACTACCAGATATCCCATGCCAGATCATGCAGTAAGATGTTTACAAGATGCTGGAGTCAAAAGTCATTGCGGCATCACAAGGTCACTGGGATTCTCCTTATTCTAGTGGGAAAACAGGATGGCAGTTGGAAGTTTTGTATTGACTTTTCCAAGGTCAACCACATTTTCCATTTCAATCCTTGGATCCACAAAATGCTTAAAAGGGTTGGTATGCCATCTTAAATTACATTTGAGTTACCAAAAGCTCCTGGCAGATTGCTGTTGCACAGGAGGAAAAAGAATAAACCGTGCTCTTCACACCAGATCATCTGTTACAGTTCAAAGTGATTCCTTTCGAATACATAGCACTCTGTTATGTTTGCATGGCTAATGGACCAATTTCTCTGACCCCTCCTCCCCCAAGCATATGGTAGAACATATGTAGTTGCTGTTGTGATCTATAGTCGGTCCTGGAGTGAACACATGCTCCATCTATATTTGGTGGCGCAAGCCTTTCTGAAAGCTGGCTTCAAAGCTCACACTACCAAGTGTCATCTGGGCCTCTCCACCGTGGATTACGTGGGCTTCCAAGTTGGTAAGGGGCTGTTGTAGTTAGAAGAAGGTAAAGTGGAAGCCATCCATGTTTAACAGCATCAGCCACACAAAAGGAGCTCCAAGCCTTACTTGGTCTGGTGGGCTATTACAAAAGAGTGGTCACAAGGTACTCTTCAGCCGCCAGACCCTTCACACTAACCGTTTGAGAGCTTGTGAACTGACCAAACTTTGATGGAAAGAGCAAAGAATAAAGGTTTTGCACGGATGAAAGTGTTCACTATGCCTTCTGACACTCTTAGTAATGTGTAGTAATGTGCCTACTGTACATTATGTAATGCAAGCTGTCAGTGGAATGTGCCAGGGTCATGGGATGTTGTGTGCTGGTTGAGTAGAGGTGTTCTGGAGGGACAGCTGGAGTAAGCTGGCTTCGTGTGTGGATGGGCCAGTGTTTTATGCCGTATCTACGTGTCTTACACTTGAGCCCTTAGTGTACATCTGTACCAAATAAACTACCTATACCTTACCTGGTCTCCGGCCTAATACTTGGAGGAAGAACCCATGAAATGAGTAACAATTTCGACTGTGTGCTAATGATTGTATATAAAAATGTTCTATGTAAAGTGCTTTGGATAAAAGCGCTATATAAATAACAAATAATAATAATTGTTATTAAAAATCCACCCTGCATCTAGACCTTTTCGAGGAGAGAACCTGGATGAGGGAGGTGGCATCCGCCTTCAAGGGTGAGGCAAAGTACACTGGAACCACCCCTAGACTTGGAGCCCTGATTGCCTCTTTTTGTATACCGTTTTATAATAACAATGAAAAAAATATTTCTGGCATCAAGTGGCACATTGAGAACATTGTCACACTATGGAGAACAGTTTTCCTAAATTGTGCACAGCTAGAACTCTAGTTTAAGCGTCAGAATTCTACCCAGGTGTTTCTGTGTTAAAAGAGAATCAACAGATGATGGCATCTAAACGAGCACGCGCTAATAACGGTACCGTTATTAGCTCCAGAGTCCCTTTGCGGGTCCCGTCCTTAACGCCTGGAAAAACCAGGCGTTAAGGGAGGACCCGCAAAGGGAACTTGTAGTAGGGCGGTAAGGGATTACCGGCACCGGTACCCTTACCGGTGCCGTTAATCCCTTACCGCCCGCCTCGTAATGAGGCCCATTGTCTGGAATATCAGAAAAGCAAATCCAAAAATTAAAAGGAACATTCAGTTAGTCGGAGAGTCCTACCATACAATGTTGCAAGCATGCAGCTTCCCGACCGGGGATTATAGCATAGGGAACCCAAAATAATTGTCTCTCAGTAGAAAGTTTGAGAATACAATGTTGCAGTTTACCTAGTGTGTTTCCAGAATTGAATTTGCATGCTAGGAAAGCAGGGTATTTTAGTACAGCACAAGTAACACAGGCGAAAATCACAGAGGGATTACTGGCTTCCAAGATGGCCACAGGACAGTTATAAACTTGGTGCCACCCCGTAAGAACAAAGCAGTGCCAAGTGCACTAAGGCACAACCACCAATTCCAGTCCTCCACCAATTACAAGCCACAGGTGCAGACCCTCACTGAAATACCTGCACAGGGGTAGGAGGGAGCACACTGTAAAAGCTTTTGGAGAAGGCTGGGCAGTGGGGACTGGTGGAAGGAGCAGAGGATAGAGGGATCGAAGATACTGGAGAGGTGGCAGCAGTGGAGAGAGGGGGCTTGTGGTGAGAGCTAAGAAGGTCAAGGAGTGGTGGTAACATTAGGGATTGCAAGTGGAGAGTAAAGAAGGTGAAAGTGGAATTAACATCAGAAGGCGAGAGATGGCAGAAGATGATTCTGGAAAGGAAAAAGCTTGGGCAAAAGGCAAAAACAGCAGAGTAGGTGACGGGTGAAAGATTCAAGGGTTTGATGGAGGTGGTAACATGAGAAAGCAGGTAGGTCAAGGAGGGACAGGGGTAACATCAGGACCCAGTCTTAGGACACAGGGTGCAGGACACAGGAGTAAAACCCATAGTCAAGAGAAGGTGGGAAGATCAGAGTCGAGAAGTGACACTGAAGAAGTAACGTCAGGGGAAGGCAGTACTACAAAGGAGGTGGAAGGAGTACCATCATGTATTAGAGGTAGTAAACAAGGTGGTAGTTTAAATGGAAAGATGTTTGAGAGCACAACATCAGGGAGTACAAGACACAACCAGAGAAGCTAACATACCGAGACGTGGAAGGAAAGAGAAGTCGCGCATGCAGTGATTGAGGAAGAGCATTACATAAGTAGCAAGAACAGAAGGTCCCAGTGGGCCAGGTCGGCCCTCTGCAGGACCAAAAGGTGGGAGAAGGAATGAGAGGAGTACTGAGAGGTTACAGTCCTATCAGAGAGGCAAGCCGAGAGGAGTAAAGGGAGCAGTCAGGCAGACTCAGGGACTTCTCTCTAGCACTCCCTCCTGAGTACGATCACTGCTCAAGTAGCATAGACTGAAGCAAAGGGTTTGGGTCACCTTTAAACGCACAACACCAGAGATGGGGGGGCAAAGCAACCTCCTGTGACCTATATGGATTGGAACATTGATGCAGAACCCTGGAGGCCTAACTACCTGCATCCAGCATAGAGAGACATTTGGGAGAAGACCACCCTGGCTGTTATTTTTTCTGGAAAGATCCCAGTATTGCATTTTAAGTTGGCTAATACTTTCACTGGTCCCCGAATAAAGTGGTAGAATGGCAGTACTTGCTCTTGGCTTCGTCTTTGATCCCAGGTGCTCTAGGTGCCATGCGGGAGACACAAAAGCAAGAAGATACAGAGGGAGGATAGTCTTAAGCCCTTATTTAGCCTAGTAGGTTTAAAGAAAATAACTGACCACACTGGAACTGACATCTAGAGCATAATGTCTTTACAATGTTGGCAAAGTGCCCCAGGTAGTGGCACTGCAGATGACACAAGGAGGAAGGCATCTTTGAAAAGCCATGGACACCGCCTTTGATTATAAGACATAAGCATGAAACTCTTAGGAGCTAGAAGACCTTGAAATGTGTAGCTTTCAAGAATGCATGACACAATCCATTGCGGAAGCAGAATGTTCTCATTAACATCCATGTAATAATGGATTTGGAAGTGTAGCCATTTTTGGTGGCACAGCAAAGAGGGAAGATCAGAAGGCATTTAAATTAAAAAGTGGCAGAGTTTTCGAGGAACTCCTGGCAGGTGACTAGCGAAATGTGCAAGTGGGAGACGATTCCCTCTTGATAAAATGTTAAATGTACAAGACCATGATAACTACTGTCTTGCTGATTAGATTAACTATTCCTTGTTCATTAGCGTAATATTAGCACTAGGGAGAAGAGACTGCTTTTTGGCTTGGGGGTTTACCTTTTCTGATGGGGATACTCCATTGGGTTGCTTCCTTGCATTGCAATGAAAATAAACCCGCCCCGTTACCTACTGCAAACCGAAATCGAAGAGTGGTGTTTTTTCTTCAACATCATCTAGTAATGAAGACATTGGAGGGTTGTTTGCCAGGAGGAAATCCACCGTAGTGGATGAACAACCCGTTTGAGGACCAAATATCTAAAATGTCAAATGCCCTCATTACAAGTTACCCGGAATCCCGCCGGTAATACCGGTGGGAAACTGCTCTGCCATTTCCGGCACCTGATATATCGGTATTACTGGATTATTCCAGGTGCCGGCAATGGCAGGAAATCTCCATTCCATGGAGTCTGACAGGACTCCATCGAAGGAATTACCTGAATTAACGGGTAAATCAGGCAGTATTCCAAACTTGTGTTTTGCTGGTGCAGTAAAAGTGCCAGTGGCACAATTACCAGCAGTTTTACCGGAAGTCCTGATTGGAAGTCCTGATTGAGATGAGTCAGATGAAACCTTCGGAAGGTAAAAAGGATGCATTCTAAGAACTGCCTTCTGCCAAATTAATAGCCGTACACGGTTCTGAGGCTACTCTGAATGGGTGTTCACTGACTCTCTAAGACAGAGAACAGCAACAAGAAAACCCACTGTAAACTTGCTATTCCATTGGTTAACTTTTCTAATGAACAGTGAAAGAAAAACATAAGGATACCACAAAGGGTAAGGAGCACTCAATGGAGGGAACAAATGGAGAGGGCCTTCAAAATGCCTTGTGGGAACTAGGTTTATTAAAGTGATACATCTGAACTGGAATTAAGACATGCTTTCCTAGTTACCTGGAATTAGGAGGAAGGTTGGATCTGGCCAATTCTGACGGAAATTATTATAAATTGTTCAAGTACTAGGCAGCTATGAGATTTAGTGAGTCTTTCCGGGACTTTTTGGAGATGAGACATGCAGTTTGGTACAATTAAGCTGCCCGACATATTGTCAATGTAAAAACCTTTTGTTTATGTCTACACCATTTGTTAGACAAGCATCTACTGTTTTTGGACACTGGCAACTTAGTCATTTAAAGCCTAAAAGGTCTGTCTTTTGTATCTCATCTTGAATTTTAGTTTGTACCCTTTTGCCCTGAAATGTAATCATGACTGGTGTGAGGAATCTGAGGCTATCATCCCAAGAACCCTGGCCTGTACCTCTTCTCATGTGGGCAGGGAAAGGCAGCCGCTACATGGGGGTGGTATTATGTGGGAGGCTCACTTGGGAACAAACTCGGGTAAGAGGGAAGAGGAGAACCCTCTAGATAACCTCCCTAATGATCATACAGTCTCAATGGCTATTGCAAAATTGATAATGTTAACCAAAGAACAAATAAGAACATTATGGACTTCAAGTCCCATAATGCTCTTAGTACTTAGATGAGGAAGAGGGGCCCAGAGTTACTAAGCCATCATGAGCAGTTTAGTTGTTGTAATAATGAACACCTGAGCAGGTCCTTTAAATATTTAAAGACCCTTTAGGTGTGTAAGAGCAGGGAGAAGCAGAAGCGGAAGCTTCTGTTGTTGTGGCAGTAGGATGCTACGCATAAGTTGGGACTCCTGATATATGCAGAGGCTACACAGCGGGAAGCGGTATTGAAGCCGACCAGGCTGTGAAAGTTAGAGGATCTCTACACACCACTAACTGCGCTGGTAACGGATCCATAACGGGAAGTACACAGAGTTGCAGAAGCTCCATCGGAGGTCAGCGCGAGTGGCGGCAGACCGACCAGAGATGTCAAAGGCAGTGGAAGTCCTGCAGAGTGAAGCAGGTGGTTTACCAACGAGTCCGAAGGAGGCTCCAGTATAAACGGGCGATTTGGCCTGAAACAGGTAACCCTGGGGCACTCCGAGAGAGACCGCTAGGTAACAACCATCATTTTGAATACCGAACAATTGAAGAAAGGCAAATTGGGTGCAACTCTCCTATTAAGGGATTTCAAATAGGGGAACATTGTAACCCGCATTGCCAAAGCCAAAGAAAAGTGATAAGAAAGCAAAGTGGATATCATTCTCCTAAAGAGACTTTTCGAATCAGGGAATATTAAAATTCATATTGCCAGCAGCCAAAAGGTTGCATACATGGAAGGCAAAGACTGCGGGAGCAACGCCCCCCTTGTAAAAGGAGTCAAGAGGGAGGGAACTGTAACCTGCATTGCCTATGGCAAACAGACGAACAAGAGAATAATTGTCCTTTTGTGAAGTATACATTTGGGAGAAGATGTAAGCCAACCGTCTTAGAAGTTAAAAGACTGACCAGAGAAGCAGTTGTTGGTTCAAATCTCCCTTTTGATGATTTATAGTGTGGAGAGTTTGGAACAGCCTTACCACGGAGTACAAGAGTTGCAGTAGTAGTAGGAGTTTTATCCTGGGAGGCGAATAAACCAGGAAAGGGACAAATAGCAGTTATTCCTGGCAGGAGAGTGGGCCAAGAAGAAGATGATTTAAAGTACAGTGGCTGTGGTAAACGGTTGTGGTGGAAAAGAAGTGTCAATACCTTGCTTTGATGAACTGTTGCATAAACTAAAGTGATTGTTGAAATATACTGACTAAAGTGTTTCTTTTGAAAGAGCCCTCTTGACAAAAACATTTCCTCTAAAGAAGTATGATGTGCTAACAAGTTATTTGCCTGTGGGGAAAATAACATGTGTGTTTGATCTCTGAACTGAGGTTTCAAGGAAAAGAATTAATAGTTTCTTGAACTGTGGGGAAACTTTTGGAAATGAGAAAGTTACTTTGTCCAGCTCTCACTGGATATATACATTGAATGAAAAAGAATTTATATCCTACATTAAGTGAAACGTTGTTACTGAATCAATCTTTCTTGAAGTTTAATTTATTCCAAAGACTCCTGAATTGATCCTTGGGAAGGGAATACATCCTGGTCACAAGGATTCATGGTTTTGATCTTAGGGTTTGGCTGTATATGTTAGTTTGATATTGCCAAGCAATTCCTATATGATTTTGTTGTGTATGTTAGTGTGAGGGTCAGCTACTTTTGGACCCTAGGCAGGGACGTCATTTGGGGGTCGCCAGAGGTCGCAAGTGCGACCTCTGAGGTCTCCCTTGCGACCTCTGAGGTCTCCCATGCAATCTCTATAAAAAAAAAATATGAAACTTTTTTTTTTTTTTGCAATGCAAGTTCCTGGGCTGTGGCCAGCACCATGTCGCTCTTTAATTCTGGAGTGGCGGGCTTTCTTGTTCAGGCCCCTTAAAAAAGAAGAAAAATAAAATGAGGGCCACAAGTCTAACACTTTCAGCACTGAACCTAACTAAGAAAGAATAGGAATGGCAAAAAAATATGTCTTTCTGGAATTATATACAATAATTGCTAGACTCAAAGGTTTATTTCAGGCACACGTCAGGGGTTGAGTCACTGATTTAGTCTGTTCTCAAACGCCTCAACTCAGCCTTTCATCCTTCTGAGGTTGATAAATGGGTACCAACACAGGTTGAGTGACAGTGGGTGTATATGTCTTCTGTGTAAAGCGCTTAAGCGTAAGTGTTATATAATGACACATCATTATCATTTGGTCATGGACGTCTGCTTGCATTCATAGTAATTTGGTAATATGGGCCTATATACACTGATCGTAACGATACATATGGCGATCCATTTAGGTATGAAATGTACATCACAGTGATATAGTGATATCGTAAACATATTTTTCCTAATGTGCAATGCTATGTGATGCCACTTCCTGTTTTGTGAACGGGTGAAATGTTGTGTTCCACGCTTCCCGCGATATCACTTTGGGGTGGGGTCAAATGACACCACTTCCTGTGATGTCATCAGGGGGTCAAAGGTCATGTGATGTCACTTCCGCTACCCATGGCATTTTGATGAAATGACGTCCCTGACCCTAGGCCATTTATTTTAGCCTTAGTTTGCTAGGTAGGGGTATCATTGTTAGGTTAGGGAAAGATAGGCACTTGTCTAACCACTGTTTTATTTAAATAAAATGGCAACATGTGAGAAAACTACATCTCATTGTCCATCTCACATTTCTGACCCCTTACACTGGTTATTCGTCAAAACTAATAAAGCGGCCCACCCAGCGGAAAGATTCAAATTGAGAGTGTGACGAATCCCGGGGTATTGTCACAACTTCCATGGGGGAGGGCCCTTTCCATGAGGCCAGGGTGTTGAGGCCGCTACCCGATAGTCCCCCTGGGGGTTGTACTCAGCGGGTAGATCTCATATTGATACCTCTGTATTTATTTGAACATTTTGACTTTTCTGTATCTATGCAACTTCTGTATTTATGCAAATTCTGCAACCTGTGATTGTAACTATGTAAGCCTTGCATCTTCATTCTGCTGCGCCCTCTTACCCACGGGTCTGGTGCGCATAACAAATAAATAAACAAACAAACAAAACCCTCTTGGTGTTGGTGACAATGGCCATAGGAGAACACAGTATTCACCCTCCTCTTTGGTGTCCCCACCTTCCTTAAGTCCCACGCAAGTCCCTCTGGTCCCCCACACCACTATTGGTTATGGTTTAGCAGAAGACACACTTAAAAGGACGGGGACGAGGGAGACTCTCCCAAGCCTAATGCAGAATATCACTGTGATGAGGAAGATGAAGCAAGGAGGGGAAAGCCCACAGCGGAAACCAAAACACGCGGTTCAGCTGCCAGAAGGGAAGGCTGGTGGTGAAAAGGGAAGAAGGACTAATTCTGTGTTCGAACAAACAGCCCTGGAGGAGGATTGAAGGAGATGCTGGTCCTGCTCTGAGGAACCTAAAGACTAGAGGCCGGACGCAGACTGCCAGAGTTACCTGAGAAGTCTTAGCGAGGCACACCTGATTGGTGGCAGAGACACAGGAACCAAACCAGTTAAAACTGACCACGACCAGAAACACAGGCAGCCAAAGGCGAGAGAGATGCTGGCGTTGGGGTGCCACAAGAAGGAGAATACAGAGCGCGGCAGGAGCAAAGAAGCTTTGTTCCAACTACCGAAAAAGTCCAGAGACCACCCTGAAAGTACTCAAAGGAAGGAAAAGGGGCGGACAGGCCAGGGGGGGGGCATTGAGAGAGCTGAGGAAGCTTTTGAAAACTTCCCGAAAAACCCAAGGGGGTGAAAGGGATCCTGGGAAATCTAAAACAAACTTTGCAAACTTGATAAACCCGATAAGAACATCCCAAAAAGCCCAAGGAAGCAGCATAAAACGAACTTTGCAAACTTTATAACGGCACCCCGAAAAATTACAAGGGGATGAAAAAGGAGGTATACCAATAGATAAAACTTTATAAACACACTAAGAACATCCCAAAGAGCACAAGAGGGTGAGAAAGAGAATCTGCAATATATTATGAACTGTGTAAAGCAGATAAACGCATCCCGAGGAACACAAGGGACTAGGAGAAGAGACAAACAAGCAGATACAAACATTGAAAGTGCACCTAGGTGGGACAGTACCCGGCAAGGGAGTATATCAGCTCTGTCCAAGTGGACACTATGTAACGACGAGACAAGGATCCCGCCAAGCCAAAGAAACAGGGTCTGGGAAGCAGATCGAAGGAGCCAAAGCCTACCTGTGGAATACTAAGGGTTGAAGACCCACCTCCAAACGAGAAGATTTATAACCAGTGGGCTGGATCCCAAAGCACAAACACCTTTGAGAGCGAGAGTCATGGCAATCCAGCCTGGCAAGCAAGTAAAGCAGACTTGAAACACTATTGGAAAAGTCTACAGTGAGGTGTGGCAGGTTAGTGATTCAGACCTGACAAGAGACAGGGAAGGATTCTTTTTTGTGCTATAGACAGGGGAAGAGGAATTACCCAGCATATTTTTGAGGAACGTTACTTTGTAAATAAAAGGAACCAGAAACCCAGGAAGCAGTTCCCCCATGGAGAATGGGGAAATGGGTCATCTTTAAGTTGGCTGAACATATGAACAATGTACTATATACATTCTTTTTAACTGCACTTTGGTGTCAGCATCCAGAATGGGAGAGGCCTACTTCTAGAATACAGAAGACACCCACTTTTCCTTTAGTTAGATTAAAAGTGTAAGGGATGGAAATAAATTTAGACACAGGACAGTGGACATTTTAGTTTTACAGACAATCTCCATGGATGTCTAGATTAATGATTGCACTTTTAGGAAACATGGTGATAATTCTGTCCTGCCGCTGCACGTTGTAGTTGATGTGGTATTATCTATTGTGTATGTATGTTTATTACAATACAATTAAGTGTTGAAAAATATGTTATAAATGTTGTTTGTGTATTGAGGATTGAGTTACTACAAGTGCAAAAACAAATTGAAAATATGTAATGCTTGTCACAGAGGGTGTGTATCTCTTGCCGTCAGTTGTGTAGCCAGATATGTTGACCCTGTTTTAAGGAACGCATGGTTTGAAAGTAAGACAGACACAAGTGATCATAGTTCAAGGCTGTTTATTAAAATGCATAAATGGGTGAGATAAACGCCTAATCTAAACCTAACTCTAAGATGGGAGCAAGCTACAATCATCAAATAATAATAATGCTGTCCTAGTGAAGTCTAGTCAAATAAAAGGGCCTATACTAATAAAAAAATACTATTGCCAATCCTTACCGGTAAACTACAAAAAGTGTGGGATAATGTTCACAAGAAAAGAAAGAAGTGTTCACAAAATGTTAAGTCAGGATGTTAAGGCCAGGCTCTCACTTCTCGGCATTTTAAGCACGGGATAAGGTGGAACTCTTTAGCACAGCACACTCCTGGGCCTATCCGGCACAAATGTACAGTTCCTTTTCAAATATCAGTGTCTTCTGTGCCCAAGTCTCTTTCAAGCAAAGTCTCTTGCTTCAGAGGGCCTGATTTATCAAACACAACAACAAAGGTTACTTCGGTTAATCTTTACGGTGGGCGATTACTCCTAGCCCCTCTATCCCCTTCAGCTGGGCTCTGATCCTTCTCTAACAATAGCATCCTTCCATCAGGCTTAGACAAACCATTCACTGTGGATATCCCTCAGTCGGGTTCACTTTTGTCAACACAATGTTTGCGGGTGTATCACTGTTCACCCCTATTCGTAGGCATCCGTCAGTAAGGTTCACATTTGCCCCAGACACAGTTCACTTGGCTTACACAACTTGTCAAAGACTTCTGATTGTACAAGGGTTTTGTCTTGACCCTCATATGACCACTGACACTTTACACTGGCGTCTTGTTCATTGTAGTGTCGATAATCAAACAGTTCTTAATTCATTACTTTCTCTTTCCTTACAAGAGGGGTACCAGTTAGAGACGTTTGAATGGATACCCACATGGCGACAGACCACTATATTTCTGCTACCAAATCAGTTTCACAAAAAGACCTCTGTCTATTATCTTCTTTCTTATGATGTTGCCACTGCAACCTAGTATCAGTTTCCTCTGACACCGGCTGTGTTGAACTCGTTGGTTCTTCTTCTGCCTCGGGAGTCAAGGATGTTACCACGATGGCAAGTACTTCTACCCGCCCTGGCTATAAGTGCGGGAGGGCCCTGCGTACTGTTGACATCTGTCACACGGCTCGCCAGCTGCGATTCCCAATCTTACGTTTCCTTTTGCGGAGGTCTCACAGGTCTGTGTTGAAAAGGGCAAGAGCAATTCCCTCCTAGTCGTCCGCTCAGATCCCACTGCCTTTCTGCTCTGTTTAAACTGCCATCCCGCAATGGCTGCGTCCTCATACGTTCGGCTTTGCTCAAAGTGTGCTCTTGTGCTCCGCCTTTTATCCCTGTGGGGAAGGGAAAGGGTAGTCAGATGTGTATAGTTATCTGCAATTGTCTGACTCTGCCTGCCCCTGGTGTTGGGACATGTCAGATAAACGGCTCTTGTGTTAGCCCATTTTCACTCACGTAGTGAGAAATTGTTCATGTCAGAAAAGGGGGCGAGGGGGTAGAGTTTCGAAATACCCTGGTGGGCAGAATGGGGAAAAGGTGTCACAAGGAAGGGGATACGGCATATCAGCCTTCAGTGTCCCACTTCCACTCCCCGAAGACCCCCATCAAGGTGATTCTCCCCCACTGGTCCACCCCCAGGAACTGGATCCAATGGCGATGGCCGTGCCACCTGGATGACAGATCTCCGGGGACTAGTGGGTGAGACACCTTCAGGTTTCTCACATACCCTTCCTCCGTGCGATGTATCCGCATCTGTTTCACAGGGGAACCGGGAAAGGAAATCTACATTCCCCTGGTCTTCCAAACTAGGGGAGAATGGTCTGTGATGAGTGAGAACTTTCTTCCTGCGAGGGCCTCTAATTCCAGCATGGAGTAATTCTTTTCATGTGGGAAAAGCTTGCGACTTTCAAATAAGATGGTTGTGTTGTAATCCATCGCAAACTTGGGATAGGACTGCTCTTAACCCTGTAAGGGAGGCATCTGTTTGCAATTTAAAATCTTTAGAGAAATCTACTATGTTTAGGATCGGGTTCTGGCACAGAGTCTGTCTTAAGGTGTTATAACAAATATCATCCACTTCAGTCCAATGAAGATTTTGGGGTTCGGCATGTTTGAGTTTATCTGTCAGCCTAGCTGTTTTGTCCGAAAAGTTGGGGATAAATCTACGGTAATATCCTATTAACCCTAGAAAGGCTCTAAGATCTCTTTTTGGTTTTGGGTGTTGGTGTATCTAAGAAGGCTTTCACCTTCTCATGTTGAGGCTGTATGTTCCCATTCCCTACAGAGAAGCAGAGGTATTTCACAGCTAATTGGGCCAGTCTGCATTTAGATGGGTTAGCAGTTAAGCTGGCCCCCATGAGGACTTTCATGATAGTGTAAATATGGAAGAGAGGGTCCTCACAGGTTTTACTATAAATGACGATATCGTCAATATAAGCTCCACAGAAGTCAGAATAGGGCTGCAGGATTTTATCCATGAGGCGTTGGAGTGGCTGGAGCATTGTGAAGCAGAAAGGGAAGACTTTGAATTGGAACAGTCCTAGGGGCGGTGAAAATGCTGTCTTTTCCTTATCTGGTCCACACACTGGTACTTGCCAGTACCTTTTTGTTAAGTTTAGGGTGGATAGAAAGGTGGCTGTCAGAGTTTATCAATTAGGTCATTGATGCAGGGCATGGGGTAGGCATCAAAGTCAGAAATGGCATTAACTTGACAGAAATCTATGCAAAACCTCCAGGAGCGGTCAGGTTTTGTGATCAATACATTAGGATAGGACAATGGGCTCGAAGACCTTTACATACTTTCGCGACCACTATCTGGTTACGGGCTTCTGGGAGTCTAAATGGTTTCAAATTAACCACTTTCCCTTAGGTGTTCTGTACCTTTTATTCTTCCTGTTTTTTTGGAAAAGACATCGGTCGGGAAATGATATTACTACATCTTTTAGATCCTCTTGTTGTTGAATAGATAGCTCTGGAGAAATTAGCTCAAAGTTAACTATTTCTTCTGGAACCAAACAGGATAGTACTTTGGCATGGGTGGCTGATGGGTTATCTTTCCACTTTTTTAACAGATTTACATGATATAAATGGACCTTCTGTTTCTTGTCTGGTTGGGCTACTTTATAAGTGCAGGCTTCCGTTTGTTCTAATATTTCATAGGGCCCATGCCAGTTAGAGACAATCTTGTTTTCTGAGGTGGGTAAGAGGACCAGTACACTTTCTGACCTGTAGAGAATGATCTTAAGCTCACCTTCCTGTTGTAAGTGGATTTTTGGTGGCTCTGGGCCTTTTCCATATGAGTACAGACTAGATCTTGGACAAGTCTCATATGCTCTTGCATTCTGGTAGCGGTTTGCGAGATGGGAATGGGTGCCTCTTCTCGATCTTCCCAGGTTTCCTGGAGAATGTCCAGGATATGTCTAGGTTCTCTACCATAAACCAGTTCAGAAGGAGATAATCCTGTGGAGGCCTGAGGAGGTTTCCTTACTGCAAACAATGCCCAAGGAATCATTCAGTCCCAATCTTTCCCATCCTTATCTACCAATTTTCAGAAGATTAACTTCAGAGTTTTATTGAATCTTTCTACTAAGCCATCAGTTTGGCGATGGTACACAGAAGTTCGTAAGGTGGTAATATGGAGTAGCTCTTAGACTTCTGCCATAAGCTTGTTAATAAAATTTGAACCTGGATAAGTCAATATTTTTGTGGGAAAGCTGGCCCTGGAAAAATACGGTAGGATGTGCTGCATGGTATTATTTCGCATTGGGAATGCGCTTCTGGTTGTATAGTCAACAATCACAAGGACTTATTTGTTGCCTAGTCTGGATGTTTCTAGAGATCTATTGATGTCCATCCCGATTCTTGAAAAAGGGACTTCTATGACTGGTAAAGGGTTCAGAGGGGCAGGTAATGGGATGTGTGTGCTGTTTTTTTGACATATTTCGCATGTCTGGATAAAGGTTTTTTATGCTGGTGTGGATTCCTGGCCAGTAAAGCTTCCCACTAATATGTGTCTTGGTTTTGGATTGTGTCCCCCGGGAAGATGGGAATGTGCAATTTCCAGTACCACCTTCTGGTGGGTGTTGGAGATTACTAACTGTGTCTTTACTAAACCCTCTGTAGATGTTTCTCTTCTATAAAGCAACCCCTGTTATAAGAAGAAAAAAGGGGTTCTCTTCTCTATACCTTCTCTTCCGGAATAGCTTGTAAAAACGCTTCAGCGAGAGCTGGATCATTTTTCTGGGCAAAGGCGAGGTTGGGATAGATGGTAGGCTCTTCTCATTCTTCATTTTATCAACTTCCAAAGCCTTATCTCTTTCTGTTTCATCTGGTTCACTTTCTTTAAACTGTGGAAATAAAGCCCTTTCTAAAATTCCTTGAGCAATTTGATCTCCATGACATACCTCAAATGGGATTTCACCATGATTCTGTAAGAGAACTTTTACATCTCCCCGGAAGTAGGGAACAATGAAACCTGCTGAAATGTCTATACAGAACTTCCACCCTAGGCCAGATGTTGGGGTCACCTTATATAACATCTCGGAGGGGCTATCAAAAACAGATCTGTAGGGATCATTCCTCTTTCCCAGGTGGACAACAGCTTCCTTACTGCTACAGATATCGAAACCTATCGATTCTTTTGTGGCAACAGAGAGGATAGAAGCTCTGACTATGTTTTTGAAATTGTAGGGGTCCCCATTGAGTTTCACTTGAGTCACATCCCATTTCTGACACCACATAAAAGGAAGATATGGTATTAAAGTAAGACAGACACAAGTGATCACAGTTCAAGAGTGTTTATTAAACTGTATAAATGGGTGAGATAAATGCGTAATCTAAACCTAACTCTAAGATGGGAGCACACTATGACCATCAAATAATAATAATGACATCCTAGTGGAGTCTAGTCAAATAAAAGGGCCTATACTATAAAAAGAAATCTATTGCAATCCTTACCGCTATACTACAAAAAGAGTGTTGGATAAGGTACACAAGAAAAGAAAGAAGTGTTCACAAAATGATAAGTCAGGATATCATGGCCGGGGTCTCCCTTCCCCCCGTTTTTAGAATGGGACACAGCGGGACTCTTGAGCACAGCACACCCCTTGGCCTCTCCAGCATGAATGTACAGTTCCTTTTCAAATATCAGGGCCTTCTCTGCCCAAGTCTCTTTCATGCACACTCTCTTGCTTCAGAGGGCCTGATGCATCGTACACAACAACAAAAGTTCCTTTGGTTAATCTTTATGGTGTGTGATTACTCCATGCCTCTGGATCCCCCACTGCCGGGCTCTGATCCTTCTCTCACAATAGCCTCTTTACGTCGGGTTTAGACAAACCATTCACTGTGGACAACCCTCAGTCGGGTCCACGTTTGTCGACACAATGTTCATGGGTGTATCACTGTTGACCCCTATTCATATGCATTCAGTCGGGTTCACATTTGCCCCAAATACAGTTTACTTGGCTTCCACAACGTCTCAAAGACTTTCGACTGTGCAAGGGCTTTGGCTTGATTCTCATATGACCACTTTGACACTTTACACTGGGCTCCCCGAGGCCTCTTGGTCTTTGTAGTTTCGATAACCAAACAGTTCTTAATTCATTACTTTCTCCTTCCTTACAACAGGGGTACCACTTAGAGTCATTCGAATGAATGTCGACATGGCACCAGACCACTCTATTTCTGATACCAAGTCTGTTTTGCAAAAAAGACCTCTGTCTATTGTCTTCTTTCTTATGATGTTGCCACTGCAACCTAGTATCAATCTCCAATGACTCACCGGCTGTGTTGAACTTGTTTGTTCTTCTTCTGTCTTGGCAGTTAAGGACAGTACCACAGTGGCAAGTGCTTCTCTCTACCCTGGCTATCAGTGCAGCAGGGCCCCATGTATTGTTGACATCTGTCACACCACTCACTAGCTGCGAGTACCAG
This sequence comes from Ambystoma mexicanum, assembly GCF_040938575.1. Taxonomy (NCBI): domain Eukaryota; kingdom Metazoa; phylum Chordata; class Amphibia; order Caudata; family Ambystomatidae; genus Ambystoma; species Ambystoma mexicanum. Next base: position 122,288,307 of record NC_090922.1, read on the forward strand.
TCTTAAGTTTCCTTTTGCGCCGGCCTTGCGGGTCTGGGTTGAAAAGGAAAAGGGCAATATCCTCTTAGTCATCCTCTCAGCTCCCACTGCCTTTCTCCTCCGTATAAACTGCCATCCTAGAATGGCTGCTTCGTCGTGTGTTTGGCCTTGCTCAAAATGTGCTCTCGTGCTCTGCCTTTTATCCCTGTGGGAAAGTAAAAGGGTAGTCAGGTGTGTATAGTTATCAGCAATTGCATGACTCTGCCTGACCCTGTTGTTGGGACATGTCAGGTAAACGGATCTGGTGTCAGTCCGTTTTCGCTCACAAAGTCAGAAAGTGTTCATGTCAGAAAAAGGGGGTGAACTTAGAGTTTCTAAATACCCTGCTGGGCAGGATGGGGAAAAGGTGTCACAAGGAAGGAGATACCACGTCTCATCTTTCGGTGTCCCACTTCCACTCCCTGAAGACCCCCATCCAGGTGATCCTCCCCCACTGGTACACCCCCAGTAAATGGATCCAATAACAATGGCAGCGTCCTGGCCACCTGGATGACAGCTCTCCGGGTGAGACACTTTCTGGTTTCTCACACTGCTCTTTGAGGTGTATACAGAGTGCCCTTGTGTGTGTATATACATAGAGTTAGTGGATGCATTCCAGACAATGTCCCACGGCTGACTCTGCCCAGGAACTGCAGCCCAGGGGGAGCTTATAAATTGGTTCAGATCCTGGAACAATAATTTGGCAGGCCAACAAGGGGCAACGAGAAGCTTGGAGAAGTTCAGACTCATTTCAAATTTTAAAAATGGTTGTCTTGGAGTAGAGTATTTGGAGGTAACTTAGATATTGACACATGTTTCCAGGGAAAACGGTATACAGTGTTTATATCAAATCTGTTATAGTGAATGCACATATCTCGAGTATTTTATAATGAAAACCTTTATAGTGAATGCATTTTGGGGTGGGGTAAAGGGTTACATTTTTTTGGGAAACGTTTGGGGTGGTAAAAAGGGGATTAGGGGGAGGACCACCAAAAAATGCATTCACTATAAAGGTTTTCATTATAAAATATTTGAGATATGTGCATTCACTAAAACGGATTTCGATATAAAGACATGTAACCAGAAAAACAAGAGGTTTGCCAGTGATTGAGGGACCAGGAGAATCTAGCAGGCATGTCACAGGCACTTATTATTTTCAGGGTAACAACAAAAACATGTTCTGTCTTATGCTTAACCTCCCAGAGGGAGTACAATGCTTCATCAATCAAACCACTAAGAGGGCCACATGAAGGTGAATATTCTGGCTATGCTCCAATACCAGAATTCAGTTTTCAATATGGAACTTTGCTCCCCTGTTTGTTAATTTAAAACATGGTGTTGTCTGTGAAGATCAATATCCTTGTCCTCGGTATAGATATGAGAAAGACACTCCATGCCAGATACATCGCCTTGCTCTTGGGCACCTGGACAATATTTGATGTGCAAGAAATCAAACATTATTGACTAGGAGGCTGTCAATGGTCTGTTTCCATCTGCATTTAGAAGAGTGTGATGTTAGAGATGGAAGGCTCAAGTTCCGGAAAGGGACAACATTGTGGGAATTGTTTTTCAATGGATTCCCTCTTGATCTACTTGGCAATGGAAACCCAGAAGAACGGAGGCTAATGAACTTGAATCTATTGGGCTGCCAGTTGTAGCTAAACATACCTCATTTTGAGTGACACCAGGAGTTTGCAGGAGGCCTTGAGGCTCAGAACCCTTTGAAACAAGAATGACAGAAAGTGGTATGTATCTAACTTGATGCCATTGGTCCATTCCAGGGAGGAAAGACCTTTGGCTGCCTTGTATGTATAACAGAATGAAGTAACAATGATCAATGTCTGAGATGGAGCCAGGATGATTTACATTCGATTACTCAACTTCCACCCATAAGAGGAGGTCCAGTAGGCAATAAAGTGCTAAAGGAGACTCCTATTGACCAGAGACTGGATCCAACCAATCAGCCCGGTATGAGCATACGTAGATTGTCACCAACCTTTGATGCAAGGCCACTCCTGTCATCACATTAGTATATGTGCTGAAGCCAAATTGTGTAACTCTGTATTGAAGTAAGCCTTGGTAACCCAACACCCATTACTCATGTCCAAACCCCATAGTCAGTTTGCTAGCTGAAGACAGAACCAACCTGGGTTGGCATTTGCATCTGGAATTTCTTTTAGTAGGGAAAGCTTACCAGCCAAGTTGTTCTAGGGCACAGCGGGAAATCTGGACAAGTAGCCCTGTGACATCTGTGATGAATCTGATGATGTCCCAACTCCTTTGCCTGAGGTAGCCTCTCCTCATGTGGCCAGGGGACAGCAGCTGCTAACTGATCCTGACCGTGGGGGTGGCTGTGCGAGGGAGGATCACATGAGGTGAGCCAACGCTCATAAGGATGGACAGGCATCATCAGATGAGGCATGGGGCCTCATACGAGGTTGCCGGTCCAGTAACAATGGTACCGGTATGCTTGCCGGTAGCGTTGTTACCGGACCGGAAAACTCTGAGTTATGCTCGTGGGTGCTTTTCATCCCGCCAGGTCTGCCCAGGCGGAATGAAAGGCTCCCGCGAGTACAGCAAGCCTGTAGCACTGGCATTGTTATGAACAGTGCCGGTGCTACAGGCATCCCCATTGGGCCATATGGGGCTGAAATGGGAATGGGGATATACCTCCACCGGCACCCGCAAAAAGGCAATTACCGGGTCCAGCGGGGTCAGAATACCCTGGTAATTGCCCATTCGCTGGTGCCAGATATTCATGCCAGTATGGAGGTAGCATTACCGGTAAACCAGCAAGGCTACCTCAAACCTCGTAATGAGGCCCATGGTATCGCCAGTTTCCTTTTACGGATAGCATCTCAATTCCCCATTCCTTAATGTCATATTGTGAGAAATCCTCTCAAAATCCAGTAAAAGCTGCTGACAGACTTCATCAACATTTTTCACCTTGTGAACCAACATGTACTGAGACAAGCATGAGGACTGCAATGAGCAAGAGTGTGAACCATAATGTGCGGTCTAGTGTTCTGAAGAATGTGATAGTGTTCTGAACAAAGCGATTGGACTTTTTGCTTGAGGCATGATTGGAGGGGGGGGGGGAAGCCCTGCAATGATTTTGGTTACTTGGAACCAGCGAACAAGTGAAACAATAGGTGAAGCTGGTCGTCGTGCAATTCGCACTTGTGACAAGAGCACAACTCCCTGCTGAGGGAGTCCGCCAGAGTGTTCCGAATTCCCGGCAGGTGAAGGGGAATGAGAAACAAGGCGTGTAGCAGAGCCCAATTCCACAGGGCTTGGGCATCCCTGGAAAGCTGAGGAAACCTCTTTCCTTCTTGCTTGCAGACCTAAAACATTGATGTTGTGTTCTCAGTGTAAATCCGAACAACCTTTCCTTTTAGGAGGAGAAGGAAGGACTTCTGGACCCAAAATATCGCCCACAGCACCAGAAGATTGATGTGCTGGGTCTTCCCCCACTCTGACCAAAGGACGCTGGTATGTTAGTGTTGACAGTGGGTGCCCCAGCCCTCCAGTAAAGCATTTGTCGTGGTGGTGGCTTGATGGTCCAGCAATCTGAATGGGGCGCACTGCAGTAGATGCTCCCTCACTGACCACCAGTGAAGGCTCCTTCTGAAAACCGGAGTCAGAGCAATGCGGTCGTCCCAGGATCCAGCTGGCATCCAGGAATTCTTGCACCAGACTCATGTGTAACCGGCCATTGGTGACCAATGGTATGCATTTTGACAACATGCCCAGCAGAGATTTGTAGCTGCGAACAGTCGTTGTCTGGGCGCCACTGAGACAATGCACCTTGTACAGAATAGCTGCTACCCTATCTTCTGAGGGTCTGGCAGTGCAGGTGGTGGTGTCTAGCCTTGCTCCCATATAGAGCGCCTGTTGACATGGAACCAGGCACGACTTTGGGAAGTTGATGGAGAACCCCAGTTGCTGTAGACACTTGATGGTGACGTAGGTGCTGGCTTCTTCAAGCGGATAACAGGAGGCCCTCACCAACCAGTCGTCCAAATACAAGTAGACGTGAATGTCACTCCACCGGAGGCGCAAGGCATCTGGTGAACACTTGCGGTGCAGATCTCTGGCGGAATGGAAGGGCCTTGAACTGATAATGTACCCCTGCCACCATGAAGCGTAGGTATCACCGGTGTGAGAGGCAAAATGGGATGGGAAGGTAGGCAAGTCTCCTTGCTGAAGCTGGGACAACACCTGCTGTAGTGTGACCATGCGGAACGCCTGAGACTTTAGGAACTTGTTGAGCACCCTGAGATCTAATTTGGGTTGCCAACCCCCTGACTTGTTGTGCAGGGATTTTTTCCTTACCAGGAAGTAGCAGGAGTATACTCCTGTGGCCAGTTCGTCCCTGGGAACATTCTTCACTGTGCCCTTCTGCAGCAGCGCTCGCACCTCCTGATTCAGGAGGTGTTGCAACTTCTCTGGTTTGTGCGTGGGAGGAATGTCTGGTGCATAGTCTATGAACTCCAGTGAGCGGCCCTGTTGGAGGAGGGATAGCATCCATTTGTCGACGTACCTTGACAGACGTCCTCCCACTGGGGTGCAGAAGTGTGAGGGCCTGACCTTGGGCTGGTCATGTCCATTTGTCGGACTAGCCCCTATATTGGGAGGAGCCACAACATCACTGTGAATACCTGTAGGACTGGGACCTTTTCCTGTACTGGTCCCCTGATGAATACAGGGTCTTGTAGGAGGAGGAAGACTAGTAAGTAGCGCGGTTATCCTGCAAAGTCCTGCCATTGTGCCCTTTTCCTGAACGAAAGAACTGGGGCCTTTGTTGCAGCGTGCACTAGGAGCGAGCGGTTTCTGTGTCCTTTTTTATGGATTGTAAGGCTTTATTCACCTTGGTCCCAAACAGGGCAAAGCACTCGAAGGGCATGTCCACAACTCTGGACAGGACATCGGGTCAAATATCTGTTGCTTTGAGCCAACACTGTTTACGTAAGACCGCTCTATTGCCAAGCTGATGAAAACCAGTGTCAGTGATGTCTACAGAGACCGTAATTACATGATCTGATGCCAACTTGCCTTCCTGGAAGATGTCTAAGGTCTCTTGCTTCTTGTCATCCAGCAGGAACTCCAGCAAAGGGCCTAACTTGTACCACAACTTGCGATCATAACGTGCATTAGCCACCTTGATAGTAGCAGCATCAGTGGTGATTTTCTTACCGAAGGCGTCTAGGCATTTGCCTTCCTTGTCTGGGGGAACAGAGCAGGACGAAGATGGGTTTGCTGACCTTTTCCTGGCAGCCGCTGAGTCAACAGAATCTGGTGTGGGTTGAGTGCAGAGGCAGGTGGCAGCGCTCTCTGTACTTTTTGTCAAACCAGTCTTTTTTAGCCGGTGCAGGTGCGGGATGCGCAAGGTGATCAGGCCATCCTCCCAGATGTCTTCTAGCAGCAGGGTAGACATGACAGATTTCATGCACTACTCTCTGCGTTGGTATAAGACACACTCTTTTCGCTGCTCCTCTGGTGCAAGGCCGAACATGGTGGCCGCCCTGGACATGAGCGCGTGGAAAGCCCCTACCTCATCAGGGGGAGAGTCGCTATTTGGCTTCCCGTCAGCCATGATGAAATTGTCAATCTCATCAGTGTGAGTTGCGTGTGTGGAAGTCCCGTCATCAGGATCTGTGTCCGTTCCAGTATCCGCAAACCTTTCTGAAGGGTGTTTCTGCGTCCTTGGGGGGGAAGGCGTGTCATCCGTTTTCCTGGAAGGCCCAGGGACATGTGTGCAAGGTTGCCTGATTGGTTCAGTGACCGGGGCTAGTGCAGGCAGCAGTTGTAAGGTCACCACCAAAGTGGTTAGAGTAGATAAAATGTTTAGTGACATGTCTCTTTGTGGAGGCAGTGATGGCTTGTGCTGAGTGCAGAAGGATTATGAGAAGCGATGTTCTGCGTTCTGTTCTGGTGACGAAGGAGGTGACATGATGGTCTCCTCCTCTGCTTCGTCCATGTCTGATTGGGACAGACTTGGCTCTAGTATGATAATGCCACCTGGTAGCAAGTCCGCCCCAAGGTAAGGGAATCATGTCCAAGGACCTGCCGTCAATGCAGACACTGCAGTGGTGTGAGTGTCAGAGATGCCAGTGACTCTGTCGACAAGGTTGTCAACGGTGTCGTCGACAAGGGTATGACAACCGTGGATGGAGATGCCATCGACGAGATCTTCATGGATGTGGTCATCAACATCTTTGTTGATGCTGTGGTAGTCGTGGACGGTGACGGTTTCGTCTATGATGAGGTCACTGTGGCAGTGGACAGCTTCTTCGATGATGAGGTAGTCATGGTCATGGATGGCGATGAAGTTGTCGTGGCCATGAATGGCTTTGTTGATGGTGTGCTGCTGGACAGCAGCACACCATCAACCTGGTGTAACGCTCACCTGATTCCCGCAGAGGCGCCGGTCTTGACTGGGTGAATGCCGTATCTTCAAAGGTGATGTGTAACACACGGTTGGCTCTTTGGGCTGGACCTCTGTGCACTGTATGTCTGACTCGAAGAGTAAGATGTCTGCAGATAGAAAATATGGGATTAATGAACTGGGGTTATTGGGTGCCTCTCACCTCTTCCCTTTCTCTTCTCCTGTAGAACTCCAAAGGTTAATACCCTCACCTTAGGTAAGTGAACGCCGAGCTCTCCATCTGCCTCGGGGCAGGGTGCCGTAACCAGTTTCTTCACTGGATAAGGGTGCAGGCCTCTTGACCTCAGAGGACTGCTGTCCGTCGTTAACTGCACGAACGGTAAGTTCTGGGCACTTCAAATGTCTTAAAAGTCTTTTGTAATGATATCTCTTGTTTTGCAGGGTTCCGGCGATGGCGGATGGCGTGCTGATGAGAGTTGAGGATCGAACCCGCGTGAGGAATAGAAGCGCCTGGAAGCACGTAAGTAAGCGCTTGTAGCCTGCTTCACGATGCGCACTAACTGTCCCTTTTATCTTGCAGGTACAAGTTCGGAGCTTTAGAGAAGCTGAAGGGTGCTGGAATACCCACTGGATTTGGCGTGGGAAGGAGTAATGGCACGTGAGTAATAAAGTTGCCCAATGTCTTTAAATGCACCTTCTTTTGTCTTTCAGATGCGGGATGCAGCGCCGAAGGCCTCCGGAGCGTGCGAAGAGCTGGTAAGCTTTTGTCTTTCAGATGCCGGAATGCAGTGCGAAGACCTCCGGAGCATGCGAAGAGTAGGTAAGCCTTTGTCTTTCAGATGCCGGAATGCAGCGCGAGGCGTTGGTGACAGCCGATGGACCAGGTAAGAGATGCGCTGCCACTGAAGACCGTAGTGCTAACCTGTTCTTTCTTTGTCTTTACAGGTGCTGCTGAAGACTGGATTCCAGGATGGTAAGCCGTTGTTCCCTTAGGCCCAGGATCAGAAGCAGAAGACACGATCAGCGTTCTGCTGCAGAGAATGCAGAATAACGCAAAGCAAGATTCATCCATCGGGTGTGGTTTAAATAGCCTCCTGTAGTGCTTAGGTGTCTGTTAAGACGGATTTCTGAACTCTGTCCTGGTGGCGCAGAAGTTCAGAAGGCCAACCTAATTACTTGGAACAGGGTAACCTCTGGACAAGCCAGACCAATCAAGGTAGCGATCGCGGCGGTCAAGACTAGGTCTCAAGAGGGGTGAGGGTGACTGAAAGCCCGCAATGAGCACACAAAGCAAGAGCGCTTACAAACTACTCCAAACAGTTGTTATATCAAAAATAGATACACATTTATTTTAAGGCCTTTAAAATAATGACCGTAGCGAGAAAATCACAATATCACAATATTAAACCAACACATACCATATCAACACAATATATATACAAATACACAGTCGCAAGCGTTTAAAGCACGAAATATGTAGTCCACCTGAAAGGAAAGGAAAACAGGCAGTGCGATAACGCTTTAGACTCAGTTCGCCTTCAGAGGCACCTAACTAGATGGAAGTCCGAGCCCTGCGAAGAGTGGAGCCTTGTGCTCAAAGTACCTGCCACGCCGGTGCCAACGGGCAAAAGGGGAAGCTCTTCGGAGGAAGTCAGGCAGTTCGGGTTAGTGCACAGCAGAAGGAGAACAGGTTCCGCAACTCAAGCGCAGCCTCCACAGCGGGCAGAAGCAGAGCGCGAGTACGGCCAAAAGTGTGCTGTTTTTACACAGCAGGGAAAAGCAATGAGATACTGCAGGAGGGCGACCAGATCCTAGCTAAACTACTCACCGGTCCCCGAAGCAAGCAGACCCAGGCTTCTCCACGTTAGTTTCAGCAGCTGGCAGGTTCAGAAGAGCAGGGAATGCTCCGAAGGCTTACTTGGCAGGAGAGGATGAAGTCGCCGGGAATAGCTGTTCCTGCTATTCCAAAGGTCGAAGCACCAGTACAGGCCCTTCTGGTTCGATCCAAGGAGGAAAGGGTTTCACAGGACGACAGCAGTGCAAAGGAGGATTCCTTCAGCGGGTCACCAGCGATTCCTCGGTCCAGCCTCGTAGTTGCAGGATACTTGGCTCCTGTATTCCTTCGTTCGTGAGAACTCAGGAGATCGACATGGTAGTGGTGTTTCCAGCTCCCTCTTATCCACGGTTCCCTTCGCGCCAAAACGGAGGGGAGCCAATGGGAGATCCGCTCATCAACACACATACCATACGTGGACCAATCACGGACCACGGTGGTCCCAGGCATTCACACCACCCTAGACTCTCTGGCACCCAGGATGTGTATTGGGACCAGACATCCCAGCCCACACCCTGGAGGCACACAAACGACATGTAGAAGCCCGCGAAAGCAACCACGTTTCGCGGGAAAGTACATGCCCAAATAAGGAAGGCCCCGGGTCGCACGACCTGGGGAAGGTGAAGGGAGCAAGACGGTCAGTTGACAGGACAAAGGAGCCTTGTGGTCTGGCCATTTTGGGAGCCAGGCCACCATTTTAGGTTCAGTGCGAAAAACGTGCTCAGAACGCCAAAAGGAGCTCAAAATAAACAAAACGATCGCTGCCACCATTCCAGTCCCTGAATGACTTGCACCGATCAAAATACCATCCTAAAAGAGTATCTAGGGCCTGTAGAAGGCTAGAGACCCAAGAGAGCTGTAACTTAGCTTACAGTGCCCTCTTGTGTCATGTTGCACTAAAGCCGCAACACGATAAAAGAAACTACGGGAAACAGCGTTCCCCGGTACTGACTGTCTTAAGGGCATGTCAGTTTCCCCGTAAGAAAAGAGCGAAAGCCCAGAGGAGTGCGGCAGAAGGCTGCACTTCTCTGGCAAAGTCAAGAACAAGGTGAAAAACAACAGCAAAAAGTTTAGGGGTTGCCACATGGAAGGAAAATTACCTACAATTACGAAATCTTTCCTAACAGTGTCTCCTTCCACAGCCACGCCTAAGTAAGAAAAGAGTTCCTGCTTTCCAGAAGAGTTCCAGTGTTCTGAACCTAGGGAGTGGCTCCTGCCCCACCCAACAGGAAAAGTAGTCCCAAACAGAAGAGGATCAGGGGTTCAACTGGCAGGTAAGTAAGCAGCATGGTCTGCTGCAGGTAAGTCCACCCAAGCATTATGAGCCCGGCGCTTCCAGCACTGGGACTGGGCATCTTTATGAGCCTGGTGCCACTGGCGCCAGGACAGGGTCCAAAAGGTCCCAATTGGGACTGGCTGGCACTCGGAACCGGGGTTATGGGTCTGCTTCCAAGGGAGTCGGGCAAGTCCTGATCTTTTGGAAGCAGAGATCATGACAGCACCCCCCCTCAAGGCCCCTCCCAAACCGGGCTTCTCCGGGGGTTTGGGCTTGTTAGGAAATGTTCGATGAAATCTTTTGATTAGACGAGGCGCGTGGACATATTCTGCAGGTTCCCAGGATCTTTCTTGGGGACCGTAGCCTTTCCAGTCAATCAGGTAAAATAGTTTAGATTCGGAGATCTTGGAATCCAGGATGCTTTTGACTTCAAACTCGAGTTCTCCATCAACTAGAATAGGTTTTGGAGATGTAGTTAGTCGGGTTTGAGGTTGCACGGTTTTTAATAGAGAGACGTGGAAGACCGGATGTATCTTCATGTGAGGGGGCAAGTCCAACTTGACCGCTACTGGTTTTACTATGGTAGTGATGGAATAGGGACCAAGGTATCTTGGGTTGAATGTGCGTGGTCCTTTTAGAGGTAGCTATTTGGTGGATAACCAGACTTGATCTCCTACTTGATATTGGGGGGCTTCCTTCCGATGTTGGTCTGCTCCTTTCTTGTATTGTTCTTTAGCCCTTTGAAGGTGAGAAACGGCTTCCTTAAAGACTTGGGTGATTGTAGAATGCAGGTGGTCTACTGCTGGTGTTCCAAGATCTTGGAGTGGATCCAACTCCGAGGTTCGAGGGTGACTACCGTATAAAAGAAAAAACGGGGTCTTCCCAGTTCCCGAGTGGACAGAGTTATTGTAGGCATATTCGGCTATCCAAAGGATATCTTTCCAAGTTTTTTCAGTTTGTTGTAGCATGCAGCGCAAATACTGTTCCAGAGTTTGATTGGTCCTCTCGGTTTGTCCGTCGGTTTGAGGGTGGTGGCTGGTCGAAAGTCTCACATCAATTTGAGCCGACCGACAGCAACTTCGCCAAAAATGAGAAATAAATTGACTACCTCGATCCGAAATTAGAACTGAAGGAAAACCGTGCAGTCGGACGATGTTTTCGAGAAATTCTCGGGCCAGAGTTGCTGCTGTTGGTAAGCCTTTGAGTGGAATGAAATGCGCCATCTTGGAGAATAGGTCCACGATTACTAGGATCGTATTGTATCCGGAGCATGGAGGTAGATCGGTGATGATGTCCATAGAAAGCGTATGCCAAGGGCGAGGCGGGATGTCAATAGGGCGTAAGAGGCCGGCTGGTCTTTCCTTTTGACTCTTGTTTTGGGCGCATACTCCACAGGACATTATAAAGTCTCTGATATCTTTTTCCAAGACGGCCACCAGAAGTAGCGCTTGATCTTTTCCGAGGTCTTGGTCATACCGGGATGTCCTTCCATTAAAGAATCGTGATAACAAGAGATTACCTTTTTCTGTAAATCTGTGCTGGGCAGGTATAACCGTTCTTGGAAATATAATAGGTTGTCCTTCACCGTAAAGTCCTTCCCCTGCAGATGCCAATTCTGTATGTCTGCTGGAGTTACCAGTAGCCTGGCTTTATCCTTAACTTCCTCTATGGATTGTGTGGCGATTACACCTAGAATTCTTTGTTCGAGAATGATAGGTACAGGTTTAGGATTGATCAAATGTTCTTCCACTCCCATCCGAGAAAGGGCATCAGCTTTACCGTTTTTTGTACCAGGTCGATAGGTAATTATGAAGTCAAACTCGACAAAGAATAGTGCCCAACGGAGTTGCCTAGAGGATTGAGCTTTTGCGGTTTTTAAATATTGCAGGTTTCGGTGATCTGTAATCACAGTAACGGTGTGTCGGGCCCCCAGAAGATAATGCCGCCAAGCCTTAAAGGCGGACTTGATAGCTAGAAGTTCCTTATCAGTAATAGTGTAATTGATTTCAGGAGGCGAGAATTTGCGGGACCAAAATGCCACGGGATGCAACTGATTGGTTACTGGGTCCTTTTGTGATAGAACTGCCCCCATGGCAAGGCTCGAAGCATCAGTTTCAACGATGTAGGGGAGTTCTGGGCGAGGATGTTTTAAGATCGGTGCAGAGATAAATCTAGTCTTCAAATTCTGGAAAGCTTGTTCCGCCTCGGTAGACCATTCAAAACGTTTGTTTTTCTTTAACAAGGCGGTGATGGGCTGGACTATTCGAGAGAATTCGGGGATAAACCTGCGGTAAAATTTAGCGAAGCCTAACATGCTTAGAACACCTTTTACGGAGGATGGCGATGGCCATTTGAGAATTGCATCGACCTTCTTTGAATCCATACGCACTCCGCTAGGTGATAATATGAATCCCAAGAATTCAACTTCAGTCACGTTGAAAACACATTTTTCCAACTTAGCGAAAAGTTTGTGTTGACGCAATCTCTCGAGGACCATTTTCACGTGTTTCCGATGTTCAGTTTCCGATGAAGAATAAACGAGGATGTCGTCAATGTAAACAACAACACACACATCTATGAGCTCTCTGAGGACATCGTTCATAAAATATTGAAAGGCGGCCGGGGCATTGCAAAGTCCGAAGGGCATGACCTGATATTCAAATAGCCCATACTTGGTGCGGAAGGCCGTCTTCCATTCATCGCCCTCTTTTACTCGTACCAAGTGGTAGGCTCCTCTAAGATCCAGCTTTGTATATATGCATGCTTTTCTGACTTGGTCCAGGAGTTCAGGGATCAAAGGTAACGGATATCTATTCTTAACGGTGATCTGGTTCAGGGCGCGATAATCTATACAAGTTCTAAGGTCCCCTTCTTTTTTTGGAACAAAGAACAAAGCTGAGGAAGCAGGGGACTTGGAAGGACGAATAAACCCATTCGCTAGGTATTGATCCAGGTATTGTCGGAGGTGAAGATTCTCAGGCTCGGTGAGGGCATAAATTCTACTACAAGGAGAAGTAGATCCAGGTATCAGGTCTATCTGGCAGTCATAAGACCTATGAGGAGGTAGAGAGTTAGCCTGATCCTTCCGGAAAACATCTTGGAATTCTAGGTATTCAGGAGGTAACTGAGGAGCCTCCGAGGAAATTGCTGCCAGTGCAACACCAGGTCGAGGGTGACAAGTAGAGACACATTCTGGAAACTGAACCGTTCTTGCTCGCCAATCTATCTGAGGATTGTGCTTCTCTAACCAAGGAATTCCTAGAATAATCTGGAACTGAGGGGCCTTGATCACATCGAACACGATCTTCTCATGGTGTCCATCTTGACTTACCAGCCTCACTTCTTGGGTGGTATGCGTTACTGGTCCGGAGGCTATCTCCGTACCATCCACCGTAGTAACGACGTCCTTTACAGCCTTTGGACAAAGAGTCAGATTCATCCTCAAAACCATTTCATGATCCACATAATTGCCGATGGCACCGCTGTCGACGTAAGCTTCAATCGCATGTAATCGATCCGGATGTTCAGGGCTAATGAGGACCATAGGTATCACGAAATGCGAGGTCACGGAACTGGTTTTAACGCTCGGCAAGAGGACCTCTATTCTTGTCGGGCGAGGTCGTTTCCCTGCTCAGAGTTTGTGACCCTGGTAACTGCAGCTCCTACTGCCTTCTTGGCTGGTTTCACCGGACAGTCTCGAAGAAAGTGCCCCAAGTTTCCGCAATAGAGGCATAATTGCAGCTGTTTTCTCCTTTCCCGCTCCCTTTATGTTAGTGGTCCTTTCAGGCCCCCTATTTTCATGGGTTCCCCGGAGTCTACTCCTTTGGTAGGAGTTGGTGGTTTGGAAAATACTCGAGCATCAAACTTGGAACGATCGGCCTTCCTGTTCTGCAGTCTGTGGTCAATTTGAATGACTAAGTCAATATAGTCCGAACAGTCTTGCGGGGGATTCACTACTTGGGCTAACACATCTTTGAGCTCTCCACGTAGACCTCTATAAAACAGCGTAATCCTTTTGTCCTCAGGCCATCGAGTTTCCACTATCAGTCTGTTGAAAGACGCAATATAAGCCAAAAGGTCTTGATTACCCTGTCGCAATGAAAGGAGCTCATTGTCCAAGGCCTGCCCCTGTGAATGTCTTGCAAACAGTTTTTCCATACTGAGCTGAAAAGCTTGAAAATCATGGAGAACCGGATCATCTTTATTAACTAGAGGGATCGACCAGTCTGCCGCATTGCCACTAAGGTACGAAAGCACGAAAGCTACCTTAGCTTGATCAGTTGGAAAGGCTGCTGGCCGGCATAAGAAGTGCAACCGGCACTGACTAATAAATACTGCAAACCTCTTTGGGTCACCAGAAAATCGTTCGGGCGGAGCCAGAGGTACATTCCCAGGTAGGTTGATCTGCACTGGGTTCGTAGAGGATGTTGAAGGAAGATTTGCCCCTGATGCGGGTAACGGAGTTTGTCCGGCTTGTGACTGTAGCAATTGTCTAGCGAGATCGTCTGTTCGCTCCTTGGAAATAATCAGTTCCCTTCTTAGAGCATTCGTTTCCTGACGGGCTGCATGCACTTCTGCTCTTAGTTCCCCAAGTAACTGGGCTAGCTGATCGGTATCCGAGGTTTCCATAGCGCCTGGGTGGGAGTTTTGCGATAGGCTTTGCGTTCTGTAACGCTCACCTGATTCCCGCAGAGGCGGCGGTCTTGACTGGGTGAATGCCGTATCTTCAAAGGTGATGTGTAACACACGGTTGGCTCTTTGGGCTGGACCTCTGTGCACTGTATGTCTGACTCGAAGAGTAAGATGTCTGCAGATAGAAAATATGGGATTAATGAACTGGGTTATTGGGTGCCTCTCTCCTCTTCCCTTTCTCTTCTCCTGTAGAACCCCAAAGGTTAATACCCTCACCTTAGGTAAGTGAACGCCGAGCTCTCCATCTGCCTCGGGGCAGGGTGCCGTAACCAGTTTCTTCACTGGATAAGGGTGCAGGCCTCTTGACCTCAGAGGACTGCTGTCCGTCGTTAACTGCACGAACGGTAAGTTCTGGGCACTTCAAATGTCTTAAAAGTCTTTTGTAATGATATCTCTTGTTTTGCAGGGTTCCGGCGATGGCGGATGGCGTGCTGATGAGAGTTGAGGATCGAACCCGCGTGAGGGATAGAAGCGCCTGGAAGCACGTAAGTAAGCGCTTGTAGCCTGCTTCAAGATGCGCACTAACTGTCCCTTTTATCTTGCAGGTACAAGTTCGGAGCTTTAGAGAAGCTGAAGGGTGCTGGAATACCCACTGGATTGGGCGTGGGAAGGAGTAATGGCACGTGAGTAATAAAGTTGCCCAATGTCTTTAAACGCACCTTCTTTTGTCTTTCAGATGCGGGATGCAGCGCCGAAGGCCTCCGGAGCGTGCGAAGAGCTGGTAAGCTTTTGTCTTTCAGATGCCAGAATGCAGTGCGAAGACCTCCGGAGCATGCGAAGAGTAGGTAAGCCTTTGTCTTTCAGATGCCGGAATGCAGCGCGAGGCGTTGGTGACAGCCGATGGACCAGGTAAGAGATGCGCTGCCACTGAAGACCGTAGTGCTAACCTGTTCTTTCTTTGTCTTTACAGGTGCTGCTGAAGACTGGATTCCAGGATGGTAAGCCTTTGTTCCCTTAGGCCCAGGATCAGAAGCAGAAGACACGATCAGCGTTCTGCTGCAGAGAATGCAGAATAACGCAAAGCAAGATTCATCCATTGGGTGTGGTTTAAATAGCCTCCTGTAGTGCTTAGGTCTCTCCTTCCACAGCCACGCCTAGGTAAGAAAAGAGTTCCTGCTTTCCAGAAGAGTTCCAGTGTTCTGAACCTAGGGAGTGGCTCCTGCCCCACCCAACAGGAAAAGTAGTCCCAAACAGAAGAGGATCGGGGGTTCAACTGGCAGGTAAGTAAGCAGCATGGTCTGCTGCAGGTAAGTCCACCCAAGCATTATGAGCCCGGCGCTTCCAGCGCTGGGACTGGGCATCTTTATGAGCCTGGTGCCACTGGCGCCAGGACAGGGTCCAAAAGGTCCCAATTGGGACTGGCTGGCACTCGGAACCGGGGTTATGGGTCTGCTTCCAAGGGAGTCGGGCAAGTCCTGATCTTTTGGAAGCAGAGATCATGACACCTGGACAGGTCTTGGTGTAGACGACCTGGAGTGAGACTTGGTCGTCGATGCAGACTGCTGCGTCGCCGACTTCGCGATTAGATAGTTTTCGACATTAAAGTTTAAGAGTGGCCCACCAGACTTTGAGGTGGACTTAGAAGAAGTTTTCCTCCCTGGGGCGATGGAACTGTTATCTTTCTAGCTCCAAACAAACGATCAAAGAAGTTGGTTTTCTAACTTTAAGGCAAAGGTAATCTCGGTAAAGGTAGACAATCAGAATAACAGCAAACTCTCTTACCTTGTCTTCAAACTCAATGTGGATATTAGGGAAATACCTGAGTCCCCCTCTCCCAGCCTAAGGAAACAGGCGTGGAGTGGAGGCGTCAGGGAAACCCTTGGTCGGGAAAAACCCTTGTAGCTGGGGATCGTTGAGAGTTCCCGACGAGGACTGTCGCGGCTCGTGAGCGTCGGGAGACAATCCCCGGAGGTATGAAGGAGTCGAGGATGTCGGTGTCCGTGTTTTTGCCTCTGACTGTTGATACAAACCAGAAAGGTAAGTGTTCTGTCTTTTATGGTAAAAGATACTCAAAAAGCGGGGAGGAAAGGAATCTCGTACCTTGGGAGGAATTCTAAAGGTTTCAGGTGTTGGTAACAAGGTGGCTGGCATTCGGCAGTCTGAGAAGGGATTACTGGAATTCGTTCTGAAGATATACAAGGTAAAGATAAGTAACGAGTACTATTTGACTGATCTAAGAGAGCGGGAGATAAGTAGCGTACCTACCCTAGCATATAATTCCTTCTGTGAGAAGTCGTGACTTCCATGGAAGAGGAGGAGTCTGGGTACTGTAGTTCACGAGGTGGAATGGGTCTGCCTTTGCTAATACCGAGTGGGAGAGAAAAAAGGTTAACTGCGGGTTCAACTGAGAAGGGGAGAGTTGTGAGAATCGATGAGCTTACTTACTGGGAGGCAAGTGCCGAAATGACTAAGTAAGAGTTGGGTGTCGGGAATGGCTGGCCTGTGAATTGGTCCGCGAGGAGGCAACTAGCGGAACAAGAAAAAAGGGATTAAGCAAGCAAAGTAGGAAAAGAAGAGGTTACGTAGAGCGGTCTGGGATATCCAAATGAATCCTAAATTACTCACGGAGCGTGGCTCACGATAGTCGTAGCAACGCGCTGGTCCATCGGTGTTGATGTGGGAAATACTCTTCCGTGCTGACGGGGAGGAGTCACACCCTCCTGATCTGATCGAAAGACTGGACCAGCGCACGAAGGACTGGGCGCCATTTTGGAAGGATAACTTCGCACCCCTTGTACATACCGCCAACGGCGCCACACAGACCAATTCCGCGTCGCACTCGTGACAGGAACAGGCCTTGACCTTCCTCCTCTGCCACCAACCCTTGGGCAAGGACCTTTGGTGAAGACCTGTCCTTGTGCGAAGATCTGGGCTCGTCGCCAGAGGTGTCCTTGTGCTTCTTCCTGTTGGTGGCCTGGACTTCGTGGTACATAGACCTCTCAGTAGAGGTGGTTTTGCTGGGCCGTCCGGCCCTGCCGTAACAAGGCATGACTTTGTACTGAAGTGGAACTAAAGACCCCCCTGGCATCTTCGAGACACGCAACCAGTCGGCGGTGACAATCCCTCAGTGTTTTGTTGGAAAACGACTGAAAATTCACAGCCCTGGATGACATGGCGAGGATGAAGACAGACATTCTTCAGACCACAGTGGGCACAGGCCTGGGTCTTCCTTGTGGATTTGGATGCCATGAGGTAGGCCCAACTGCGCAGTTGAAGCTTTGTCGAAGATTACCAGTGGTGGGCTTGGTCCATGGAGCTAGCGCTATCGCCGCGAATAACGGTCATCGAGTAGATGTCGAAAAAGATACATTTTACATAGAAAAGATGTTATTTTTTATATATATTGATAGAAAATTTGAGGATATGATTTTTGAGGACACCCTAAACTAACGTGTGGTAAGAAATCTGAAGATGGCCAGCAGGGGAGGTACTAGGGAGGTGTTCCTATTTGATGTGGGCAGTATGATCCAAAACAACGATACGAGAGGTCAAAAGTGACAAAGTTTTCAGTTTAAATTTAAACTGCTCTATGTTACCAAGGAATCCCACCCTGATGACGGGGAATATTCACAGCATGTGAATCTATGAAAGATCCAATGCTAGAGAAAGGGGCTAAGTCTCCTTTCCTCAGCCAACGAGTTTTTGGAAACGCTGTCCCAGGAAATTCATAAGGTTCACTTATTTATGAAAGGTCATGGCCAACCAACACATATAGTCTTCATACTCATCTGACTCTTCCTCTTGACCTGTGCCTTAGAAATTGGTTTTAGCCAGAGCGGGGAATGCTGGATCCAAACTCTGGTCTTGTGAAGAAGCTTTCACACTGGTATGTTGAGGGGGCTTTGAGGGGTAAGACTAACACTAGAGGAGCTGCATTATTCCTCTGAATGCCTTCTGCCAAGGCCACAGGAAGGGGACCCAGTTTCAGAGAATGTTTTGGCATTAGCATTTAAGGTGGGCATGCCCTAAAATTCATACAATAAGCCTAGCCAGCTGTCTCACTAGACCCTAAGAGCCAAAGCACAAGATGAGCCATTAAAAGAAATTGAATGTAAATAAGGCAAACTAATATTACCTTAATCACATACAAGGCATAAAATAAGATGGTATAGTTACCTGCATTATAATGGAATAGAACATATTTGTGTTGTACAAAAAAGCTTTGGTCCCATCTGTGAGAAACCAGAAGGTGTCTCACCCACTAGTGCCTGGGGAACTGTCATCCAGGTGACCAGGACACAGCCATCACTCTTGCATCCAGTACCTGGGGGTGGACCAGTATGGGAGGACCACCTGGATGAGGGGTCTTCATCAGTATCCCCTTCCCTATAACTCCTTTACCCCATGCTACTAGGTGGGATATTTAGGAACTCTACCTCCCCTCCTTTTACAACACAAACACTTTGTCACGGACAGTGCGCTATGAGAGAAAACAGACTAACACCCGCGCTGTATACCTTACCTGTCCCAATACAATGATCAGGCAAGGTCAGGCAATTACTGACCATCACACACACATGACTTCCATCAAGCTTCCCCACATGGATAAAAGGTGGAGCACGAGGACAAACTCCGTGTGAGGTAAAGCACATGAGTAAACAGCAGTTTCGAGAGACAGCAGCTGAACGAGAGAAGAAAGACAGCAAAACCGAAGGGGATCGCAAGGAGGCAAGTTCCCTTGACCTTTTCGACAAGGAACAGTTACTTTCCGGAAACCTTGAGACTAGAAAGCGTAAGACCAGGAAACCAGGCTGAAGAATCCTGCATTGTGTGTCGGAGATCCCAAGGGCCCTCCTGCATCAATAATCAAGGCGGGAAGAATCACCTGGATCTGTGGTACCATCCTTGGCTCCAAGAACAAAGCAACTTCCCTGAAATCAACACAGCCGGTGAGTTGGGGAGACAGGTACAAGACCGGTCTGTGTTGAAGCCAAGGTTGCAAGCAACAACATTGTATGGTGAGGGATGGAACAAACATTATTAAAATGCATGTGATAAAAGACGCAAGTAAAGTTGAACTGCTGATGACTGATTGAACTTAAAAGCAAGATTATAATACCTTTGACAGAGTGGTCCGGTAACGCGTGGGTGCTCAATCGAAGGTCTCTGTAAGATATTCAGCTGAGAAGTAGCAAACGTGAAAGTGATAAAGGTTATATCGAGAAGAGAGCAAGCAATTGTGAATCGAAGTGGTCCTGCGACGGGTTGAGCAAAATCCTGCGCACAGTTGAAAGTCTTACATTCTTTAAGTAAAGAAATCTTGGCAAAGTGGAAAAAGTTGGTCTGTGCCTATCAGAGAAGATCAGTTGAAATATTTGTGTTAAAGTGAGTCTGAGCCTGGCAAAGGGGCACCAGGGGTGAACAAAAAATCACCCAAAAATGTGTACATGTGAAATCCTAAGAAGAAAGGAACTTTGATGTTTGTCGTGTTGCATCAGGCCCTCTGACTTTGAATGACAAACAGACTTTGGCACAGAAGGCCCAGATGTTAAAGTTTTGAATTGCATCCTCCTGCTAGGGAAGACATAGACTGTGCTAAGCTTTAGTGCGCCACCTTGTCTCGTGCTGAAAACGTGGGGAAAGGAAGCCAACGGCTTGAATATCCTGACATATCATTTCTTGAACACTTTTCTTTTGCATAACATTGTTTCCCACACTATTTGCATTTAGAAGTAAGGATTGGCAATAGGTTTATTAGTATATGCCCTTTTATTTTAACAGACTCGACTAGGACTGCGTTTTTATTATTTGGTGGTCGTAGATTGCTCCCATCTTTAGAAATTAGATTAGATAGTTGTTTTTCAAACCCAATTGAACTTCAATAAACGCCCTTCAACTGCGATCACTTGTGTCTGTCTTACTATTTGATACCATGCCTTTCTTACACATCCTGCTGGGAGTAACATCCACAAGAATGGACGTATGACAGAAACGGAACTTGTTGGAAGAGTGCAATCATCCTGGGTTGTTGAGAACTCACAATGTGACAAGATGATGCTAGACCAGTCACATGGATGGTGTCACATGTGCAGGGATAAACAGAGGGACCAAAGGCAACTTGTAAGGTTCAAGGTTATTTAAGCAACAGATAATTAAAGGGTTTTGTATCTCTAATGGAAAAGGGCAATAATACAATATAAAACAAATTAGTCTTTCAGTGGAACATGGTATTGAGTCTGCCCCCCCCTTCTTTGAACTCCACCTTTCGGGCAGGAAATAAAAACGCACTCACAATGCTTGGGGTTGTAAATGCCCTGTACTTCTTCCATAAACACTGTTATTTGTATTTTGTTACTGATGCCATGATATCACACTTTAGTTTTAAGAGATTCTGACACCATTAGTGTCTTGGATCACCAAGACGCGCATCTATCGGGGTATGCTTTGAAATACCTTTTAGGATCGTGGTGGGTCCATTCATTATTAGGCTCAACAACACTGCAGGCTGTTTAGGACCACTGGTATTATCTTGTACAATGTTCAGCAACAACAGATTATTCCTTTTCTTTCCACATTCTCTTATCTCTTCCTGCTCTCCCTGGCTTTGAAATGCTTCCTCTTCTTTCCTACCTAGGATGGCATTCCACTTTCACTTTCTCCTTGTTTGTTCCTTCTTTCTTTAATTGTACATCCCACTTCCACTACTACTGATCTCACCTCCTCTGCCTCCCCAGGTTCCTCCATCCCGTTCTTGGTTCTGTCAACTCAATCTCCACACCAAGGTCTGTTTTTTCCATCCTCCCCCTCCTCATTAATCCTCTTGACTCTTTAGTATATTCCACCCAATCTCCTCTACCTCTCCTTGACTTAATTTCTCCAACCTACCTAGCTTTCCCTGCATCAACTCCACCCCTCCCTTCTTTTACTTGTTCCAACATTCTCCTTCCTGTTTTCCATTGTTCTCTCTGGCTTTCCTGCCCCATTTCTCTACTCTCCACAAACTCCTCCTCATGGCTCAAAACATGTAAACTCAAAACCTCTGGCCTCCAACTCGTAGCTTTGACAGCACTCTGCTTCTCATAGCCCTTTCCAGAGGTGTTGCTAGGGGTGGGCTGCGGAGGCTATAGCCCTGGGTCTTTTGCTTGTGGCCTCGGATAGAAGCTCAGGGGCTACAAGCAAAAGGTTATCTAGCCCTGAGTCCCGACAGTCCCGACATTAGCGTAGCCCTGGCCGTTTCCAAACCTATCACCACCCCTGGACCTGGAGTGCCTTTGATGAAATCAACTTGTTATTGGAGTGTAGCCCTTGATTTTCGGCCCTGATCTGTGCAAGGGTGTGGTCTCCTCTTCCCTGGAGCAGGGACAATTCATTGAGAACCACCATCCCCACCCATCGGTCCACCTGGATAGGGAGGGGCAATGCACGAGACAAAAATAAAATTGCTGTTAACAGGAGATGGGCTATATCCGGAGTTCTCACATTACCAATGGACACAGAAACCAGGTTATTTATATAAGGATCCCAACCGGGACCCCTCTTTATGTATAAAACTATGTGACCTTTAATACTTCCTCCTTTTTTCGGATTCCCTGGCATGAGCTCCAACTAAATGGGAACCTGCTATGTCAGCTCACCTTTCCTTTGAGGGGTTGCAGAGTCCCTTAGGGTGTGTTTGATGCAACAGTCCCTTACCTGGACTGTTTGTTTTTGGTCGGGCAACACCCTGCATGGGTACGACGTCCTTTAATCGCCAGGCATTTCAAAGCCTGCAATTTGAACGTGTACAAAATAACATTAAAGTTCATCGAATATTTTTGGGGTGGGTGGGAAAGGGCAGTTAAGTGGTTGGGGGGACGGGTATAGTTAAAAATAGGTGCAGAAGGAGGTTTGGGGGACCCCCGCCCCAAAAAAAAGAAATTTGTTGAACTTTTCCATTATTTCATACACGTTTAAATTGCAGGCTTTGAAATGCCTGACGATGAAAGGACATAGAACCCCTGCACACTACCTGGGTTCTGGATGATGCTGGGCCTGTCCGGACTTGCCGACACCTTCCACAGCCCCGGGGTCGCCAAGCTGGCCCTGGGCATAAGCAGCTTGGCCCTCTGGTTAACTCTCTGGCGGGGGGTCCCCCCCTTGGGTCGCCTGGTGGCGTTGATGGATTTAGGCCCTAAGGGAATGCTCAAGGCAGCAGTCCCCCAGGTAAGTCTTTTTCTTTCTTAACTTTCTCACTGAAGTTGCCCCTTCGCCCAGTCCAATTGTGGGCAGGGGAGTCTGTCCATTTGTTTTCCTTTCCTCTCTTTATTAATATTCCATCCAGCCCCATGGTGGGCTGGATGGTTTGATCCAGTTCAAATATATATCAACAAGTAAATAAAACACACACTAAACATTTGATAAAATACTTGTATTACCCTGGTGTCTGTGTCTTTGCTTCTAGGTGTTCCCTCGGGAAAAAGCATACCACCCCTACTAGCCCAATCAGTTCTGTAAAAAATCGCTGAAGAGGGCAAGTGTGTACACAGGGCAAGCACACTTAAACCTCGAACTTTAATACAGATAGCATCACTACTTTATCTGGTGATGCGATGAGGCCCTTCTGGAGTCAGGGGAGCAGTGATAACTTTGCCACAAACATAAGAGTACACTGGCAGGGGGTTGCCTAGGTTGACCGAGCCATCATAGCCATTACCAGTGGTTTTGTCAAAGATCTCTTTGACCCGTACCTCCACTCTCTGTTTTACAGTGCTGGAGGTAGTTATCTTTCAGAACCTCAGTCATCCACTGCCCGTCTTTGGTGGAGAGAACAACTATACAGCACTGGCTGATTGAAGTACTGGGAAGCCTGAGGGATCCCCGGTGAACCTCCTGCAGGCTCCAGATGATGGAGCTGGTGGTGACACCCAGCTCCCAGGATCATCACACAGCCTCCATCGTAAGATTTTGTCAGTGATCACCCCTGTGTGTGGTACTAAATTGTACTATCTAAAACATTTAACAGCTTTTGCGAAGCAATTCCCAGTCATTGGGAATTGGGACAGTCGGGTGTAACTGCTGTGTACATTGGCATCACGCACTTTCTGCATTTCCAATTCCACATTATACCTTTTTTCACAGCTAAAATGAAGGTTGACGATTGGTATCAAAGGCATTCACAATAAAGTGGCAATCCTTTCAGCAGTAATTAACACAAGCTCTTGGCACAAATAACAACAGTATCACCAAAGAACAGAAACTAACATCGAGTAACCCTCCCCATTTAATATCGCCCCTGGATGGAAAAATCGGAGATCACGCCTCTCTAGACCAGAAATATGAATTGTTCAGAGAAAGGAAAACTACACTCACCTGTGTTAGTTCACATTTGCTGAGGTGTAGACGTGTCTCTTCATGTCTGTACATCAGTGCTGAGTTTAATACCAAGAGTTAGCTGAACTACTGAAACCTCACTCATCAGAAGAAAAAAAACTGATTAGAGACAACACAGACATTGGATATGTGATAGACACCAAAAAGTGATGGATGGAAAGCTTTTAATATATATGGACCATTGACAGTGCTGTGGGGAGATGCTATTTCATCATGTTTGACCATGTCTGTGCCATTACAGAACGGGACCAGCAATATGAAGCAGTGGAGCCGGGGTGGGGGCAGCCATCCTCCCTGGATCTCCTCTGGTGCCCCCCCACAGCCTCCTGCTTGCACCCAATTATTCACACCCGTCCCCCGTCCCCCCGACTCCCACCGGCACCAGAAGTTGCTGGCAAAATGTAAATGAGTCTTGGTCCTTCCTTCAATGGGACCAGCCCAGACGTAGTTGCTAGTTTTCACCTGTGCACATACAGAAAAACATGGGACGAAAGGTGAGTCTGCTCCATTTTGTATGATTGTGTGTTTTCACAGGTCATTTGACTATTTTCCATTTCACCTGCCAGCAAGGAGGACTACGGACTATAGGGGCGTGGGAAGAAGGGGTTCACTTGTGAGACACACAAAGATTCAACTTTCATACAGACCAAATCACTGCTTCAACATCAAAACATTTGGGGAAAGCTGAGATTAATTGCCCTTAATCCTCATTACTCAGAGGGTAATTAACTACCAGTCCCCCTTCTTTGCTTATAGATAATGGTTACTGTTGTTACACTGTTTTGTAATTGTATACCTTTGTTTACTTTCTTGTTCTTACTTTGTTGTGGACTGTATCAACTTGAACATTTCAATGCATACATTTATACAAAAAAAAGAAATGGTTGCTCTGGTGCCTCCCTTTTAGGTAGAGGATAACAACTGATCAGCCTCCAACTCTCCTGCAATTGGAAAGCACATCATCAGTTAACCAGCAGCACTACACTGGGAGGTGCAAAGTAAGCAGGACTGTGGCTAGGAAATGTGAATTACCAGTACGTACTCTAGGCAATACCCCTTCATAACCCAGTTCTTAATGACATGAGGTTATGCCAAGCTGCAAGTGATGTTGCCAACCAAATTTCAATGCATTACTTGACTGAGTATCGTTAAACTCATCAAGCACCTTAAGGACAGATTGGTCAAATGTGCAACTATTCATGCAGCGTTATAAGAGACTGGGAAACGCCATAAGAGAAGCCCAAGTAGTCTCAATATATATGTATGTCAGGCAGAGGCCCATGATGGAAACATAGCACATGTAGAGCAACCCTAAATTAAGCAGAGAGAGATAATCCTTTCTACTGATTTAAGACAAGCAGGGGCCTCATAACAGTTTTGCTGTTGCAGTAAAAGACACGAGTTTGGCCAAGAGCTGGAGGTAAAACAGTGCCCCTATTGGCAAACGAAATGCCAGAACTGCCTGTATCGGAAATTCAAGTGCTGGAAATTTCGTCAATCCCCGCCATGGAATCGGGACTAATTTACCTTACTGGCATTCGGGATGTACTGGAAATTCCGGCAAGCCGAGTGCCAGTAATGGGAAGTCCATTCGGTGGTGTCCCGCCGGTAAGACCAGCGGGATACCACCAAACTTCTAATGGCCCTGCAGGCATTTTATTCCCTCCACCGGCCTGGTATAGTTATAGAGGATCCATTTTGGATCATATATGCTTGTTGACAAAATGAAGTACCACTTTGGCATGCAGCAGCAATATTATCTGCATAATTGCTTAAATACCGCTTCAGCACACGTAAACGTTAAGTTTGCATATACTGCCAAATTCTATTCTTGGTACAGGATTACCTGACTTCAAACAGAACTTTGATAAGAGGGTGCAAGTTTAATCGGGAAACACGATCACATCGAAGCTGGTACCTTTAGGATGTGCAGAGGTATCCTGAAGAGACCAGGACTGAAACATGTCCACACAAACGTTCATTGAACTAATTGGAAGGTGTGAAAATCTGCTTAAAGAAGTCATTAATCTTTTGCCAGTCGTTTTGGTTTCAGTGAATTCAGAATCTTTGTGTGATAACTTATGGGGGCAGGTGATTGGTTACGTTGGAGTGTGGAGTTGAGTGTGTTCCTTTGTTCCCATTCTAGCTGCTGCTATTAAATGTTTATCAACCTAACCTAAGCAAGATTGTAGTCCTGTGCCTAATTTCTTTGACAGCTGTTGGCTGGCAAAACAGGGAAGGCACTGCTCGACCAGTAATAAAACTCTATTATAGGAATTCTAAGATGGATAATGGATTGTACTTTATAATTGACAGAGTTTAAAAACAACACCAAGTAAACAAAGGTCTCCAATGCCTGCCACAGATTTAAGAGTAGATGTATGAAACTTCAGGTGCCCTTAGTAGACATACCCCTCAACTGTAACATTTTCTTTGCCACTCATAAGTTATCAGCCTCAACAAAGCTAGGGTCAGGTGGTCGAGGAATATCAATCAAAGAGGGAATACAAAGACTGGGAGAAGTTGTTAGCTGTTTACCAACAACTGAAGGCCCGGTGAGAAGCAGGAATTCCTTGTTCGAAAAGGAGCTACTAAAATGACTATAGCCTTTTCCCCTCATCTTGATGAGAACCAATTGTACTAATGGATGAGAGGTGTGATGAATCAGAGATGATTCTACCAGGAAACCTGGCCCGGAACACCTCTCATGTGGCCAGGGAAAGGCAGACAGTTTCTGATTCTGAGCCTGGGGGCGTTGTTAGCTGGGAGGATCACACAGGGGGGGAGGCAGGTCAGGAGGAATGGAAGACCCCTTATGCAAATTTCCCTAAGACCCCAATCTACTAATAGCTTATTATAAAATAGAAGCTGTTAAAAGGAGTGACTTTAGTGTTAGGGACTTCAAGTCTGTAGAGGAGGTCCCAAATAAAGCCTGCACTCCAATCGTTCATTTTGAAGTAGCAGGAATGTTCACACCAAGATATGTGACGTATGATGAGCAAATAAACCAGCAGAGAGACACGGTAGGGCTCTGCCCACTGCCTGTTAGAAGAACAGCACCTATTGAAGTACCAGTACCCAGGAGACCGTGGACAGTAAGGTATCCATTGAGAAAACCATATCAACAAATGAAACGAAATGAATATTGTCTGAGTACAGTCCCTGAAGAAACCAAAAAGGCCTTAATAGAAGACGAATGGTGACGTCACGAGAGCCGGGACTGACTGACATATAGAAGAAATGACGACCAGAGAATGACGCAAAGAGATGAAATGCCATGAACAAGGATATCATGAACCTAAAGTGAAAGGACGATGTCAAAATGTAAGAAGCTTAAGCTGTAATCAAGATGAAGACATTCAACCAGTTTACACCTGTAAATATGCTTGGAACCGCAAGAAAGCTAAGAAAACAGTACGGCTTGCTATGCTTAGTAGAGGACTGTCCAAATCTTGTCGGGAGAACGACAGACGTACTCACATTTCTTCGAGATCCAGCAAATGCAGAACGTCTGAGCAAAATCCTCAGCAGCATTGTGATCTTAGTTGCTCGCCACACAAACGGAAAGTGCAAACATTGTTCACAGTAAAGTGAAAGCCTACAGCCCTGGACCTCAGCAAGACAGGACAAATGTCCCTGTCACCAGAAGACAGTAGGTTGGCCAGCAACGTCTTCTTCCGGTTAATCACATATTTTCCAGAGCTACGGGGGAGACCTGTAGATGTTGACGTCCTCACATTCATCAGAGACCCAGCTAATTCTACACAGATGGGCATGCTCTTGCATGGAATAGTGATACAAGTGGAACTTTCTAACCATCAACAGAACTATTTGAGAAGATACAGTAAATAGACTTGCTGAATCATTGCTTGCTTTGACACTTCCCATAGTCTAGTAAAAGAACTGTATCCCGAGATAATAGACAATTCATTATTCAACCGTAGGTGTAATGCCTAAACATACACACACAATTCGGAGGACAATATTGTTGTTTAAAGGATTATGTTAAAAGTTAACATTTTGACGAATGATTGAGATGGGGATCCAGAGCAGCAACCTCGTCCTCCCGCAGGAGGAAAGACATCCACATTTTTCTGGAAGCAAATGCTGCCGCCTGACCTACAGAGGCATGCATAAAGTATTTATGTATTATTTATTTATGTATTATATTCATCACTGTTTTACTATCATTGACGATTAGAAATGCATTTCTTATTGGTGCGCTAAGCGTTCCGATTCCAGTGCACCCACCTAATGATGCACGCATGAAATCTACGAAAGTACCCAGACCTTACATAGCCATTCCACAGTCCCTAGAAGATCTGATGGTGGAGTGAATGGACTTGAGATGGATGTGATTAGCAATGATACACACACACTTGTGGTAACAAGCAAACCAAAAAGCCGGAGACAGGGTTGGCAAAGTATGAATGTGAAAAGGTTACTGACAACCACGCGCATGCAAACATTGAATGCACATACACCAGGCCTCGTGTCAATGACTGCAGAGCCACAATTGAAAGCATGGGAGAAGAAAAGACTCCCTACTATGAGAAATCCCACCATAAGCAAAATAAAGACCCAAATGAAGGAAGCAGATGTCATGGAGGGACAAGAAAAGTCGGACAGAAAGCCAACACAAACCACAGTAGTAGAAACTCTTGATCGAATATCAGGAAAGGCAAGAGCAAACCCGGAGAAAATCTCTGCATGAGCCCAACTGATAGTAGACACAGTATGGCCATTCATAGCCAAAGAAAGGAAAAGACTAGATGAGCTGATGAATGAACCCACAGAGACAACATTGCCAAGCATATATGTTCCAATGAAAGAGACAAGTACAAGGTTCTACAATACAGCCATATACAGGACCAATGCCAGCATGGATATGGGCATTTCTAACCAGAAAGAAAAAGGTATACGAGGACAAGGAAAGAGCTGCCAGACTTTTGTCTACTCAAATGGTGCAGATGAGAAGGCCTGCACCATGGACCGGGATACCTGAGAATCCTCCAGCAAGAAGGAGCCACACAGATGCATTCAGGGATGTAGTTATAGCGAACTACATGAAAACATTAAGAATCAAGAGAAGCATGCATGGAGATGACAGTGAACTAAACGATTACTTGGACAGCATAGCACATTTGGGAAATAACATTTGGTACCAGCCGTTGAAAGAAGTTGGAAGACGAAGTTCAGAAGGGTAATGCTTTGTTTGTGCACTCCTACTGTAAAGCATGGGGAAGTCCAAGATCTTCGTAGCAGTAGAAATTGATGTCCAGACAGCACACTGTCTTTCACACATAGCCATGTGCAAAACCAGAGGCCAGTTCATGGGTAGTGATGCCTCATTGAAATGGGCAACTGAAGAAACCGATCCATATGAAGAAAATGATGTCCCAGACATAAAGACAAGAAACAGTGGGAAGACTAAACACAATGTGATCAGATATGAGAAGCCTGGAGTTAAAAGAGCAGAGATTAGAAGAGAAGCAAACCAGAAAATGAACGTCCAAGGAAAGACTCCAGAAGAGTCTCGAAGTTGGAAGAACAGAGGCCCAATGCAAATTTGGGGAACGTTGCTTTCACCAGACGAATGGGAGAAAGGAGTAGTGATTTGCAGGGCATGGATGGTCCTTGGAGCCTGCAAAGAAGCAATTGAAAATGCGCAAAGGTTATGCAAGCCATTGTGGCCAAAGCTTGCAAAACTACTAACATGGGTCGAAGACACAGGAGGACCCTTGTAGATAATACCACTGGAAAGGTCAAAATTGTGCTTCAGGAACAATGGCACAAGAAAGATGGGAGAGAATCAGAATTGTGGATGAATCTTTGACGCCCCAGGCATGGAGCACGGAACTGCAGTAATTATGGATCATCATTGGGCATGTGGATCCAAAGCATACATCAGACTGCCGAGAAATTGGGGAGGTATATGCACAATAGTGAATGCCCATGTTCCAGCTTTGGTAATTCCGAAAAGTGACTTGAATATTGACAGTTTCCCTAAAGCAGATGCTCACCTGCAGAAGAAGAGATCTGTGGAACTGATGACCCGACTGAAGAGGGAAAATTACTTTTCTGTCAAATCTGAAGAAGCTTTTCATGAAATTCCGTATGAACACAGACTGTTTAGCCTCACCTCATCAGTGTTCACAACAATTTTCATGCCAAGATTCCAAGTTGGAGCAAATACTAAATGGTTGCAGATAACCAGATGGGAGTTATTGCAGACCATCAACACAACCATAAAGGGATTCAACGCAATCAAAGAAGAGTTGAGAGCCATCCGACTGATGACTCTCCAGAACAGATTTGTACTTGACATGATCAAAGCTATGGATGGAGGTCTTTGTGCAATAATCGGAGAATCCTCCTGCACATTTATACCTTCTCACGATGAGGAAAATGGGACTCTAACAGAAGCCATAGGTATGCTGACAAAACTGCAGAACCAAATGAATGATGAAACTGACAAAGTTGTTGATGACAGTTGGTTTGGATCACTATTCTAATGGGTTCCACAATGGATGGCAGATGCATTCAAGTTCCTGGGAGCCCTGTTAGTGATGATATTGCTAGGATTCTGTGTTATCAAGATAATAATCTCTCAGTGCCAGAAAACTGCGAAAAAAAGCCATAGGGGGGAAGATCATGATTGATGTCAAGCCAGGATGGAAGCCCAAAGACCTGACTCATGAGGAAATAAGAGACTTTGTGAGATCTAGCATTCATGCACCTGAGGGAACAAAGTTTCTCTATCAGACAAAGCACAGAAACTACGTGGGAAGATGGGTTTACTGTAGCCCAAATGGACAATGTCAGCTGATGACATGGAATAAAGACAAACACGTAAGGACAGCAGGAAGGAGTCATAAAGATATGGACTCCAAAGAGACATTTCTTCAGACCATCATGTATAGACGCAGAAGATGAAGAAGAAATGAACCCCGGCTATGAAGTAAAAGTGAATACAGGAGAACAAAAGAAGACAGATCCAAAGAAAGAGGTGAAAGTGGTCGATGAATCGTCCATAGGGGGGAGTGTAGAGGAGGTCCCAAATAAAGCCAGCACTCCAGTCATCCATTTTGAAGTACATGGAACATTCAGACCAAGATATGTGACGTATGATGAGCAAATAAACCAGCAGAGAGCCGCGGTAGGGCTCTGCCCAGTACCTGTTAGAAGAGCATGGACTGTAAGGTATACATTGAAAAAACCATATCAACAAATTAAACGAAATGAAGATTGTCTGAGTACAGCCCCTGAAGAAATAGAAGACGAATAGTGAAGTCACGAGAGCCCGGACTGACTCACATATAGAAGAAATGACGACCAGAGAATGAAAAAAATGAGGAAACGCCATGGACAAGGATATCGTGAACCTAAAGTGAAAGGACGATTTCAAAATGTAAGAAGCTTAAGCTGTAACCAAGATGAAGATATTCGACCAGTTTACACCTGTAAATATGCTTGGAACCGCAAGAAAGCTAAGAAAACAGTGCAGCTTGCTATGCTTAGTAGAAGAATAGTGCGGCAAGCGCCACTATACATAATCTACCTCAAACGAAGCACCTTATTGTAAGTATATTTCTACTTTGCACAAGAAGCAGAATCAACCCAGGTTACTAAAGGCCACACGAGAAAAGCTTCACATTAAGCAAAAACGAGAAGAGATGGCTGAAACGAAACTCAGCAGAGGCAACTCGTGCCAAGAAAGCCAAGGTCGTACCAATAGAAGAGACGAACAGTAGCTACATTTAATTGAAACTAAGAACAGAATATCCTGCTGCTGAAAGGTCGAGATAAGAAGACGAAGGCAGGTGGTGGGTGAAACGAGAATCAAATACACAAATTGATGGAAAAAGAGGCAAATTCACAGTGTCTGAACCACGTGACCAGCCGGACGAAAACGAGAGCTCACACCTACATATGGCACAAGGCCAGGCGAAGATATCAGAACTTTTTCAGACAGAAGATGCAGTCTCGAGGCCAACCACAGTGAAATAATTGACACATGGCTACTAAAGTGATGAATGATTGTAACAATGACTGGAGGAAGGCCAGGTAACTAAGGGGCACCTCGGACCTGGCCGACCATTCTGCATGCTGCTAAGCAAAGTGGAAAAATATGCATGGGGTTGGAGCCAACCCAATCACAATGGACCAAATAATCTAGGGTCCTATAGTTAGTAGAACCAATAGGATGTCGTACTTTTAGTGACATCCGTAGTAGTCATTTTTGGAGGATGGGCTTAGATGCCCACCTGACAGTGTTTACCCAATCCCCTCACTCCGTCACCATATACAGATATAGTACCTATATTAAAGTTACCGTTGGAGTTGAAGCGAGAAGGAAGATCGCACCATTGCCGATATTCATAACTCCCTGTTTTTTGTACTTGTCATTTAACCTGACTCCCTTTGTCAAACCGTTGAGTTGTCCTTATTGATTGGTGTTGGAGTAATAAATCTGCACCCCCATCCATCTCACGCATGCCACTATCTTGCCTTAAAGTGCTTCTGAGCAAACCATGACTCTATGGGACGGTTGGGGGTCTCGGAGCACAAGTCCCAGAATTCCCAGAGTACTGGGACGAAGAAGAGTGCTGCAGAGGCACAGGGTTGCAGAGTGCAGCCTGTTGCGATTAATGACCCACACATGAGGATGGCCGAGAGGCATAAAAAGGCCCCCTCAGGTGCAGGCCATTAGACCAAGGTAGAAGAAGGCAATGCGGACGAAGCAGCATCAGCAGCATGGGAGCAGTAGTAGTAGTGTGTGGGGGAGTTTTGAATTCTCCAAGAAGCAGCAGAAGAAATTGTGGAAGAGCCAGGATGCGGAGACCAGAGTAGCAAGAGGAGTTGATGCCG
This sequence comes from Ambystoma mexicanum, assembly GCF_040938575.1. Taxonomy (NCBI): domain Eukaryota; kingdom Metazoa; phylum Chordata; class Amphibia; order Caudata; family Ambystomatidae; genus Ambystoma; species Ambystoma mexicanum. Next base: position 122,320,695 of record NC_090922.1, read on the forward strand.
TTCCTAAGTGTGGGCTCGAGATCTCAGCTGCAGAGGTTGCGCAGCGGAAAGCGCACCTGTTTGTAACTTTCAAACAAAGTGAGGATTTCAGCGGTGGCAGGCAAGCACTTGTGGGCTGGGGAGACTTCTGCTACAGAGGTTGCGCAGCGGAATGCACCCCCGATTGTAACCTTCCTCAAAGTACAGTGATCAAAAGTGGCAGGCAATCATCAGATTGCTCGGGGAGCTAAAATGTCTCTAAGACAATCAGGCAAGTCATAACGAGATTTAGATAACATGCCGTCACTATGAAGGGAGCTCGGGGAAAAGTGCTGGTATGGCCTTTTAGAAATTGTATCATAATTGGCATGGTGAATAATGATCCCTCTTCGGGCATGTGCTTGAAAATGGAAAACGCTTTGAGGTATCTTTGACTGTAGTCACCTATACCCCCTGCTGGGCAAGTTGTAAACGCAATGACTGTACCACAGATGTGTTACACAGGTAAGGGTCTATGCTGTTTGCTGTACACCAGCCTCAAAAAGCTTTAGAGCTTTGGTCGCCGGTCTTCTGACTGAAAGCAACACCTCCAGGGTGTGGATGGGAAGGTCCCAGTCTTTCAATCACAGCCAGGCATGAAGATAGATGGTGTTGGCACTTGGGTGGAGAACCAGGCCTCCCACCTGCGAGAGCCTGTCCGCTCACTGAGGAAGACACTGAAAGGGCAGATGGCTACGTCAAGAAGGACCAGGTACCACGTCCTCCTGGCCCAACCCAGAGCAATTAGTATCATGGTTGTCCCGGGACTACCTCAATGTCTTAAAGACATGAGGGTTGACAAGGATCAGCAGGAAACCGTATAGAAGTGGAACATTTCAGTCCACAAGATACGCATCCCCCAGTGCACCTTTTGTCGAAGATTCCCTGGAGCAGAAAATCGTGCACTTCCTGTTGGAAGTGGATGCATACAGATCCACTATCGGGGGTCCCCAAAGTGTAAAGATCTTCATAAGAGCTTCCTGGCAAAAGTCCCACTCATGGGAGACTGAGCACTGTCTGCTTAGGGCGTTCGCTGCTGTGTTCTCCTTCAGCAGTCCTAGGTGGACTGCCAAAGGAGATCCTGTTATTTAACACCTAAAATCAGAGCAGCATTGCCTCCCTGCACAGAAGTAGTGATTTCATGTCCTCTCTCTTGTTGAGGTACTGAATGGCTAAGTTGTTGCCTGTCATGATCAGGACAGTTCGCCCCTGTATAGAAGGCAAAAAGCAAAATAGAAAGGTGATGGCTGGAAGGTTTTGAATTAATCATAACCACGGGCAAATCTCTGGGCAACCCTCCAGACCATTGTTTTTCAGCCTGCCAAGCCATTACAGAAGGGGAAAAACCATATGCAAATCAGGCTTGGACCTACCATCACATCCCTTTTGCACGAGACCATACGCATCCTCACTGATGAGCCCCAACAAGGGCGAAACATGTTTGGGGATGCCTGTGGTCTCATGCAGAAGGGATGTGGCCTAGCAGTTTTGGCTGGACTGCCCCTTTTGGGGTGGGGCCAAGCCTGATTTGCATATGGTCTTTCCCCTTCTGTAATGGCTTGGCAGGCGAAGAACAGTGGTCTGGAGGGTTGCCCAGAGCAATGCCAGTGGTTAAGATTCATTCTAAACTTCCAGCCATCACCTCTTTGTTTTTAGAAGGCAAAAAGGCCATTAGCGCCAGTCCAGTAGCCCTCATCTCCAACAGGGTTCATGTGGAGTCTCTTCTCTGCTGGGGACAACAGCCTACCTATTGTCAGGTCATTCAGAGGTTCGCCTCACCCTTTCAAGGAGGCATCCATAACCACACTTGCCAACGGTCACTTTGCCAACAGGTTTCTCCAGCCATCAATTTCTCTTTGTGGGACCACCACAGGAGGTCCTAAGCAACCCTGTTTGGGACCTGAGGTAGGTCCATTATGATGGTTGAAAACTCTAACCACTGAGGGCCCACTGAGTTTTGACGGTCTGGAATCTCTGGAATGTGTAAAGCCCTGACTTTGGGAGGGAAAGCCTTTCCTGAGGAGTAGTCCAGGACCATTTCAATGAACTAGAGCTTTTGTCAGGGTGTCAGCTGAGACTGCTTGAAGTTCAGGGAGAAACCCAGGTTTTGCAAGTAGTGGCAGGCATAGCTGATATATCCCTAAGCCTGTCCTGGGGAGCGGGCCCTGATAAGACAATTGTACAGGTAGGGGGAAGACGTGAATCCCGTGCTCCTTAGGGGACTGGCTGCCACCATCGACAGCTACCTGATGAAGACCCTCGAGGTGGAGGTAAGCCCGAAAGGTAGAGCCTGAAACTTATAGAGCCTATTGCCAATCACAAACTGCATGTACTGCTTCTGCTTGGGATGTATGGGCACATGAAAGTACGCGTCCTGGCGGTCGAGTGAGACCAACCAATCTGACGCTTTAGGGCCTGGAGTATCTACGAGAGCGTTACCACCTTGAATATTATTTCCTGAAAAACGTGTTCAAGATAGGTCGCAGTCCTGTTCTATTTTCTGTACCTAGAAGTAAAGGGAGCACCACCCCTAGGTACTTTCTGCTTAAGGCACTATCTGTACAGTGCCTTTCTCCAGAAGAGTTGTAATCTCCTGCTGGAGTAACAGAGCTGAAGTCCAAAAGAGGTGTGCAGGTGCGGGGCATCCTAAGGGGCATTGCTAAAATGGAAGGTAATAGCATTGTTGGGTCACCACTTGGCATACCCATGAATCTGAAGTAATGTGCCACTATTCTTCGGAAGTCAGGGCTAATCTCCCTCCTGCCGAAGAGGAGTGAAATAATTTTTCAGAGTGGTTTTGGTGAGGTTGATGTTCCTGGTGGGAAAGAGGATACAGTTGCTGTTTTACAGCAATAGCCTTCTTGTGACACACCAAACTCGAGGTTCCCTAAATGGTATACAGTGAACTGGTCCCCACAAAACTCATCTGTTTGTCTAATGTGTGGTGCTCCTGTGTAGCCAGTTCCGAATTTCTTGCTGTTGTGTCCTTAATATACTGCACTAAGATCACAATACCTACTGCCTATGTTTAGACTTCATGGTATTCACAGTGTAGTGGATGCTCTATTTTTGCACCAAAACTAAAAATCCTCTCGAAATCCAGAAGGTTGCTAAGTATTTGCACATGGCCTGGTTACATGGCCTGGTTAAAGAGAATGAGAACTTCTAATGAATTTGACAAAATTATTTAAATTGTATATCTTTTGGCTCAGTTCCTTTATAAATAATATCTGATCATTGCTGTATTATTGCTTTTATTTCTGTTTGTTAATACATTTTAACACTTTTTTACGCTTTTGAATTGCCTTAGGGGTCCTATTTTATGTGATGATGATGTATATATTGTAATAAGTGCTTTGATGGTTTTATATCCGAATAACGCTGATTGATTGATAAATGGTGGAAGCTGAAGCGTTCTGCAATTCTTATTACAACTAAACAAGGATATCCCAAAAAATCACCTGACAGAAACTAATCACGTTGGTGCAAACTGTTCCATCTTAGAGAAGTGACTGCTGGCCATCAGGGATGTTTCTCTAACAAGGTGACATTTGGACGGGGCCAAACATAAGTTGGAGATGTTAAAATGACCATTGAAACTTTGGCTTCCCCGAGACCGGCCAGAGCTAGCATTCAGTGACAGATGTGATGGGTGAACTGCTCATGTTTCGATTTTGTTCTCACCGCAGCTCTTAATACCAAGGTAGACATCCTATCCTGTGGCTATCATGAGCACAAACTCCCTGAAGATGAGATCTGCTCCTGCCTAGGCAAAACCGTGTACTGTGCGCTCTCCTGTCCAGGACTTTGAAGAGAACCGGAAAGCCTACTGTACACCAGAGAACAATGCCAGCCAACGGTTAGGTCAAGGGGACATCCATGAAGGCGCCTGTCAGCCTCAGAGCTATGGGCAGTCAGAAACAGCTAGTTAGACAATGGAGCATGATCTAAGATATGTTTTCACTAAGAAAGATTAAGATTAGATGTTGTTCTTGTACTGTACAGAGTGTAGCCCTTTCTATGGTTCCCAGATGTATCATCCCAGGATCCTGCGAGAATGGGATCGCTTATGGCACTTAGCATGTTTTACATGGCACCTATGTCGCTCTTCATTAATCTTGCCAGGGAATAGGATCTAGATCGGTCTGTTGTATCTCTGCAGGGAATTTTCCGTCTGTTTTAAACAACCAAAACAGACACTAACCATTTCTGCCCCATCTGTTTTTAACCTTGATTCCCCCACTGGTGGCCTGTGATCCTACTCACTGTAGCTTTCTGAAGACTAGACGGACACACTCCCCTCTTACTTCTGGCTGAAGTCCATTTCCTTTTTGTACCTCCACACATTCTTTATACTGTCAACATTCTATTTTTTTTTGTTATATTTAGAGAGTGCATTCTTCGCCATTTCTAGTATCTTAGTGTTATGTCAGCTTAAACAGGGGAAGCAATGGATTAACAATATACCTAAGAAGTAACTTTAAAGGAAAAAAAAGAAAAAAAACAAAAAGACCACAGTGTTTAGGCTTTGCTGAACAGACATAGAAGCTGAATACAGCAAAGAGTGTGAAAAAGGGTGTTCCAAAGCTCTGTAGCAATGTCCAGAAAGGATCTGTAACCAATTTTAACTAAACTAAATTTTGGAGGAATAATATTGCTGGAGTAAGATTGGAGGTGACTGCCAAAACTGGGTCAAGAGGCACGAGGTCAGAAACTTGGGTTGATTGATGTTTAAGAGGCAAGGCATAGAGCTTTAATCTGGACAGGTCTTATCATTGGGAACTAGTGTAGGGAGTGCATGGCAATGGAAATGTGGTTGGATAGCTTCAAGCAAGCCCAAAATAAGCCTGGCTGTAGTGTTCTGAATATATTGCAAATGTTTGATGGCAGTCTTAGAACAGCCCAGAAAGAATGCATTTAATTAGTCAAGTCTACTTTGTATAAGACCTGCTAATTAAAACCTTCACCAGGGTGGACAAAAGATTGACATTTGTCTGTAGAAATCAAAGCTAGAAAAAGCAGGTTTGGTTGACATATGAAAAATGGGCAAAGGAATCAAGGCTGATTCTAGCTGGACTCTTTGCTTTTTTTTTACAACAAAAACAGGCAATGGGCATGGAGCCAGATAGGTTAGCCATAGATTAGGGTGTTAGCAAGGAGCTAAGATCTGGGTCATGACACTGTTCAACCTCAACCTGTTGTGGCACATCCAGGAGTCCACTGCAGAAGGCCATGCTTTAAAGGTGGAAGCAAAAGACGGTTGATCACCACCATGTTAAAAGAATCTGGGTGTCGTCAGCATACATAAAAAGATGCATGCCAAAGGACTACACTAGTTGAGCAAGGTGTTCCAAAAGAAGATTGACAATTAGGACTGAGCCAGGCGGTACCCCATAGCTAAATTAAAGCAAAGAAGACACAAATGTTGGTAGAGCCACTTCGTGGGAACAGGCAGAGAGATAAGAACATACCGTCTTGTTGAATAATGTTGCATTTGTATGTGTGCTTATGGCAGGATGGCCATAATAAAGCTGACATTAAATGATAAGAACAGATCCAATTGTTTGCCAAGCCTAAAACTCCCATCTTGCAAAGAAGAAACAGAAGTATCTGATGGTCGACGGTGTCCCATGCAGCCTACAAATCAAGTAGTAGCAATGCTGTATCAAGGCCATCAACAGCTATGTTTAGATTCTTGTGGACACTAACTACCTTAGGTTCATTGCACACACCGGGGCAATAGTCAAGCTAGTTACTTTGAAAGAGACAAGAAAACTTAGCAAAAGATGTAAGCTGTTCTGGAACTATACTTTCTAAACTTTTTGCTCAGTATGGTAGCTGAGCGAAAGTCACTTTTTTAAATAGTGGGAAATCTATAGTCTTCTTTAGTTCCAATTGTACTTATTTATACTCACCTGACTACTGTCCAGTATTTGCCATGATAGTTCCTGCCTCCAGTGAGACAGGAAATAAAGGTGAATTGGAGTTAGCAGGTGCTTTTATCCCTCCTTGGCCAGAGCCAATTCAACATTTTAAAATAAAATTTGAAAAATAACTGGGATGAGCAAGTCAGTCAAAGGGGTTATGGCAACATTTATCAAATCTCACTCCATGTTTCAGAAAAAATGTGGGATGTGCAAGTACACGAACACAGCTAGCTCCACAGTATCCCCACTCTGTATCAGGGGGAAGAGCCTTTTTTAGAGTGTCTATAAGCATGTTTGTGTAATCTGATTTGATATTTTCACAAAGGTGCAGGCCCATGTTCTTACATGCCAGTGACCATAAGCACTCGGTTGGGACAAGTTAACACCTTTTGTTAACGTGTAGAGAGATATTTTCTTAAATTAGGATATCGAAGAAAGCCCAGATTACATCCTGCTTTAACGTCAACTGAAAAACTAAAGGCCACTTGAAGCATAGTTGTCTCAAGCTGGTATGCAATTTACAGATTAGAGGATGCTACAGTGCAGACAAAAGTACTTTTTAAAAAAAAATGAAAGCAATAATGTATCCTCCAATACCTCTTGGAGAACACATACAAGAAAATCTTACTGTCCTCTGCTAAACATTGATGATCATATTAATTTGATTGATAAAACAACCACTTTAAAAAAAGGGTAATTTCCTCCATTTTTTATTTTCATTTTTTTAATAAACGTTAAAGCAGCCAAAAAAATATCTCGTCAAAATTGGGAAGTTTTTCAAGTTCGTGATTGTTTCTGCTACATTCGCTTCCATTCAAGTTTCCCATGGAGGTCTGCGATGGCAATATGCTGTGCAAATGACATGCAGTCTGTGGATTTTGCCAAAGTTCTCAGGCATTTGGAGGTTTCAGTTTTTTGTGCTCAACGGATGACCGTGAAGATGTAGCCGCTGGGAAGGATCAGTTGATCAGGAGTGCTCTTTCTTGCTCTGTCCCTTAAAAGTCTTTGTAACAGAGGGTTTGGTTGGTTTTCTTCACACTTTTTCACATTTCAGCAGGTAAGCACAAGCTGTCCATTGTTTAAAGATGAAGGTGTGCATTGAATTGAGTCTGAGGTCCACATGGCATCCATACCCCATTCCTATTGGATCTGTATAGCTCCAGGATCTATCTGCATCTCTGATTGCATCACTGATTGAAGTGTTTCAGATCCCTAAAAAAGGAGAAATGCAAGAATTAGTAGTTTTAAAGACATAACCTAATTCCTTTCCATTTTAGTAGTTTCCCTCTGTGTCTATTGTACCTGTGATTCTAGATCTGAAGAGTACCTACAATCAATTATTTTTTGGAGTGTTTCATAGATATCAACATTTATACATAGAAATGAAAGCATTTATTATTATATAATTGTATTTCCTCATATTTTAGGACGTTGAATTATTGTTCATGTAGTATGGGTTTGAGGATTATTTGGAAGACTGGCAATTAGGCCACAAAAACATGTGTTAAATCAATTTGTTGCTAGCTTCCAAATCTATGACTAATAACTGCAGTAGTCTCAAATTTTACCCCCAATTTATCATTTAGAGAATTACTGCTTTTCTTGGGACACATCGGGGAAGCTGCTTGCTTGGTTGTGCCGTAGGGATCATCGCCAAACCTCAATCACACTTTTACGAGATGAATGCAGGGAACCCTGGAGAGCGCAGACAGCGATTAATTATATATTTGCCACTTATTATGCCACACTATATAGTCATACCACTCATGCGCCGCCCGATAACATAGCAGAGGTTTTTATGCAAATCAATCTCCCACGCCTCACTACCAGTCAGCGCGACCTCCTACATCAGTCTCTCACCTTACAAGACCTGGAGGAAGCGATTTCTGTATCAGCCTCAGGCAAGACACCGGTTGGAGATGGCTTTCCAGACAAATTATATAAGACCTACACTAAGCCACACTAGCCCCAACACTTCTAAAGGTCTTTGAGGAGACCTTTGAAACAGGCGAACTACCAAACACGATGTGCGAAACATGGATAGTCCCCATCCTTAAGCCTGGGAAACCAGCGGATGTATGCGATTCATAAAGACCTTTAGCCATGCTTATTTGTGACGTTAAACTATTAACTACTATGCTCGCCTCTCGGCTTCGCCTGTGCATAGCGGCACTAATACACCCAGACCAAAGAGGGTATGTGCTTGGTCGTAGCAGCACTCTAAATTTACGCAGACAAAAACATATAATCGATCAGACAAAAGGGTGCTCAGAGTAATACGTGGTGGCATCATTGGATGTGGTCAAAGCCTTTGATTCCTTGTATTGGGAGTGGATAAAGGCTGCACTTTGGGTTTGGAACATTCTTTATGAGATGGGCAAACTACTTTATACTTCCCCCTCCGCTAGGGTCAGTACGGGGTGATACATATAGAGGCAGTGGGACATACATAGAGGAACCCGGCAGGGGTACCCGCTCTCCCTGATGTTTTACTTACCTCATACAGGAGAATCATGAAGCCAGGACACCTTCTCTCGTTGTACGCCGATGATGTACTACTATACCTATGCCAGCCGCACCATAACCTACCCATATAGCTAGAAATACTAGATGGCTTGGCAAGATTATCCGGGATTGCCTTCAATAGACACTAATCATGCTTATTCCCCCTAGCTAGGCTAAATAACACTAAGTTGACTTCTACCCTAAACTTGGGCCTGAAGTGGGAACATGACTCCTTTTGGTATTTGGGCACACGTGTTGCTCATACCCTAGAACGGACACGCACCTTAAACACATTGAGAGGGTGTTAAAAGATCAATGGTGTTTTGGTCCCGGCTACCTTTCTCGCTTATGGGTAGGGTCGCTCTCACGAAAATTATAATTTTACCTCGACTTATGTATGGATTCATCAATGACACCTTTTACATTACAGCCCCTTTCTTTCAAGAATTAGAAGGCATACTGAGAGCCTTTTTATGGGGCCTGAAGAGACACAAACTACCAACCCCCATTCTGTCGCTCCCCTTTGAGCAGGGTGGAATCCAACTACCACGGCTGGAATACTACTAACTAGTGGCCCACCTTAGTTTAATTACCAAATGGTTATCAGATGAGGCCACTACATTACCAAATGGTTATCAGATGAGGCCACTACAGAACATAGTTTGCTTAATACCCTGATCAGCCTTATACTATTAAGGGAAGTATTATGGCACCGAGGGAGCAAACACATATCCTGCAAAAGAAATCCAAATTATGGATAACTGCGTCCCCTGCACACTTTCAATCAGGCATATGGCCTAAATGGATTAAACGAAAAAAGACATTTTTTAAGAATCAGTCAATAATACAATTTAATGTCTCTTTAAGATTCAGAGTTCCAATATGTAGAGATTCCAAAAGAGGAAAAATTCCAGGAGTCGTTTTCTTTAGAGAAAGATGGTCTTCTCTGATTTATTGATTTTTTCTAGTTGCCCAACGCGTTTCGAGATAACATTCTCTCTTCATCAGGGGCTTAAGTTTCAAAATCACAAGCATCTACAAAAAACATACATAGAAAATGATTCAGTCTTGTCCAAAAGATTTCATACCTTAATAGTAAAAGAACTCATATTGCCTCAAGTCGCTTCACTTGTCGAGGTAGAGCTTAATTTAAACTAAACAGTGTTTCATTTTTCTAAACCTAGGGTTAATCTCGAATGGATAACATGTCCTTTCTGTTGTAGGTTGTCTGTAGGTTGTCTAAAGATACCTTAATCTAAACCATCTATTAATCAAACACGTCATTTTTTAAAAAAAAGGTGTATTAAACCAGAGCCCATCTTGATAAACGAAAGGATAGCAGGTTAAAGTTTAGAATCTACCTTAAACCAACCCTCTGTAAAGAAAATAAAGAATTCGTCAACAGATGGGAACATATCCTCAACAAATGTTCATTGGACCTGATTCTACTTACCATAGAAGAACTGTCTAAATCTGTACTAACACTACAACAGGAAATAGAAGAAGTCACAGTACAACTGTCAAAACTCAAGACTGAAACTGAACTTAAACAAATCTTGGAAGATACTAATAATAAATTGGACGCATACAAACAAGACATAGAACGCCGCAAGATCCGGAAATTCCGTCGTGATACCTTGGATTACGCCACAGATATTGTTTACTCGTGGCAGGAGTTCTACGCAAACAATAGACCAACACCAAGGAGACCACAGAGACCTCAGAATGCACCAGACAGCAATACTGACAGTAGTGAAGTACTAAGCAGTGAAGTTGAGGATAGAAGCCATCCTCCAGCAGCAACAACCTCAACGGATAATTTAACTCCAGAAAATCTTGAAGATTCAAGACCAGGATCCATAACTGATACACAACCATGTCCTTTTTTAGGAAACGCAAAACAAGACGAGGACAGAAAAAAACTACGGCAGAAAAAGAAATAGAAAAAAACCTGGTCATCAACATCTCATCTAAGCAACTCATGACGGCACAAATTGAGACATTAAACTTAGGAATGTCCTTCATTCCAACCAACTCCAATACCTTCTTTGAAGAGGAAGTTAATTTGTTTAAATTAATTAAAAAGATGGAGTTAAAAGTATTCTTTAACAACATAGAGGAGAATCTACAACCTAGGGAAACCCCTAGGTATTTGGAAATGAAAAACAAGAGTGCCTTTCACCCTCAGGTGAACCATCCGCTTATAAATCTGTTTAAACAGAAAACTATGAAGGATCTTAAACGCATCAAATATGTTCCCCCCAAAAAAGGTAACATCAGGAAACACCAACTAAAAATCATTAAACAACTAGCAGAAGACAACACTCTTACCCTCAAACAGGCGGACAAAGGGGGTGCCCTGGTACTCATGGACACCATACTTTATGACAAGGGATGTATGAAACTTCTAGAAGATGAACGTACTTACAAACTACTTGATAATGACCCAGGACTAGGAACAATTGCCATTATTCAAACAACAGTCGAAAAAGCTGAAACCATGAACTGGATTTCTGAAAAAACAGCAGACTACTTAATCCAGAAACACCCTGTAACTCCGGTCTTTTACGGACTCCCAAAGATACACAAGAATACCAGTGATCCACCATTCCGTCCAATTGTTGCAGGAACGGACAGCATTTTCCAACCTCTGGCTCTCTATCTGGATACTGCTCTTCAACCACTTGTACAATCAATAAGCACATACCTTAAGGACACTACACATTTTTTGAGAATCCTACAGTCATTCCAGTTACCTGAAGAAAACCTACTACTCTTCACAATGGATGTGAATATCCTATATACTTCCATCCCACACCTAGAAGGTATTGAGGCTCTGGAATGGTTCCTGCTTTCCCACAGAGAGGTCAACATCCATAAGATTTTCGCTTTAGAATTACTTCATATCATCCTCTACAAAAAGTATTTTAGGTATAATGGACGATACTATCTTCAGACCTCGGGTACCTCAATGGGGTCCTCAGTGGCCCCATCCTACGCTAACATCTTCATGTACCACTATGAGAAAATACATGTACTGCACAACCCCAATTGGAAAAACAAAATACTAATTTGGTTGAGATACATCGACGATATATTTGGAATTTGGAAAGGAACTGAAACAGAGCTTCTTGAATTTTGGAACTATTTGAACACGTGTAACCCAAGAATAGGGTTCACGATTGAAATTGGTAAACCTGCGGTCAACTTTCTCGATGTTACATTGGAATACACAGGCACAAACATCAAAACTAAGATTTTTCGAAAGCCAACGGATGTGAATAGCTGCCTATATCACATTAGTCACCATCCGAAACACTTGAAAGACATTTTACCTTACAGCCAGCTACTGCGAGTGAAAAGGATTACATCTGAGGCCAACACACTACAGGACGAATATAACATCATGAGAAGAAGATTCATGGACAGAGGATTCTCTCCAGATACTATCAATAAAGCTATTGAACGGACTGAAACTCATGCCAGAAATGCTCTCATACAAGGGAAACAGAAGAGGGAAGAAGAGAAAAACTGAATACACACGCTCAAATTTTCAAGTCAGAGTTTTCAAGTTAAAAGAATCATCCATAAAAATTGGGAATTGATTAAATCAGATGAAATTCTGTCACGACTATTCCCTGATCCACCCATGATGGCCTACAAACGAGGAAGGAACTTTAGAGACCAACTGATACGAGCGGAAAGGGCGAAATCAACAACACAGATGACGTTAAGCAAACCAAAAGTTGGCACTTTTGCCTGTCTACACTGTCAGCACTGCAATAATCTGATCAAAGGAGATCACATACGTCACCCACAAACAGGCAAAAAGATTTTTTTAAAGAATTTTGCGACGTGTGACACAAAAAACGTCATTTACGCGATACAATGTCCCTGTGGAAAATACTATGTTGGGAAAACCAACAGAAGGGCCAAAGACAGGTGGACGGAACACAAATCATGCATAAGGACTAAAAACATAAGTTCACCTGTCTACAGACATTTCCGAGATATGAGACAAAATGTCTCCCAAATGAGACTGGCAATATTGGAAGTCATACGTCCATTAAGCAGAGGGGGTAATTTACCTAAATTACTGGCACAAAGGGAACTGTTTTGGATCAATAAACTTGATGCTATGAATCCCCTAGGACTAAATGAAGAATACTATTTAGGTCCATTCCTGTAGGCATACATGCATATTGCACGTACAAAGTCTATCCTTTATTTAATCTCTTGAATCCAACCACTTAATGTCGATGACTTTTATATGTATGTTCTATGTAGAGCACATTGTGTTTTGAATGTTTCAGATGCCGATTGTGATGAACACAAGATTGTACACCCATAAGTCTTGGGGTTAGACTACATTGGAAAATGACTTATTCCATTTCGATTCTACTTCTTTCAATGCAAAACAATTCTTTGTGATTCTACTTCCATGTGACTTCATTTATCATGATTTTTAAATTAACTTCTCTGTTTCTTTAACACCCAGTCTTCACAGGCTTTTCACCTTTCTCATACAGGATGAATTATATCCAGTACCACCTATTCTTTCCCACATACTCCTAGCTCTCATTTATCAAGCCCTTACTAATCCGCAGTACCTACACACATCTGAAAATGACGTCATTCAAGTATATTCTTCATACCCTACTAGATGGGTATCAGGTTCACGGGTGGCGCCAATATCTCTTTGGCCTCTGGTACATGAACGCATTTTTAATAATTCTTGACATATCCTGTTTACTTTCTATCAGCTTATGAATTTCACAGACGTCGCTCGCGCATGCGCGAGTGACGTCATCATCTCTGACGCCGCCCGCGCTTGCGTGGGTGACGTCATCACTTCTGACGCCGCTCGTGCATGCGTGGGTGACGTCATAGGACCCACAAAACATCACCTCTGATGCCGCCCGCGCATGCGTGGGTGATGTCCTCACTTCTGACGCCGCTCGCGCATATGCGGGTGACATCATAGGACCCACACTTCATATATAAACAGAGGCGCTTCCTGACTGCTTCTCTGTTACAGCCGCCTACAGAAATAAGGTAATATGGATGCCCCCCTTTTTTTTCATCACACACTCCAATCTACTATCTTAATTTTTGACATGCACTTTCTCAACTCCTTTAGGAGTCGGATTCTGACCTTTCATCATTTGAGACTTGGCTGTCTCCACTGTACTGATTACACCTGGGAGATTACCAGCTCCCAGCCCTGGCACCTATCTTCTCTTTCCCAGACTGTGGAAGAAGGGTGAGTCCTTCTCTTTTACTCCTTTCGAAAAAAAGACCTTTAGACTCACACAGCCTAAGTGAGATTGTTCATTTTTAAACTTTAACCTGCTATCCTTTCGTTTATCAAGATGGGCTCTGGTTTAATACACCTTTTTTAAAAAAATGACGTGTTTGATTAATAGATGGTTTAGATTAAGGTATCTTTAGACAACCTACAACAGAAAGGACATGTTATCCATCCGAGATTAACCCTAGGTTCAGAAAAATGAAACACTGTTTAGTTTAAATTAAGCTCTACCTGGACAAGGGAAGCGACTTGAGGCAATATGAGTTCTTTTACTATTAAGGTATGAAATCTCTTGGACAAGACTGAATCATTTTCTATATATGTTTTTTGTAGATGCGTGTGATTTTGAAACTTAAGCCCCTGACGAAGAGAGAATGTTATCTCGAAACGCGTTGGGCAACTAGAAAAAATCAATAAATCAGAGAAGACCATCTTTCTCTAAAGAAAACGACTCCTGGAATTTTTCCTCTTTTGGAATCTCTACATATTGGAACTCTGAATCTTAAAGAGACTTAAATTGTATTATTGACTTACCTTAAAAAAATTCTTTTTTCGTTTAATCCTTTTAGGCCATATGCCTGATTGAAAGTGTGCAGGGGACGCAGTTATCCATAATTTGGATTTCTTTTTTTCTATATTTGTATCCCATCCTAGATACCAAGGCTGAGCCATTCTCCCCTGCACCTTAAATATTACTAACCTACTTTTTGAATAACAATTACCCATGTTTCGTGGAATCCTGATTGCAAATTGGTGTGCAAGTGTTACCTTGTGTTTTGTTAGCAAACACATATCCTACCCACTGTTGCTAACGGTGGGCAGGCAGGTATGGTAAGGACACAAAGAATATTAAAGCTCAAACACCCCCTATTCTCCTCACGCCACCATCCTGGTTAGTACACGGTGGGATCCAGAGGAACTGAGGGCAGCACAGTGTTGGGAGGAACCAGGCACTGCAAATTTGGGAGACATGTATGAAAATTGTACCTATAAAGAACTTCCGGACCTTACACAGAAGGAGAGCCTCCCTTTAGGGCAGTTCTTAGATACACGAGGATAACCAAATTTGCTAAGCGTACCTGGCCAGGCTGGCCTGCAGAACCTCAGCATGATGCACTGCTGACTCATGTATGATCTGGATGGTGGCTGGAAGCTGGTGTCCAGACTGTACAGGGCCCTGATTAATGACACAAACACCGACCTTGCGAAACATAAGATGCAGTGGGAGAAAGACTTGGGGGCAGATATCACAGATAAGCAGTGGGTATGGGCGCTCAGTTATGTTAAAAATGTGTCGTGCAATGCGAGATTCAGACTGATTCAAGTTAATGTGCTCCATCGCACATATATGACCCCGGCTAGGGTTGCTAAATTCAAAAAGGATGCATTATCTAACTGCCCCCAGTGGGGTCAGGAGAATGCCCACTTAATGCACGTGCTTTGGGAATGTGAGTTGATACAAAGGTTTTGGACTAGAATTGACCATACTTGTGAAGGTGCAGGGATTGGTAGATATGAGTGGACTCCAAAGGAATGCATACTAGGTGTGTACTCTAGAACTAGTAAGCATAAGCACATCTCCAGGCGCATGGACATAACCAGTATATTAGGTAAGAGGTGCATAACTATGACTTGGAAGTCGAGCAAAGGCCCGCAGTTTGAACTTTGGCTAAAAGAAATACAGCGCTGGTGTGTAGCTGAAACTACAGCTTGGGGACACTCTAAAAATGTACATTGTGGAGATGTGGGGCTCCCTTATGAAACATGGAAGGCACTAGTAAATTCAATCCTTTATCCCTCTGATGACAAACCACTGTGAGCTACCCTAAATATCCGATAGGACTCCTGCAGGTTATGTTTTTTTGCATTGGTCTCCCGCAGAATAAGTTGTACACCCCTCCTGCTATGTAATTGACAGTCGGTTATGCATCTGATCCCCCACAGGAATATGCTGGACTATCTTTTGGTAACAAAATGAACAATTGCAATATTATATTGGCTCAACTGGTTGGGTATTAGTTTTTTTTCTGCTTTTCCTTGTTTCCCTTTCCCTGTTCTGACCCTCTCCTCTCCCCTGCCCCCCCTATTCCCTCTTTTCTAGAAATAGTTGTTGGCTTATTGGATTATACTGTACAATGTTGTGCATGCGTAACTTGACAATATGCACCCGCTGTATCAGTAGTAAATGCCAATAAACATATTTTAGAAAAAAAAAATTATAATTAATAATCGGTGCAAGGTTTTCCTCAGGGGAGCGAATGTAGAACAATGCATCATCTGCATAGAGCGAGATAATCTCTGGTTACCCCTGAGTCTAATGCCTCTTTGTGTGTGTCTCTGACGAATTCTGTCGGCCAGAGGTTCGATGACTATGGCAAGTATTAGGGGTGAGAAGGGGCAGCCCTGCCTGGTTCCCCTGGCAATCTCAAATCGGGTAGAGTAGAGGCCACCGGTGTGGACTTTGGCCACTGGGGATGAATATAGGAGTTTCACCCAGGACGGAAGGTGGGGACCAAAGTTGCACTTCTCCAGTACACACCCACAAAAACCGCCATGAAACCGAGTCGAAGGCCTTCGGCATATCCAATGTCGCCGCCACTGCCTTTGTTCCCGGTATAAGCCCTGCCTGATCGGGATGGATGATGTATGCTATGTAAAGGGCCAGTTGAAGAGCCAGCACCGTAGCAAAGATTTTAACATCACAGTTTATCAGAGAGAGGGGCTGGTACGAGCCACATTGTGTCGCTGGTTTATCGGGCTTCAGCAAAACAGAAATAACCACTTCGCGTAGAGAGGGGGGAAGCCTACCGGCTGCGCACGCCTCTTCCCATAACGCTGCGAGCCGGGGAACCATACGTCCTTTGTAGCATTTGTAAAACTTAGTGGTAAGGCTGTCGGAGCCAGGGGCCTTCCCCGCAGACAGCGTGTCAATGGCTCTCAGTATTTCTTCATTAGCCATAGGGCGATCCAGTATCGTGCTAGTTTCAGTCGACAACACCGATAGCGGGAGATCGCTTAGAAACGACTCGATATCTGAAGAGGCGGCTGTGTACCTTGTTTGCGTATAGTGATTCGTAGAAGGAGCTGAATTCTTTGTTTACTTCTTGGGCAGTACGGGCCAGTGTGTCGTCAGACCTCTCAATTAGGGGAAAATGTAGAGTGTCGTTTCCCCGGCAGACCAATCTGGCCAGCAGTCTTCCAGGACGCTCACCCTCGCCACACTGTCTGGCGGCCTGAGGGTAATCTAGGAACTTGCGCTCTCTGTCAGCATGCCCCCTAAAAGTGTCTATCTCTTCCAGTATGGCAATAGATGGAGAAACATCATATTGCGCTTCGAGCTGGGCAGGTAGGAGTTTGCTCCTCTTGATGGCTCTACGGATTGCTCTGAGGATCCCAGTCCCCTTGGCAAGTGTGACGCCACGTACATAGGCTTTAAAGGCCTCCCACAAGGTGGCATGAGAGTCCACTGACCCCGTGTTAATCTCAAAGTATTCATCAATGCACGATCCAAGCTCAGACTCGAAGACCGGGTCCAACAAAGCATTTGGTTTCAGTCTCCATGAGCGTGCTGTCCCAGTCCCCTCACCCCAAATCAATGAGATCGTAATCTGGGAGTTGTCTGAGAGGGTCCTGGGCAGGATCGACATCTGTACGACACACCTACAAGTGCCTCTGACAGTGACCATCTGTCAATTTCAGAGTGCGAGTCATGTACAGTCGAGTAAAATGAGAACTTGCGAGATAAGGGGGGGTAGCAGTCTCCATGCATCAGCTACACCCAGTGACGCCTGCACCTTTATAATAGTCTTAGCTGCTCTGGTCAGATGACGTGCCTTGGAACTGGAGCCATCAATGTTGGTGCCTACTATGGTATCGAAATCACTGCCCCAAAGTATAGGGACCGAGGGAACTGGATCAATAAGGAGGCAAGTTGGGAGTAAAATTCTGGGTCATCGACGTTTGGGCCGTGTATATTTAAAAGGACAACGTACTGCCCCATTCAGGTCCCGTATTGCAGGACATAGCGCCTCTGGGGGTCTATATGTGACACTTTGTGTGTGAAGCTAACAGACTTATGAAGCAGGGTCATCATCCCACGGTTCTGAGTGGAGTAGGTTGTGTAGTATTGCTGTGTGTCTCATGACCTGGTGAACATGTCGCAGACCCCAGCCAGTGTGTGCGACTCTTGCAGAAAGAGGACCCAGGATTTATGTCGCTCTGCATAGAGCTGCAATTTGCACATTTTGACCGGGTTGCCCAACCCCCTGACATTGCAGCTCATGAATACCTCATCTGCCATTTAGCCGGTAAACATAAGTTAACTGAGGCCTTGCCAAGACCAGGAAAGGATATCTTGTGTCATCAGTCAGCCAGTGAGAGTGTTAATCTCGTCTCTCCAATCGCATGCCAAGCAACTTTTCAACCTTTTGTCCCCCCTCTGCCCCTGCGACGCCCCTTACTGCCCACCCCCATCCATCTTTGCATGGGGGGGCTGCGCACCAACTGCAGTCCTACCTACTTCACAATGAAACGGTACATTTGATAAAGATGAGTAGTACATTGCAGTATTTTAGGCCTAGGTAATAGCGAATTGAATTGACAATACATTAATGCAACCAGTGTTACCACAATGGAGTCTAATCAACTGTGCCAACAGGCAGTTCCATAGGTAGCTGAATCGTTCTGGCATGTTAGTGTACCCAAGGAAATTACATTCCAGGAATCTAGTGGCCTCCTCCTCTCAGATTGTGAAATAGAATACCTTCCCATCGTGCTCAATCCTGTTCTTAGCTGGGTAAGTAATAGCATACTTGACCACTAGGTCAAGTATGCCTTTTCTTTACAGACAGGAAGGATTTGCGCTCATTCTGGACCACAGCTGAAAATGATGCTTCAAAGTAGTGGCCACATAGTGGCATTCAGAGCCGTTGCGTAAGAAATTCTCCTGATGGGAGTACACAAGATCTTCTACTTATTTAGAGCTAAAATGTACAGTACATTTCCCCAGAAGGGTGCGATCGGCCAAATGTACAAACTTCAGTTTCTGGGATGAAATTGTCAACAAGGAAGGAATTGAAGAAAAGAGTGTGAGCAGTTTACTTCTGTTTAGAGGTATGGTGCGTTCTACCTCAAACACAGATTCCAAAATGAGGGGCAAAGCAGCACCATGGGCTGCTATGTAGTCTGTCGTCAGTCTGTACGGCTGGATATAAGGTGCCAACTTTGCCTCCAGCCTCGGTGCCTTGGATTTGGACTCAGGGCCTGTCACCCTCCCGACTCCATCATCCGTATAATAATCCATTTATTATGATAATGCAAAGTTTCAATGGTGTTGCCATATCCTGTCTAGCTTCAAGATTATTAACTGCCTACTAATTGCCTACAAACTGATCAAGGCAGCAGGCCTCCAACCTGCACATCAGTATTTCCTAACCTTGCCAGAGTGCCGTTATTGCCAATACTGACCAAGGTTAATACTGTTAATCCCTAGCTCGATGTAATTGTTTCTGATCTGTTGGCTGCTTATCAATGCTACAAATACTGCTTTATAACCATTTTTCCTATTGTAATCCTTGCTTAAGGCCATTCTTGCTTATCCTTTCTGATCGCATTATTGCTCTCCAAAGGACAGTGTTGTGGGTCGGATTGGCCAATGCACTTGATAAAATAAAAGTGCACCCAATGCACTGTTTGGATCCTATGTCTCAAGGAGTGCTACATGATGGGTCTTGTGATTCCATGGGGTTCTACAATCGAGGCAGTCCACTGTGTATGCTCCAGGACGTCACCATACCATAGCCTTGTGGGTGTCACTTCTCGAGAGAACCTAAGTGCCATGGTCGCACCAGAGTCAGGACCACCATTTTCCAGGAAGTGCGAGGGAAATTGTGGATAGGTACTGCAAACGGACATCATCTGTGTGTAGTTATAACATGGAGGTGCAGGATGTGGACAGCAAGTGCTTACCATGACAGGAAATAAAAGGCATATCCAACACTGCACATTTCATGAACACTGCCAGCACAGGAGACCACAAGGCCTGCCCCCCTGAGCGGTTGGAGCTAGCAGACAACATGATGGAAGGAGAGCAGCATCTGAGAGCAGAGTCACATATAGCAACCATGCACAGAGCCATTTTGAAATCAGGCAGCCAGCAGGTGGTTGCCTGACTCCAAGATGACTTCATACCTTCTTGTGGCCTCGCTGTGCAGATTGCACAGATTGCAATCAGAGATAGATGCAGAAGTTGCTGTTCAGTCTGGACCCCAACCAATGCGAAGGCCCAATCCTGCTCCTGAGGTAAACACTCCCCACACATCAATTCAAGACCCAATTATGACCTGAAAAGGGGACAAGAGCAGGTTAGGGCAACAAGAGTGGGGTGAAGTTAGGAGGGAACAGTGGATGCGAGAGGTCAAGAGAAGATGAGGGTAAGGAAAGAGTGGGACAAGAGAGAGAGAAATAAATAAAGTGGAGTATGAACATACGGTGGAAGACTGAGAAATATAGAGGAGGAATGCAAACACCTGGAGGGGGAAGGAGAGTGGGAGTGTGAGGAGTGGAGGAAATGTAAGCATTTGGGAGTAAAAACAGACCGAGGAATGAGAGAGAGAGAGAGAAGTCTGGAGGAAGGAGAATGGTTTTGGCTGGGTAGGGAGAGAATAGAGGAGGAAGAAAGAGCGAGAACTAGAAGAAAGTAGAAAGAGTGAGAGCATCTTATGGAGAACTAGGCCAGAGGGGTGCTCAAGAGGCCGTGGTATATTTAAAAGGTAAGCTTGATGGAGTGGTGGTTAAACCTCACTACTACATTTATCCAGAGAGTGGTCCAACCCAGTCAGCAGGGGGACGTGTCTGTACTATGGGTCCAATTTGCATTTGAGAGCCTCACCACTGACGCCTGTTCTAGGTGATATACGGCACAGGCATGGTGGTGCCAGGTAGCAACAAGTCCAGGCAGATGAACGTTGCATCCAAGCAGATTAAAAAGACCAAGAAAGACACAGTGGACAAGCAAGAAGTGTCTGGAAGAATTTTAAATAACCAAGGAAACGTATGTTACTGTTCGACATACAGCATGGTGTTTTGACACTGATCAGAGCCAGGGACGTATTTGGGATTGCAAGATTAGTAGGGCAATTACATGAAATTCTGCCACTTGTTATTTAGCTCCAAGGGGCTTCCATGTTTTATCTAGTAATTCTCTTTTCTTTTAGGAAACCGCAAAAGCGTTGATCCCTCTCCCTTATCCACGGAACCAAGAAAAGCTGAAGAAAATGGAAATTGGTCTTCAGTGCATCAATCGGCTTTTTCAATGCTGAATAAAATAGAATGCTAACAGTGAAACACCCTAAAACTGCCTTAAAGTGGTTATGCTTCCTTGTTTAATGACTCCATACTTTGTCCCAAAGTCAGAAATATTTAACACTGATAAATGGGATTTGGGGAATTGGTTGTTTGGCAGAACATTTTGCATGGCAGCGTGTCAAATACAACTGGGGAATTCAACAACAAGAGGATGGGACTGAAATATGTCTGAAGTTTTACTGGTCTGAAAACAGCTCCCTGCTGCTGTGCTGGAGCTACCAGTGCCAGCATGAGAAGGGGTGTTTTCAGTTAAATAGGGCTGCTCCACCACGCGAGCTCAGGGCTGCCCTTGAAAGGCTACCCCGAAATGGTGTGGCTGCAGAGCCCTTTGGAATAGAAAAGCTGCTCCCCTGTGCTGGTGCGACGGTGGCACCCAAAGTAAGTGAAAAGCTCCTCTCACTGGGGAGCAGTGAGGTGGAGAGCTTTTCACCTATGTACGGTACCACGTCTGCTGCCTTGATAGCAAAAAGGAGATTTTTAAAAGATCCTCCATGCGTGCATGGTGGAGGCTAAGGTGGCCT
Organism: Ambystoma mexicanum; assembly: GCF_040938575.1. Taxonomy (NCBI): domain Eukaryota; kingdom Metazoa; phylum Chordata; class Amphibia; order Caudata; family Ambystomatidae; genus Ambystoma; species Ambystoma mexicanum. The sequence goes on from NC_090922.1 coordinate 122,342,342, forward strand.
ATGTAAATTATGTTAGTTTGGCGCCCTTTCCCTTGGCGGTTGCTTGAATCACAAGTTGCAGCTTTATAGTGTGGAATGAGCTGACCTGGGATTGGGCTATGTGCCTGAGATCATGTTTGAGAAGGGTGTGATTTAAGGCTTCTTTAATGCTAGCCTGCTGGTCTTGAACATCTAAGAGTTCTATCTCCCTCACCTTCTGGAGGTTTGCTGTCATACACTGAAGTGTATCATGTTCCTGTTTCCCCAACATGTGATTCTGGATTCAGGAAAAGCTTTGGTCCAGTCAAGCTCATTATTGTGCTTTGTATTTCCTCTGAAGTGCATGCATGCTAGCGAGCATTGCCTGTTCTCGTGCGCACGCACTGGATTCAAAATCCTCTACCTGTGTCTTGCTTTTCAAGACAGCCACTGAAGTTCCACAAACTCTGAAAGACTCAAGACTTTGAATCAACATTTCCCTTGGCAGAGATCTGATTTTTTATGCAAGAGATTTGGGTCTGGCTGGTTTTTGGAATTGACTCATCAGAACATTTGTTACAGCAGGTCCCCCTCAACACAAAGGAATCATATTTGCTCCTATTTCCTAGGTAGCCAGGGAGGAGGGAGGTTACCCCAAAGCTGTGTACCTCCCCTTATGGGCATCGCAGCCGGCCTGCAGGGCTGTTGGGCTGTGACCTCGACCAGTGAAAGCATTTTCCTCAAACTTCATACTCTTATTTTATATTATATTATTTTTCCCCTTTGCTTGCTGGGGTCTGCCAGCCCTCAGTGTTCTTATAATGCTCTAACCTCCTGCTTCAGGAGTAGCCCGCCAGGCCGCTGGCTTGAGGAGTGGTGAGCATGGCCACTGAAACCTTTTCTCTCTCAATAGACCTTTGTTTATTCGACCATAGACGTCTGCCAACCCGCCTTGTCCTTCCGCTGCTGTAACCTCCCACTTCGTGCATAGAAATCAGGACAGCTGGGCTTTGGGATGGGGCAGTGGGGACTTTGACCACAAAGTCTTTTACCAAGGTTCCTCATTCTTTTCTACAGCCATTTTTTGGTCTGCAACACAGCGGTGTCGGATAGATGTCAGGACTGCTGGACTGCAGTAATGGCCCTATTGTATTGAAGACACTTGAGGCCTCTGTTGTGGAGTTTGCCGCTTTCTAGTGCTGGAGCATTTCTTGAAAATAACTCGCCAGACTAGCTGGGATTTCATCCGTACCCTTCACCTGTGGTGTCGCCTCTCTGTACCTTTAATTGGAGGCTGTCTTAATGGTGTGCAGCTGCAGGCACTTCCAGTCTTACTAAATGAATATGGAAGAGTTCACATACTTTGCTTTTCAATCAATCAACTTTCTTTTGGGACCCTGTTCCTCTACTCCTGTTCTTCCTGTAGCCGCCTCTCGTCCTCCCTTCTCTGGCTTTCCTTTGTTCACCCCCGGGGATATTTCTAGACAAGTCTGATCTATGAAAGTCTCATCAAAACAAGGTCTTCCCTGTTCATCCCAAACCATCAGGAACCAAATTGACACCCTCGCTCGAGCCTTGGCCGACTTCTGCAATCACTCTTTCACCACTGGAACCTTCCCCTCCCCACTGAAGCACCCCCTTGCGCACCCTCTCCTTAAAAAACCCTCTGCCGATCCCTCCTGTCTGCTAACTATCGCCCAATCTCCATTTCTCCTTTTCTGGGCAAACTCTTGGAAAAGCTGCCCATCTCCCAGCCTAACCTCCACACTGAATCTGTTGGTTGTTTCCATGAACATCATTCTGGCTTCAGAGCGGCCAGAAGCATGGAAATTGCTCTCAGGAACAACCGTGAGGACCTGCTCTCAAACCTCAACTCTAACCTTCCTTCTGTTCTTATCCTCCTAGATCTCCCTTCTACTTTTGATACTGTCAACCATGCTATCCTGCTCAACTGGCACTGTGATAACCTGGGTACCACTGATCAGGCTCTGGTCTGGCTGACCTTTTTATCTGATCGACCCTCTCAGGTCCAACTTGGGTCTTTCCTCTCTTCCATCTCTCCCTCTACCTGTGGTGTTCACCAGGGGTCTAATTGATCTCCCCGGCTGTTCAATCAATATGGCACCTCTCGCCCACTGCATAGCTGCTCTCTGCTCCAACTTTCAGTGCTCCCCTCAGCTGCCTCTTAGCCCTTTCTCATCCCGGATTGTCTGTCCGCAATTCAGGAGTAGTGTTCCGCTAATTATCTCTGCCTTAATGCCAGTAAGACAGAGATCCTCTTCATCGGATCACCAGCTCCCTCCTTTCCTACCACTCTCTGGCCAATCCACCCTGGTCCCACTTCCTGCTCCTACCGGTGAGGCTAAGAACCTTGGGGTCCTCTTCGACGCCACACTCTCCTTCTCTCCTCACATTCATGACATCTCTAAGAAGTCAAACTATCAGCTGCACCTCCTCAGTGGTACTCTTCCTTTCCTCACTTTCCCCAAGACGCTCACCGTCTCCAGAGCTCTGGTCCTCTCTAGGCTGGACTACTGCAACAGCCTCTTTCTAAATCTATCTGCCTCTACTCTCTGTCCTTTATAAACTCATCCAGAACAGGACTGCAACACTTGTCCTTGGCCTCAAGCCCAGGGATCGTATCTCTCCAGCGCTGAAATCTCTTCATTGGCTCTCGGTGCCGGCCTGGGACCACAATACCTCCAACTCTCTCTCCCTAAATATCTTACTACCCGAGCCCTCCGCTCTTCCACCTCCAACTCTTTGAGGGTAAACCGCTTCTCCAACAAAGAGTTGGGGGCAGATCTCTTTCTTCGGCTGGGGCATCCCTCTGGAAAAGCCTCCAGGCCTCTCTAAAACTTGAGCAGAACCATTTCCGGAAGCACCTCAAGACCTTTCTCTTTGCTTTTGTCTTCTCGCTTCTTCTCCCCTGCTGATCTCTGTCTGATCCACGCACTGGTCACCTGGCCACCCTTTGAATTCGGGTCCAGGTCCCTGCCTATCCAGTTGCAACCTGCACTGCCTCTTGAAACCCCCTTCACTTGTGGTCTGTATCCGTAACCCTACAGCCCCCTCTCTTGCACTTATTAGCCACCTGTTGGCTGCATTTCCCAGCACCTGCAATTGCCACCCGTTGGCTGCACTCTCTGCTGTTTACTTTGTCTCCCCCTTCCCCTGCACTTGCACGATTAGGATGTCACAAGGCCTAGTAAGATTGTTGCTTTTGTCCTCCCTCCGTTTCCCCCCCCTTGTCTTGTTGCGCCTTGAAACACTTGTGTATAGGCACGTTATAAATGCCATATCATATGCATATCATATCGCGATTGCTTTCTGGCCTTTGATTCCCAATCAACTCAGAAGATTTCACAGACTTTTGAATGTGTGATTCTGCCTCGCATGACCACTCTGTTACTCTGTATCCATTCCTTTTAGAATTCAAAAATTGGCCTTTCCATTACGCGTTTTAGTGGCATTTGAACTTTTGAGTTACAGTTACTTTTGCTTTTAACACACCAGACTTTTGTTGCCTTCGATTACTCACTGGTTGTGTTAATCATCCTTTTTCATCAACGTTTTTCATGCAGCAGTCAAGGCCATTTCCAATGCTTCCTCTGCTCCTCCCTAATTCCATCGTTCACTGGGAGGGTCGTGGGCTGCTTTCAAGTAACTTGAAGGCTTCTTTCTTCTGCTCACTCGGTTTCAGTCTTGGAACGCTTATGGCTTCTCGAAAGGGGGGTATTCTCGCCTGGCTCTCTCGCGATCTTCGTAACTGCAGATCAGCCCCTTGACCTTCCAAATTCCATCGCCTGGTTCCCATCAGACCCAAAAGAACTGTTCCTTCTTGTACCCACCCTCGCTCAGAGCCTGCCTGTGCGCGCCATATTTTATTCATCTGAACGTGAGTGTTAACAAATGGCAGGTGTATTTAGTTAGGATTATGTGCCTGACTCAGCCTGGCCTCTTTACTGGAACAGCCATTGCAGGTCAGTGGAGGTACTCTGCCCAACCACATTCCTCATCTTCCTCGGCTCAGCAGTGTTGCCAATGTAACGTAGGGAGGAATTATGGGAGCTGTAGTTCCCCATAAAATAACAAGGATAGGGGTTAGATGGGTTGTGGAAAGAGGGGGATACCAAATCTCGTTTCTCCACTACTCCGTATTCCTTGTCCACCCCCAGGGTTGGGATCCAAAAGCGATGGACTTTTCCTGGCCACCTGAATACGGGATCCCCAGGGGCTAGATTGTGAAACACCCTCTGGTTTTTCACAATAAAAAGCTGAAAGGATGCACCAATCTACGCATTTTTGGCCACCCCATAACACGCAAGTTATTCCTTCTCGGGCACACCCCCACAAAGAACAAATTACTTACCTCTCTTTCATATTTTTTTTTGATGGACGTTCCTCCCATGGATTCCTCATCTATGATATCCATCTCCCCGCACCATCTGCTCATGCTAAACCTTTAAGCCACCAGGGGCAACAGCGCGGCTCCACGGTTCCGCTTGACGCCTCTACACACCCTGAGCTGGACATGACCATCAGGGTCAGTGTGTATAGAGGCGCAGTGCCCCATAAAGTCAGATCCACCCTTTTTTCCTAGCACTTTGACGTTGAGGGTTGCAGAACTAAGGTGTACTAACTTCGCCAAGAGGGGCAGGTAGGGAGGGCCATGAGGAAACCAGCTAATCAAAAAGAACATTACAGAGAGGTAAGTAATTTGTTCTTGTAATGGATTCCTTCCTCCCACAGATTCCTCATCTATGGCTCCCAAAGTAGTACAATGACCTGGAGGAGGGAGGGATAGCAAGGATACTGCCTAAACTAGAAAATTCTGAAGGACAGCCCTGCCAAACTAGCGTTCAGACGAGATACAAGTTTCGTGGTATCTTGGCTATAAATCTGTTGAGATACCACCAAACGGAATTACTGCTATCACGACTTGGTCCACGTGGTGGTGGTGTTAGTCCCCATTTATTTGGAGTCCATAGGACTCTAGGGGCATTTTGGTAGAATTGCATAGGTGGTGATTCGGCCGGCGGTAAATCCACCGAAATTAGGTGGAAAGTTGGCAGATTTACCACCAGCTCATACGGTTATACAGCCACATCTAACCCGCACTACCCAACTCGTAATGCGGCCCATAGAATCCAAGCAGTCATCCTTAGCAAACGTTTGCAAGTAAACCCACGTGGCTGCTTGTCAAACATCCAGAATAGGTACTCTGTGTTACAGAGCCGAGGTGGCGGCCAAACCTCTGGTGGAGTGAGCCCTGAGATGCTCAGAGACCTTGCCGGCCAGATCATAGCATTCCGAGATGCAGAGAATGATCCAACGAGACAGGGTTGGTTTCGTAACAGGCCCTCCCTGCTCGGGCACCGAAATAGGCTGGACATCAGTGCTGTGCTCCCGAGTTCGAGAGACATAGAACTTGAGAGCCTGCACCGGATCTAACCGATGGAACCATTCCTCTGCCTTGGAAGGGTGAGGCAGAGGAAAGAAGACGGGTAGATGGATCTTTTGAGAGAGATGGAAATGAGAGACTACCTTCAGAAGGAAGGTGCATCTAACTCTCAACGTCGCTGCCTTCTTTGAGAAAACCAAGTAGGTGGGATTAACAAACCAAGCCTGGAGCCCACTCACCCAACTAGAGGAAGTGATGGCAACCAGGAAAATCACCTTAAGAGTGAGCAGTCTTAAAGAACAAGAATGACGGGCCTCAAACAGAGCACCCATTAAAAAAGTCAACAATAACTTTAAATCCCATGCTGGCATAAATAACTAGCGTGGGGGAAAACGCTGGAAAGACCCCTCAGGAATTTAATAGCTGGGGGGGATGTGAAAAAGGAGCTCTGCTCCGGGTTACTCTTGAAGACCGAAATGGCTGAAAGATACACCTGCACTGCACCAACTTGTAGGCCTGTCTGGGCCAAAGACAGAATAAATTCCACCAGAGCAGAGGCAGAGCAAATAAAAGGGTCCAGATCCCTTTCCCATCACAGAGCAGAAAACATTTGCCACCTGCAGGCATAAATGGACTTGGTGGCGGGTCTTCTAGCAATACGAGTATGTCTAAAACATCCCCTGACAAATCCCACTCCTGGTATCTCAACCTTTCAGCAGTTAGGCATGAAGATTCAGGCTGCAGAGGTTTTGGTGCAGGACCTTCCCCTCTGAGTGGGAGAGGTACCACGTTCTCCAGGCCCAATCCGGAGCGATCAAGATCATCATGGCCCAAACAGACACAGTATGCTGAAAACCAGAGCAATGATAGGGATCAGTGGGAATTCATAGAGAAGGGGAAGTCCTATTCGACAGCCAGGGCATCCTCAGACACCTTGTTGAGGCAATTCCATGGAGCAGACCACCAGCAGTTCCTGTTTGCACTGTAAGCAAAGAGGTCAACCTGGTGAGTACCCCACAGGGAGAAAATCTCCTCCAGAACTGCCTGCTCAGGTCGTCTGCTAGAGTGTTCTCTTTGCCAGCCATTTGAACTGCAGTCAGACACGTTGTTCTCCAGAGCCCAGAACCAGAATCACATTGATTCTCTGCACAGCGGCAATGAGCCCACACCACCCCTCTTGTTGAGGTAATGCATGGCTACACTATTGTCAGTCAGGACTAGTACCGTCTTGCCGGTCACAGAAGGGAGGAAAGTGAGCAGGGCCAGCCTGATCGCCCTTAGCACCAGTAGATTGAGGTGCTCCAGGCACTCCGATGGGAACCGCAGTCTGCTCACGATCGGATCTTGTAGGTGAGCGCCCTAGCCCTTCAGGTATGCATCGTGACTATGTAGCCAGGATTGAAGGAAAAGGGACTAATTCAGGAGTTTGTCTTTCATGGACCACCATTGAAGGTCTCCGAGACCAGAAAGTCTGGGGTTCGTCCCTCAAACTGAGACCATTGAGAGCTCAGGAGCCAATGTAGCGTCCTCGTGTGCAGACAGGTTCCAGCACCATCAAGATACATGATTCATGAGACCCAGCAAGCGCAGAAAAGCTGAGGTTGGAAATCCTGCAACATGTTGAAAATGTTCGCCACTCTGCCCTCAGGTGGGAAACCCTGTGAAACAGACTACACATACGGTAAAAATGTGCCAACGCTAGAACTGGTGAATGGGCTTGCACTAGCCAGTCATCCAGGTAGTGAAAGACATGAATACCTTCCCACTTGAGGCGAGCAGCCACTACTGCTAGCAGTTTGGTGAAAACACTCGGTGCTGAAGAAAGACCGAAAGGAAGGACTTTGAACTAGTAATGACAGTCCCCTCTTTGAGTCTCAGATACTTCCTGTGATTCTTGTCTCTAACTACATGAGGGTTGGTGGCAAGGGGGCTTGTCTGGCTGGTAAGAGACATAGGGGAGGCAGTATCCCTGCTGGACAACCTGTGGAGGGGACAGCAGGCATCATGTCGACCTCAGGCAAGGCATCCAGGCCACTTGCTTCCTGCAAGTCAGCTGCCAGGCCCGCCAAGTCACCCTGTTCCCTGTAGAACTCCTATGGAAAGTCTCTCGTCTCCCTTGGGTGGAAGCGCTCCAGACCACCAGGGACATCATCACCCTCTTTGTCATAAATGTCCTCCATATGTGACATCTATGCCCCTCTTGGGAGTGGGAGGAACTGCGCCGATGGACCAGGACCATATGCGGGTGGACTGATATCTGAAAACGGAATGGTGCGCCCCTTTCTCACGATCTTGTTGCATTGTACAGTGGACTCCCTGCCGGCTACTCCGAGCGTGGTGGGATCCGTCGGTCAGCTGAAGCCAGGGATGATGACGCTATGGCCACAGGTGTCGGGCCGAAGCCACAAGCACGACGGCCTTGGTAGAGATGTCTAGCATCTTCAAATGAAAAGCCGCTCACTCCTCTGGAAAAGAGAATTTAGTCGAAAAAGGTGCCTGCGGGACCTCTTCTTCCTGGGCTTCCTTGGAGTGGTGGCTCCTCTTCTTCAATGAAGAAGAGGAGTGATGCTGAAAAGAACCACCGGGTGACCTAGACCTCTTGCGGTGGTTCTTTTTCTCTTTCCGAAAGGGGAACAACTCCATGGTGCTGTGCTCCATGCCCAGCGACCTTGAACGGGTCCTGCTTATCCCCTCTCTTCTTGTAGAGAAAGGTGAACAGCTTTGTGTTCTCGGAGCACCTTCGGGTGCATTGACTGGCATGACACGCAGTCCTGTGCATCTTGGCTTTCAACAAGGCCTGCAATCTGTGCAGGGTGTGAACCGTGAAGACCTTGTCAAATTCGGCATCATGACCAAGATATGAAGCAAGACTTTTGTAGAAGCGAATAATTAGCTATGAGGAGTGTTCCTACTAGTGAGCAGAGTGCACTGAAAAAAAGGAACCGAGGTCACAGGGGGCAGCGCCATTTCATATTCTGGCTCCTGTGTCATATCCGGCATGGGTCATGTAGAAGCGTCAGGAGGAACAGACGCAGAACCGTGCTGTGCCCCCTGGCAGAAGAATAGTTACCGAATAGCAGCTGGCGCTGGGACATAGATTTCAAAGATGGGAAATAATTGGGAGGAAGTAGTGCATTAGAATCTTCATTCTTTACTGTAACTCTGTCCTGTTTTTTGAATGGCTGCTGTAGTCTGGTCATATTCATCTTCAAAGTGGCTTGTGCAGCGCTCTACCTCACCCGCATTCATTGTTAACCTTTCTAATTTAGCATATGCAAGGTCTATTTTCCCTGAGACTGCATCCAGCTTGTTCCAAACATCCGTGAAACCTCCTCTCAATTCTTTAAGAATGCCGTCTTCATGGATCCAATTGTGGTCCTGCAGTGGGTCCCCTCCCCCGCCATTGCTGTCAACAATGAGGATTCCAAGGGCAAGAGGGCCTTGGGAATAAAAACCATGGGTTTCTGTTTAGAGTTATCTTTTCGCGTCATCACCCAATTGTCAAATGTAGATATTTTGTGCTGGAAAGCAAGTGAGATGATCCTTTTATGCAGTGATACAGTATTACATTAATAACAATTATGGGTGATCTATACCTAACATGACAGCTGCAGTGGTCTATACGCCTCCCTGTAGATGTCTGTCTACTGTGGAGCTGAGTCAAATGGCCCTGCTCCAGGTTCAGGAGCCCATGACTGCTCTCTCCCCTTCAGATTCCAGCTTGGGGAGGAACACCTATGCCAGCAGACCTTTGCAGGGCACACTCGGAAAAGGAGGAGGCTGCCACTTGAAACTCACGGGAGCACGCCAATAATGCAACACCATGCAGCGTTTGCCCCCCACCTCTGAGCCCCCACGACACAATGTAACCCTGATCTGGATCTAGTTGGTTCTAGCTACACACAGGTTGGGGGCACAAATACTGCAGCCGGTTCTGTTGGACACAATCTCCTAGGTGGATCCCCAGCCCCAAGCGGCAGAACACGCTAGGAACCCACACGCTCAATGGCCAATCCCTGGGAAAACAAAGACCCAGGTAGCTGCAGTAGTGCACCAGCTCCCTGCTTCACTTACTTTTGCTTACCAGGCTGCACAGGGCACCAAAGCAGCAACAACCTCTCCTCCTGAGCTCAACATTGAAGGTAAGTGCTCCTTTTAATTTATTTCAGTTGGGCAGTCACAGAGCTGTTCTAAGTTGTGGACATCTTGGTTGCGAGCTGGACACATCTTCCTGAATAGGGAGCAACTTTGCTTGGATTGCCACACCTTCTGTAAAGGTGATGCTCTAAAGTAGGTGTGGATCATGGCCGGTTGCTGAGTTTATGGGTAGCCAAGTTCAGAGCCAACGAGTAGATTCTGGAGACCCCAGAAGACCAGAGTTGTGATGCTTGTTTTGTTACAGTGAAAGGTGAGATGGAGATGGGTTTTATGGAAAATGTAAGAGTTTAAGCCAGGCAGCCATAGCAGTGGAGGAGATTAAGTGCTAAAGGATCTGGTCACTGCCAATGGAAATCACCAGATAATGATCCCAGTGTGATCTCTTACTGTGTCCACTTAGGGTCAAATGGTCATGTGAGGTCACTTCTTGTGATGTCATCTGGAATGTGTTTTAATTTTCCCAACCCATGGGATTTTGGTGAATTGACATCCCTGCCGGACCATCAGGCTGCCTTCCCTTCGGAGACCCCACGTACATGATAAAGAAAAGGCAGGAGTTCTTAGTAAAAAGTCTATTCGGTTTATCAGGAGGATTTGATTCAGGTTAGTTGGTGCTGTGCATGCGTATCCGCTAAAGGGAGCTGAATGTGTTTCTATCACAGAGAGTGGGTAAAATGTTGACTTGTTTAAGGGATATGCAAATATGGTTTTGAAATTCTGATTTGGGTATAATATTCTAATAATAGTTTTTGCCTGGTTTATTAAAGAGATCTTGCAGACTGTCCATATCTTCCATCTTGAAATAAATCTGGCAAAATACTGGGATTGGTAATTTAGTTAGAGTGGTTTGGAAATAAACCCTACAGGCATCAGGTGTATGCATCTGGGTGTAGTCTGAATAGCTTCAGAATCTGGCAGGAGGTGACGCTCAAAAGAGGCTGAACCATCTGTGGTTCTGATTTAGATACGGAAAATAAAACTGGAACGGAATAGTTAAAGAGCTGATGGGATAGCAATGCCTGACATCTAAACAGGGCGAAACAAATAATTGCAGGCTGAGTACCTCTTAGCCCTTTCAAGACCACTGGTAAAAGAATCCCTGTCCCTTTTCAGGACTGCAAGAGTGGAGTCAAAGAGTGAATAGTACAAATACAAGTGAGTGTGGGGCACCTGAGAATATAACTAGAAAAACAAATTTGCAAAGAGCAGTCGAGACTGGTGGGTGCCCCCACCCAAACAGCTGACCAGCACCCCATAGGTTTATTAACATTAACAGTACTCCTTGTCATTTCTTAGACTCTAAGCAATACCTGACCCTACTTAACAAACACACTCAGTTCTCTATAGAAGAAACATTGAGTTTGCGACTTGGTAAGAAGCGACTGCGAGATGCAATGACTGCAAAATTAAGGAGAAGAGTGAGGTTAATGACAGGTTTGAGGACCGATACAATTTCTATGGGCCAGGGGGTCGTCGGACAAATCGACATACCTGTGCCCTCAAATAGTGGAAGAGGAAAGGGAAACCAAGCAAGACGATCATGAAGGTGAGACTGCTAAAGACATTGTAGACTTTTCACTAGTATGCCTGGTGTAGTGAAAGCTGGTCAGCGAAGGCCATCGGGCGCAGGCACCGGGAGCGGATTAGTCCCTTGTAGTTGTACCACCCCCACACGTTGAATCCCCTGCATCTGCACTGCCTGGACCGAGCAATCTGCGCACTCAAGAGTGCCCATATTGACTGATTCACCTCCCTCTTACACGCTGTCTGCGATGAGGGGAGGCACGGAATACAGTAGAAACTCCAAGGTCCTCTGAGCACCGCTTACACAAATGCAGGCAGGGAGGAAAAGGCAGCAACAGCCCAACTTGGACATGCAGAGCCTGGTTAAAAAAAAAAGAAATCCCTAATATTAGTGAGGAGCCACAGCAATTCATAGAGGAACTTTGCACTGCCATTCAGTGCTACTACCCTCCTTGGGCGGATAGGAATCAGTGCATGAAGGTGGTGATGTCACCCCAAGGGAGACAGCTACTCATTGAGTTGGCTACCTAGCCGGATGCTGATCTCAGCAATGGGGATGAGAAGGAGAATGGGTTTTGGGCAGAACTGCAGGTTTTGACTCATATTTGCCCTTAGCTTCTGCTAGATGTTTGGAAAGATCGATTGCTGAATACATTGGTGAGATGGGGTGAAGGTAGTAGCAGGGTAATGGTGCTCAAATTACAGACATCAATTAAATGGAGGAGAGAGAGAAAGAGAGAGAGAGAGAGAGAGAGAGAGAGAGAGAGAGAGAGAGAGAGAGAGAGAGAGAGAGAGAGAGAGAGAGAGAGAGAGAGAGAAAAAAGCGGATAGGGAGGGAGTGGGCCCATGTTTCAGTGATAACCATCATTGGTAAGGCGAGGCTGGTAGGAATGAAAACGTCATTATGAAAAGAGGTCTGGTTACGGATATTAGGCATTCCAGAGTCACAGAGTGAGTTCAGTAGGGGAGTGCAGGGGGTGGAGGGCAGTGCTCCTTGATGAAAAAGAGACAGGTAAATTAGTTTGGAGTGTATGTAGCTTGAGGAATCAGAGTGCCACATTGGGGGATCATGCTGGGAATTGTGAGGTTGGCATCATGGAAGTAGACACAGACAACAGATTCAAAGTTGAACAATGATGGTTAACAATATTTTGTTTCCTGCTTTCACCACAGCAAGCTTCATTGTTGACAAAGAAGTTTCTGGTCAAGACGCAGTTTTAGGCCACACGGTCCACCCATAACAGGTTACGCAACCAGGAACTTAACATTCTCTTTTCGATCATCCTTTGTTTCACAAGTAGCAGCTCTCTGGTCTTGGCACAGTTTTAGACCACACGATCTACCCATTACAGATCACACAATCAGGAACTTTCAGGTTTCTTTCATACAGTTTCTCAAAGTACAGCTTCACAATGTTTACCACATTTGTTTCTTTCCTTCAGTTCAGCTTCCTGTTTGATTTTCACTTCAATGTTCATCAATGAACATCATCTTATATCAATGCACTCAGAAAAATAATTCAGTTTTCCATTCAGATAAATAGTTCAGTTTGCTATATGTGTGGCTTTCATTCCATTAATTATATCCTTTCTTCTGCCTTCCAATTCTGCGTTCATCTAAGGCCAGATTACATGCTGTATTCAGAGTGATTTTCAATAAATGTAGCTTTTGCTTAGTTCATTCAATCTGGTACTCAAAATAAGTTATTTTCACTTGATTCATTCAGTTCAGAATTCATTAGGAGCAATTTCATCCCTTTCATTCAAAATTAGTTTCACTTATGTCATTCAATTCGGTATTCAATATAAGCAACGTAGTCTGTTTAATTCAAAGCGATACGTTACTTTCACTTATTTCATTCAGTTTGGTATTCAGTAAAGTAAATCGGTTCGGTCTTATTTCATTGACCATTATTGTCTGCACTGTCTCCTTCGATTGCCCGAGGCATTTCAAGTGTCCCCGATACTTACCCAGTCTCGGCAGCTCCTCCGTCAGGTCCATCTTTCTTTTTCCTTCTTCCGAGGTACTGCCGAATATCCAGGTGTTTCACTTCGCACTCACCAGCTGTTATGCAGCACTTCGCCTTCACCTTTCTGCAGTGCCTGTTGCCGGCCAACCCTTCTGTGAGAACGCCGATCTGCATTCACGATCCAGCAAGATTCCCAGGGTTTCTTTTGCCATTTTGGCATCTTGGCTTCTCCTACCGCACAGCTTCCACTTTTCTGTTCCTGCTCTCTGCCTTTCTGCCTGCAGCTCCAACTTTTATACACCTGTCCTGTTGGACTAATAGGCTGCTGATGTAAGTTAAGGATTTGCCTTGCCTGGCTTGCCTCATCATAATTAAATAAATCAACGAGACATGCCAGGCCTCTTCTACATCCCAGTACTTGAATGGGAATCTTCACAGCTTCTAGTTGTTTCTTCATCGTCTCAGTATTGTCATACATCTTAAAGGGAGAAAGGAGTGGAACACTTTTATAGTAACCCATAAAGGTCAGGCAGATTAGGTTGATTATCCCCGAGGATAAGGGAGATATCATGTCTCACCCAAAGGTACCTCACTCCCAATCCCCAAGGGCCCTCCATCCATGTGTCCACCCCCAGGGGCAGGATCCAATAGCGAAGGCCTTTCCCTGGCCACCTGCATATAGGATCCAAGGGGAGTAGGAGTGAGAATACCCTCAGGTTTCTCACAGAATGCATATAGTCCCCAGATGCAGGGTAGATAGGCAGTGGTTAGGAGGAGGATATCCAGGAGCATGATAGTTGGAGAACATAGGAACATACATAGTAAGGTAGGTGCAGGCAGGCGCAGGGGATGGGCTTTCCTGTAACATGGAGTGGTAGTGCAGCAAAGAACAGGGGATGTGGCCATTTTCTACACCCACCCTACTCTGGGGAACTCCAGTGAGCTTGGGTAGCCTATGTTTAGCAAGGGGTGAGGCTGTATGCAATTCCTTTTTATAGGCCAATACCCGATAGAAACATGGACTGGAGATTCAGCAGGATCACATACCAAGTCTTGTTGGTGGACATTCAGGGGTAGATTTACAAAGTGAAGCCATATTTGTCCACCCATCTGAGAATCAAAGAATTCTAACACACAACTACTTTGGAATTAGGGGAGTATGTCTTTCAGACTGTCACACCCCAATTATGTGAAGAGAGAGAACAGAAATCAAGGAAGTGGATAGGTAGCACAATCAGGGATTTGGAATTCAATACCAGAGAAAGGGGAACAACTGTACATATCTCAATTACTTGTGAACCTGAGGAGAAACAACCTAAAACCATCAAAATGATGTTTTGTTTCTTAACCAAATCTAAAACAATCCACTATTTCATTTCAATAACACAAAGCCATGCAGACAATGCTTGTTAAGGAAAGTTTGAACAAATTAAAATGGATGCACCATACATTTATCCTGTAGAGACCCACATCAAACACTGTCTCAAAAAAAACCCTGATTCTTCCTTGCATTAATTCTTGAAATCCCAATTATTCAATCTGAGATATATCTTGACCCAAGATGAGCCACTCCTTTTCCATAACATCTGACCAAGAGACATTCAAGAAGCTCTGATGAGCAGTCAATAAGATGTACCCTTTTACATTCAGTGTGCCAAATATACTAGAGACAATATTTCATCCCGACTTGAATAGTACACAAATTCATGGAAGCAGATGCAGTCTGTTTGTTCCACTTTTTAACTTCTGAGAGTTACAAATAAGTGGGAGTTGATCCCTAAAACGAAGGATTGCAGCACTTTCATGTAGTCACCACTCTGCTTCAAAAAAGCCACGTTTTAATCTGTAGGTCCTACTGAATGTTCCAAGCACTTGACTGCTCATCAGAGCTTCTTGAATGTCTCTTGGTCAGATGTTATGGAAAAGGAGTGGCTCATCTTGGGTCAATAACACCCTAGTGGGAAAACAACTTTCATTTTGAGGATGGCAATGCTGGTCCAGAATCACAGATGCAGAGTCGTGTGCTTGGGGCCCTGGAAGTGGGGAATAGAACTGGTCCTGGAAGAACAAGAGGATACTCTAAAAGCAGTACCAGAACAGGTTAGTTTGCTACATAGCTTGGCTGTAAACAAGGCCTGACAGAAATCTGCTCTTACCCAAGATCAAACTCTCCACTGAACTGTCCAGAATTGGTTGACTTCTGGATGTAGACATCACTTTCACATTAATTAGTAGAGCAGAGCTGGATGCCAATATCTCACCCCCTCTCTTACTCTTTTCCATAATAAACTAAAGACTTGTTTCAATAATCATTGATTTGGTATGGCTCTATGTGGCTGTGTAGGAATTGAACATCTGCGCCTAGAGGCAGGTTCTCTGCTTGGCTCCGGAACGATATGCACAATATAAATTCCAAATCAAATCAAACCTGACATATGGGGTTAGAATACACTCAGCTGAAAAGTGAACAAGCCTCCATGGTATAAAAATAAATGATGTGGTCAGCTTCAGCAGCAGCATACAGGGGCTCGTTTGTAGGTCAGGCCCTGATATTGCTTTTTAAGTTTTTTTTTTTAATGGACATCAAAATCCTCCCTTACATTTCATTTTCATAACTTGAATTTATTAAGGGAATACCAATGGTAGGAGCCACGGCTCCAGAAGAGAACTTAGTCCAGAGTATTTCACTGTATACTTTTGTACGTTTGGAGGAAAGGGATATTTCTAGTTAGTAAACACGATTCTTATTTCTGACTGGCACGTTTCCAGGAAATAAAAATATATTTTAAATAAATAAAATGCGTGTAGTACTAGCATATTTTGCAGTTAGGCATTACCATAAAGGAAAATACTCATTTTTACGATATAAGCATGGCGTCACATCAGGAAGCACAATAGCAATTGTCATCTTTGTAGAAGATGCTGTTCATGCTACTGCCTCAAGACACCAACTGAACAGTGCAGGAGGCATAGAGGATCAAACACGTGTACTTTTCCCGCTTTTCTTCTTAGTTATGAGCATTGGCCTGATCTTATGGAGTAAAAAATCTTATAGAGGCGGGCATACCAATTATCTGGCGCCCCACAGGGAGCCTTAACCTGTTTGTTTATAGTACATAACAGGCTTGTTAATTTAAACGGCATGGCTTATCTCGGAGTAACGGGCGCCAAAGAGAAAAGGGTGGCGATTTTTGGTCGTGTCACAAAAAAAGTACTTTTTTACCTAACGGACCACAAGGTGTGGGTGCAGTTCACCTGGATGCGTTCCAACATTCTGATTTTATTTCAGCTGTTACTCAAGAGGCATAATGTTTGAAATATTTCGAATTGATACTGTTTCCGGCAAACTAAGAGAGAGTAGTCGCGTGCAGTTGTGTGGGGGACACGGCTCCCCTTTTCAACATCTCATAAGAGTGCATTAAGGCTAAACAATGCACATATTCATTGTAGGTTTGAATTGCGAGAAGGATCACGAAACACCAACGACTCCAGCAGTTCTTAACACAGGGATGCATATTACATATTATCCGTTATGACACATCAGATTGGCATCCCTTTCGGATTTTATTTAATCATCTGTACATGTTTATTTGATGAATCCAAGGCTACAGACTCAGGCGGACACTGCCCTACTAACTCGGCAGACACGATGAGCAGCAGCCTCGTCCATCTGCTCAAAAATACACATGGCGTAAACACTGTCTCCGTTATGGAGTGTGCTGTGCCAAAAGCGCACAGAACTTCACATTCTCTTGGTCCAGCACGTTTTACAAGTTTCGAGTTTTTGTACATTTCGCCCCTAAAGTGCAACTGGATTCCAACCGTTCTTTTAAGGACACAGGCCTGGCACGAACCATACACAGGAAGCAGGCGTGCGTTATTTTTAGCACTTGGCATTAGCATATTTCCACTTTTCATTTTAATGTGGTGCTTGGTTAGCTGGCACAATTAAAATGGCCGATTACACATCGTGCACAAGGCATGGATTCTTGGAGTTGCAAAGTAAAAAAATAACTTCAACTGTCCCTCATCTGCACTTCAAACGTTTAAAATCGAAATTCCGTTCAATTACACCATGCCTAACTCTGCTAGTGTAGCCCCTTGCCCACAGTGATTTTTTCCTCATGTAGCTGAACTTCGCTTTTTTTAAAGAATCCATTCCCTCTTATTCCCTTAAGTATTACAATGTTCGCGATTGTGACCCCATAGTTATGGTTAAGTTTGGCTAACCATAGGAAGAGCGCTCTTTTGGATGTGTTTACTTGGGTATCGTTCATCAAAAGTGCACACATTTTTTGCCCCAAAAAATATTGACCTAACTTGCACAATTCCATCAAGTGGGGCAGTTCTAGAAGTCCCAAAAGTTGCAGTAGCCGTGCAAACTCCTATAGAAGAACAAGGTACTTACCAGCGGTAACGTTCTTTGTATTGGATGTTCCTCCCACGTATTCCTCATCTTATGGTAATCGTATCCCTGCTTCAGAAAAATTCACGTCGGGCGTCGACATCATCCGCTGTAAAAAGGGCTCGAGCAGCACCCGTTACTTCAGTTCTGTTTTTACGGTGTTCATGGTCGCATCAGCTGATCAGGCTTTAAGTCTTCAGGCTTTTAAGGATGTCAGAGTGCAACTGGCGTAAACTGTACGGAGGGGTAGGATGGGAGGGTTGATGAGGAATACGTGGGAGGAACATCCAATCGAAAGAACATTACCGTTGGTAAGTAACTTGTTCTTCGAATGGATTGTGTCCTCCCACTTATTCCTCATCTTATTATAGACTCCCATAGCAGTGGTAATTTTGGAGGTGGGAGTACTAGGAATTTTAATTATGGGCTGAATGAAGGACAGCTTTTGCAAATAGTCCTCCTTGGTATGAAGTAGAGTCCAAGCAGTAATGCTTTACAAAGGTGTGCATTGACAACCAGGTGGCTGCAGCACAAATATCCTGCACCGGGACACCCCTCTGAAGGGCCGTGGAAGTTGCCATGCCTCTGGTTGAATGAGCCCTTAATCCATCTGGAGGCTCTTTCCCAGCTAGTTTATAGCATTCAGAGATTGCTAGAATTATCCATCTGGATAGAGTTTGTTTAGATACTGCAAGACCCAATTTGTGCCCAATATATCCAACGAATAGTTGGTCACATTGTCAGAGATTTGCCAATCTGGAAATATAGAAACTGAGAGCCCTTTTTGGGTCCAGTCTATGTAACCTTTCCTCTTCCTTACTAGCATGAGGTGGAGGAAAAAATAGGAAGGTAAGACAATCTTTTGTGACTATTTTAGGCAAGAATGATGGCTTGACTTTTAAAATAACCTTCTCCCTATGGAAAATAGTGTGAGGAGGCTTTCAAGACGGTGCCTGCAACTCACTTACCCTGCGGGCTGATGTTATAGCCACTAACAGAATTGTTTTGAGAGTGAGTAGTCTTAATGGACAAGAATGTAAAGGCTCGAAAGGAGCACACATGAGAAATTTTAAGACTAGATTTAAATCCCAGATGGGCACCTGAAAAGGTGTTGGAGGGTATACATTTGTCAACCCTTTCAAGAATTGAATGACTAAAGGCATTTTAAAATAGGACACCTCTTCCGAGGAGCGCTTAAAGATAGATAGCGCTGCCAAGTAACCTTTTATTGTTCCAACTTGGAGCCCCAAATTGGCTAAGTGTAAGACAAACGAAAGTACTGTTGGAGTATTACAAAGAAACGGATCCACATTCTTATCCCTGAACCAGTTACTGAACTTGTTCCAACGACACCGGTACAGGGATTTTGTTGCTGGCCATCTGGCCGAAAGCAAAATCTCCATTATGTCATCCGGGAGGTTCCAATCCTTATATCTTAGCCTCTCAGAAACCATGTGTGAAGGCTGAGTGTCTTAACCTCTGGATGGAGAACCCAACCTTCCTCTTGCGAGAGAAGATCCTCTCTTTATGGAAAACGTATTGGAGGGGAGATGGACATGTCCAGAAGGTCCGGGTACCACGTCGTCCTGGCCCAATTAGGATCATGGTTTTTCTGAACTTTCTCAACCTACTGATTATGCGAGGAATCACAGGGACTGGAGGAAATGCGTAAAGAAGTGGAAATACCCAGTCCACTACGAACGCGTCCCCTAGAGCTCCTTTTGGGGGGAAATTCCCTTGAGCAATACAGTTCGCATTTCCGGTTGGACCCGGTCGCGAACAGATCCACTTGAGGGGTTCCCCAAAGGGCGAAGATCTCTTGAAGGACTTCCTGACCTAGCTCCCATTCGTAGGAGACCGTGCTCTGCCTGCTCAGAGCGTCTGCCGCCGTGTTTAGCTCTCCGGCTAGGTGAACTGCTGATAGAGAGATTCCTTCTTGCATTGCCCAGAACCAGAGCTGCATTGCCTCTCTGCACAGTGGGAGTGATCCTACGCCTCCTCTTTTGTTGAGCTAGTACATGGCCACTGTGTTGTCCGTCATTATAAGGACATTCTTTCCTGTACAGAGGGCAGAAAAGCCTTCAGCGCTAGTCCGATTGCTCTCAGCCCCAAAAGGTTGATATGTAGTTTGGACTCCGATGGAGACCAACGACCGCTAATTGTCAGTTCATTGGTGTGGGCTCCCCACCCCGTGAGTGAGGCATCCGTCACTACCGTTATCTTCGGCCATGGTTGCCAAAAAGGTTCACCTTTGAGGATATTCTCCTTGCAAGCCCACCATAGGAGATCTTGAGCCACTTTGGTCGGGACTTGTAGAAGGTCTGACATCTCCCCTGAAAACTGGGACCATTGATTCCTGAGGGCCCACTGAAGAGATCATCCTCAATCTGGCCTCTGGTACCAGAAAAATGCAGGATGCCATGAGGCCTAACAACCTTAGAAAATCGAATGCCGGTAGATGTTGGGCATTTTGAAATTTCATTACCATCTGCAGAATGTGGTGAGCTCTCTCCTCGGGAGGCAAGCCTTTCCTTGAGGAAGTGTCCAGGATTGCTCTGATGAATTGGAGTTTTTGGCTTGGAATCATTTCTGCCTTCTTGTAATTGATCCCAGATGGATGCCGAGCTAGCAAAGGACTTCCGGCACCACTGTCTGGAGAGGAAGATAGTGGTGGCTGCACAGTATCTCTCCGGGGGGCAGAATGTATTGGAGGATTGGAATTTGAGCTACCTGGTGAACTTCAGTGACTGGAAGTTGCATCCAGCAGCGTTTGCAGGTTTGATCTAAGGATCTCTACACATCAATCTTTTTGCATTTAAGTTGAACGTGCAGATTCACAGATATTTCAGTTGGAGGTTAGACCCCGGGCCCTGGGGAAAGACGCGCTCCCTCGCAGCTGGAGCGGGGCAGTCTATTACGCGTTTCCACCATTAATTATGTTGACGAGGGTGTTAGCAAAAGCACACAGTGAAGGGGTAGAGCTAGTAGTAGTAGTGCCCCTTTGTAAATCCCAAACATTGTTTCCAGTGATGGTGGAACTTTTGTCAGATTTTCTGAGGATGTTTCTGTTCCGGCGAGATCTGCTTCTGAGTCGTCCGGTCAAGAGCATCCGCTAGTCAGCATGGAGTGTCTGCAAATGCTAGCCTGCAGGGTTTCGGGCAGAGATGGGACCTGCCAGGAATGTTTAACATTGCTTGGGAGCACCCTCCACACTTCGGAGCTATGACACTGCATGGGACAAATGGGAAAGCTAGTGCTCCCAGAGAAGTGTTCATCCCATTTCTGCACCTGTAGTACAAGTCCTCCATTTTTTATCTGAGCTATCGCAGGGCGGCCAGGCTTACCAGACCATAGGAGTTCATAGATCAGCTATTTCGGCAGGGCATGAGAAAGTAGATGGGCAGCCAGTTAGCGAGCGCCCAGCTGTGGGGCGTTTACTACATCGAGTGAAACTGCGCAAGCACCTGGTGGCAAAATATTCAGTCCTTTGCAATGGAGAGACAGTGTTCCGGTGGTTTCAGAGTTGGCTGGAGAACAGACTTTTGTGTCCATTAACAGGTTGTCAGGTAAGTTAGCGATGTTGCTCTGCTTGGTGTCCTGCAAAAGGTTGTCCAATGTGAAGGCTCTAGTAGTAAATAAGGAAAATCTACTATCCCGACGGGGTGGTGTTTAACATTGCCCAGAGAACAAAGTGCAGGTCCAAAGTGATGTCATACCCATATTTCCAGAATAAACCCAAGTTATGTGTAACACAGTGCATCAAAGATTACAAGAAAGTAACGGAAGAGGTCAGACCTGTAGGAGTACACCAGTTGCTGTTAGCGCGCAGAAAAACTTTTCACGCTGTAGCCTCTGCCACTATAGCCAGATGGGTCAGTTAAGTCATGCAACTAGCAGGAAAAGACCTGAATGTTATTGGGCACATTTGACTAGAGGGGCAATGGCATCTAAGGCCTTCAAAGCAGGGGTGTCATTGCAGGATTTCTTGAGGGCAGCTGATTGGTCTTCAGATACAACGTTTAAGACGTTTTGTTTCAAGACAGTTTCAGAAGTCGCTGGACAGTATTGGGCAGCTTTGAACAAGCATAATGCTTGCCTACGGTCTTGACATAGAATGAAGATTACCTAGGTTTACAGCACAAATGAGTCTTGATTCTATTAAAGACACAGGCGAGCATTATCCCCACCGTGGATATGCAGGGTCCAAGTATAATGTGTTATTTTACCACGATTATGTTGAATTTATGGTTGTTGCAGACTGCATATCCCCAACCTCAATTTGTTGTTTCTTTTCTTCTCAGGTGTTGAGCAGAAGAATTAGCGATCCAATGGGAAAGTCGAGTAGCGGATCAAACGCTTGTTCCGACCTTCAATAAGAATGTTCCTCAGAGCCGTAACTCCCTGGATGGGCTTGGTTTGTTCCATATGTGCTTAATCGGTTGGTGATAGTTCAAGTCATTAAAAGAAAGGGAAATGGACCCAGGAAGGATGTGCTTACATTGGAAAGACCAGAAATCACCATGGCAGCTGGTGAAGACCTGTTAGATGTTCGCCACGGTCAAGCGGACGTTCTGTCATACATTTCTTCATTTAAAAGTCTGGCCACCAAGACAGGATGGTCTGAACAGTCACAGTTCATAATATTCAGACACGGTCTCAGAGAGGATCTGAAGGATGAACTGCCTGATCCCAGCGCCGAGCCTCTATCGCAGAATTGATGGTCGCCGCTCTCCAGATCGAATTCCGGATGCAAGAGAGAAGACACGAGAGACGTTGTTTCCGTCCTTCTTTCTCTAGGAAACCCTCTCCTCCTCCCGTTGTCAAATGGACCGAAGAACCTATGCAGATTGGAACAGCCCGTCGCTCTCTTACATCCGAAGAACGTAAAAGAAGGATAGAACAAGGTCTCTGTGCCTACTGCAGATCCGACCAACACTCAGTACGGAACTGCACATAATTACCAACCAAACAGTCGGAAAACGAAAGCCTTCAATCCTGGAAGGGACGGCATATTGAGGGGAATTCTTCAGTCCCTATGTGTTGATGTCGATTGGATCCACTGACTTCTCGAAGGATTCTCGTCTTATGGTTCACGCTGTGAAAATCAAGGTAGACGGCAACCAAGTGGAAGCTTTGGCCTTGCTAGACTGTGGTGGCACGGGTAACTTTGCAGACACACTTTGGGTGGACAAGGTGGGATTAAGACAAATAGATCGTAAAGAAGACCAAAAGGTTGAGGGTGTTGACTATAAACCTTTAAGCTCAGGCCCGATCACTCAAACCACAGAGCTCTTACAACTTTTATTTGTATTTGTTTATTTGTCCAACAACATAGGGATTGTCTTAAGTTTGACATAATACGTGCAGCTCACTTTCCTCTCATCTTGGGCATCACTTGGTTGTGCCAACACAACCCGTACATCGATTGGACATCTAACCAACTAGGTTGCAACTCATCTTATTGCCAAAAGAATTGTTTACATGAAGTATAGTACCAGGAAGTGAGGACGTCCCCAAGTACCCTTAACACGGCTGTTGGAATCCATTCCATATCCAAAATCCTGGAAGAATACGAAACAGTATTTGCAGAGACCTCTCCCTTGGCTCTACCACCTCATAGGCCGGAAGACTGTGCCATAGACTTGGTTCCAAATGCATTGGTGCCTTTTGTTAGAGTGTTTGCCTTGTCCCACAAAGAAAAGGAAGCACTCAGAAGATACTTTGATGAGAATCTTTACAACGGCCTCATTAGGCCCTCTAAATCACCATCAGGAGTGCCACTATTTTTTATACCCAAACTGGATTCTGCAGATCTTCGGCCATGCATAGACTTCAGGGGCCTCAACAAGGTGACGGTGAGGGACCGCTATCCCATGACCCTCATTCCAGACATACTGGAGGCAGTTCAGGGCGCCACTATATTCACTAAAGTTGATGTACGCAGTGCCTATCACCTGCTAAGAATACGCTCTGGGGATGAGTGTAAAACTGTGTTCTGGACTCCATTTGGTCTATTCGAGTATCATGTGATGCCTTTTGGGCTTGTTAATGCCCCAGCCATTTTTAAGAGGTTCATGGACCACATTTTTTCAGATCTTCTGTTTCTCACAGTAGTGATATACCTTGATGATATTCTGTTTTTTTCCCGGAGCATGAAAGAACACCTTGTACACCTTGCGGAGGTTTTGGACCGTCTCAAGAAACACCGGCTGCTAGC
The DNA here is from genome assembly GCF_040938575.1 of Ambystoma mexicanum. NCBI lineage: Eukaryota > Metazoa > Chordata > Amphibia > Caudata > Ambystomatidae > Ambystoma > Ambystoma mexicanum. The sequence goes on from NC_090922.1 coordinate 122,365,977, forward strand.
AAAGAAGGAAAAGTCCGTTTTTGGTGTCAACTCAGTACCCTATTTGGGGTTTGTTCTATCCCCGCAAGGAGTACAGATGGACAACAAGAAGATAGAAGCTATTCTGCAATGGCCGGCCCTCACCTCAGTCAAAGAAGTACAAATGTTTTTGGGCCTAGCCAATTTCTACCGGCATTTCATTTCTGGTTTTTCAGAAACAGTCCTACCGATAACCAGCCTTCTAAAGAAGTCCTCCTTATCTTTTATTTGGGGCTCTCAAGCGGAAGACAATTTTCAATGTCTTAAACACCTGTTTTGCAGTGCCCCCAGACTGCGACATCCAGACCAAACGAAACAGTTTATAATGAGACTGATGCTTCGGCGGCCGCCATAGGTGCAGTCCTTCTGCAGGAACATGAAAATGAAGAACATCCTATTGCATACCTATCAAAGACAATCACTGATAGCCAATGAAACTACTCTGTCATAGAAAGAGAGCTTCTTGCTATGAAGACGGCATGCGAAGAGTGGAGGCATTTGTTGCAAGGAGGAAACCAACCCTTCGTCATAAGAACATATCATAAAAATCTACAAGTTCTACAAACTATGGATTGTATAAATTCATGTCAAGCCTGTTGGGCACATTTCTTTGCTCAGTAAGATTTTCAGATTACTTACATCCCTGGCAGCCAGAATGCTTTAGCAGATGCTCTTTCCAGAAAATCGTACAACGCAGGTGCTCATTCCAGTTCTCTGGAAAGATTGTTTCCCAGGAACAAGATCATTGGTAACGTCTCTTCTTTTTTACAACAAGTTAAGATGCGGTAGCCAGTCAATATGTTCCAGCGCAAACCAAAGGATTGACCAAACTGGACGGTCTACTGTTCAGAAAGAAATGTTTGTTTTTGACTTCTAAGGTCCTTCAAAGAAAGATCCTGTCGTGGTGCCACAACCACAAGATAGGCGGGCATAGAGGCCAAACAGGAACAATGGACTTAGTCAAAAGGACATTCTATTGGCCTGGTTTTTTAAAGGATGTCAAACAATATATCTGATCCTGTAATGTTTGCAACCGGAGTAAATATAGTACCAAAAAGCCAGTGGGTTTGTTGAAACAGGATAAAGTTCCTGATCATCCTTGAAGTCATATCTACACTGATTTTATAGTGGACTTGCCAGTTTCACAGGGATGTTCTTGTATAATGGTCACTGTGGATACACTGTCAAAGATGGCACGCTTTTCCCCACTTCCTGGGTTGCCTACGGCAGAGGAGATGGCAAAGACATTCATCAAGGACGTATTCCGACTCCACGGTCTCCCAGACCAGGTTACCTCTGATCGTGGAAGTCAGTACGTGTCCAAGTTCTGGAGGTCTCTCTGTCATAAGCTCGACATAGAACGTGCTTTGTCTTCGGGTTACCACCCACAAACAAAGGGACAAACGGAACGGTTAAATAACACACTGGAGCAATATCTTCGTAGTTACACCAACCTGGAACCGGACGATTGGGTATCCTTATTACCCACAGCAGAATTTTCCTGTAAAAATGCACAACACTCTGCCGCCATAGGGATTACTTCGTTCTACTGTACCTACGGGTTTCATCCCCGTTCCATTATCCCACTATCACCAATACAATCTGCTCTCCCCGCTGTGGAAGACGTGCTGTCCAGGATAGAAGAGGCCCATGAGACAGCTAAACTGAACTTATCAGATAGCCTCCGATCATACAAAATACAGGCCGACAAGCATCGACAGAATGTTCCTGACTGGAAAGTGGGCTCCAAGGTATGGTTTCCTACTAAATACTTGCCACGCTGGACTCGTCCCTCTAAACTCTCTCCACGATACATCGGCCCATATCCTATTACCGCCAGGATTAACCCAGTTGCATTTTGCCTTAAACTACCCCATAGCCTGAAGCTGGTTCACCCGGTGTTTCATTCCTCGTTGCTGAGAGGTGCGGACCAGACACACAGTCTTAGACCTGTGCCGTTACCATCCCCTTCTAACATGGACAAGGAATATGAGGTCTTGCAGTTACGGGATTCACGTTACAGAAGAGGTTGTCTTGAATACCTCGTTCACTGGAAAGGATTTTCCAGTGCAGAGGATTCCTGGGAACCTCTTACACATATCCAGGCTCCCATTCTCCTATGGCGGTTTCACCAGGCTCATCCTGGTAAGCCCGGAGGTCGGTGCACAGAGGGGGGCATACTGTCTTGCGCCGTACAACGTCCTGGCGCATATGGCCTGCTTACGTTTGAAGGGACGCTGAAGCTCTGTCTCGTCTTCCTTCAGTCCGAACAGCGGTCTAGTCTTTTTCCGCTTATGGAAGCAGGGGCTCTTAAGCCACGCCCACACTTTTTCGCATTGCATTGCAACCCTTCACGGTCAGCTACTCTCTCGCGCTGCCGCTGTTGCCAAACGCTAGTTCCCCTGCTATTTTCTACTCCGTGCCCTCGGCCGGTTTTTCTTTCCTCTTTCCTTTCCACTCTTTGTTGTATTTTGTTCGCTGTGCTTTCGGCACTGTACGGAAGTAGTTTTTTCTGTTCAGGCCGCCTGGTCACTCTCCCTTCCTTCCTCTTGTTGCTTTCTTTGCTCCGCCCCTGGTTCCCCGTTCTCCTGCTTTCTCCTCATTGCTTCTCTTATCTTTGCTTACCTGCTTGCTGTAGAGCTCTCCTGTCTTCACTGATATTAGTGCTTCCTGTCTTCTGGCGTTCTACGTTTATTGGACACTTAAAGACCTTTTCTCTACCAACGGAGCCCAGATTCCAAAAGGACGCCTACCGCAGCTACACTTCATTTGGGGGTTTTTACGCCTTACTTGGCTTTTTCCCAATTTGGGCCCTTGCGGGAAGGGGGTCACAGCGTGGGCTCCTTGATAAGCCTTCACTGTGGCTTTCTCTCGTGCGAGACACAATCTTCAGGCCAAAAAATAAAAGGATTATAGAGCCCGAAGATCACTAAGCCCAGTGGACACGAACTCCAACGAATCAGGTGAGGAGGAGGAGGAGGGAAGTAGGAAAGTTAAGGACACAAAGAGTACAGAGTCTGACATGTGCCTCATAAGGAATACTGTCCCAGGATTGGTGGACTGTCTGAGTGTTCTGGACTGCAAAAGGACACTGGACTTTAGGTATTTGTAGTCCCATGAGCAGTTGTCTGTTTTTTGACAATTTTGAAAGAAGAAAAAAGAAAGTTTAAATGTAAAGGCTGCGGAATGGCAATAAAAAAAGTTGAAGCATAATGCTCATCTCTGTGTTTTTCATAGAACCAAGACTCCCTTGTGCCGTAAGCCTAGGTAATCTTCATTCTCACTCTCTTGATACTTTGTCTCAACTAGGACAAGTATGAGCATTCCAGTAATTATCTACAGACCCCCTTCTTCCAGGCTCCCGCTTTCCCCGTTATCTGCTTTGTTCAGGGATAACATCACCAGGATTTGTAGCTGGCTAAGACCATCTCTTTCATTTGTCAGGCTAACTTCTCGGTTCATCTGTGGTTTCCAGCACAGTGTCTCCGTCATTCCTTTGGTTGTTAAGCTTCGCGACACCACAATAAAAGTGGTGTGGGCTTTGTTCCTGGACCTGGTGGTCCACCACGACTTATTTGTGGTCACACCACCACTCATCTCTCAGTGAGGATCAGGACACTTTGCATCCACCTTGGTTTCTCACATCTTTCCTTCTCTACAGCGGAGTGTGTCGGATGCAGCACTGGGGCTCCCCTTGAGCATTGGACACCGCATATCCAAGTTTCCTTCCTCGTAGCTCGGCAAGCCAATTTGTAACTCGTGGGCTCTCATTTATGTCTCCTCTACCTTTTATTATGCTGCCGTGGGACTTCCCCGGCATAATGTCAAAGTCCTTCTTCTCTGTTTGACTCATACTCTGTATTCTTCCAGTGATTGTCTTTGTCTCAGTACACCACACGTTTTCTTTCTTGTACATAAATGGAGTATTTGGAAGACAACAGATTCTGGTATGTTTTTCACTGGACGTCTTTGAAAGTGGGGCACTAGATGTCTTTGAAGGTGGAGTAGTGATATGTTGTTTAGGGAGTTCCTCATAAAAACAGGAGTCCTTGTCCCCAGATGGGGAGTCTCTGCCAGTGAGGTCCCACTTGCCTCTACCACTAGGGAGGGTATTGCAGAGCGGGCTCAGCTCCCTAGTCTCACAGGGAATAGTTTCCTCCTAGGGAGAAGTGATGCAATCCCACGATTCGTCACAACAGCTAGATCAGTATTTGCCCAAGTGCACGTCACTCCTTAACTGCATAGAATTGTTGCCTCTGCTAGATTGATTTAGACAGCTAAATTAAGTATCACCCTACTGCCCTTTACTCCCTGACTGCACAATATTAATTCTTTACATTGCTAGATTAACCTTTCTGTAAGCGATAGATCCTCATTTACCCAAGGGTACCAGAGTACTTACTTGCCCCAGATCAATTATTCCATTGCTATATCAATTGTCTTGTTGCGTTGCAAGATTGACTGCTGGAAAATTGCTAGATATTGCACTGTTAGTTTGTCTTGCAATAGTATATTAACAGTTGCCCAGATGTATTGCCTGGGTTTGCCCCAGACTGAATTACAACTGGATTCAATGATAGCACTACCAGAATAAGTTGGCAGTGCTAGATTAACTTGTTCCCAACCATATTATCCTACTGGGTTACCCCTTGTTGTTTCACCACCACACTACTCTTTCTCACTACACTTACTGTCACACCACCTTATTAAGTTGAGAGCCTACCAGTTTCACCCAATCTCGTTGCCCCAGATAAGCTCCATTGCCCTGTTTTCATGTGACCCACAGTGAGTTCAAGACCCTTAAACCAGAACAACCCCTTAAAGGTAAGTGCACAGCCCATAACCGGGTAAGATCATAATAGTTTACCTTACAGAACATGTCTGTTAAAACCAGCCCACAACACAGCAACGCCCAAAGGACGAAACAATAGCAAGATTTGAGCGGAAGGAGGAGCCTGGGCAGCTAAGGAAGAGTCCTTCAGAACACAAACAAATCAGTTGAGAGGTTCACAGTAGTCCTAACAGCCCTTGCAGCCCAGCACAACCTTCATATTAAGATAACTTGTCAAACAACGTCTTGCTCCGGTAACTGACAACAGAGTCTCACCAGAAGCCAACAACTCAAATCTCTTCCTCATTAGTTGGGCCTACACTTTCAACCAGACTTTCTATCAGAAGCATTGCACTTGAGGAGTCAACATGATTACACCCATCATGATACAGGACATTTCCACTAATCCTCAATGGACCCTGGACAAGGAAACTGAGCCTGCGACGAACCTCCTGAGCCTGTCGGAATTCCCCTTGCCCCTAAGAAACCAATAACCAGGCTAATTTCCTTATACACAAAGGAGACGCAAAGAAAATGTCAGAAATGTCCCTTAGCAATTCCCATGACATAACATTGTGACATCTATGAGAACTAAATAGACTTACTCTATACATCATAGAAACCCAGGTTTCGAGGATTACTCCACAGTTTTACAAGAATGTATCTGTCCAGGCTACACGATTGAGTTTACCAACAGAAAACCCAAGAGAAGAGCAGGAATTGCATGTGTACATAGAGAATCAAAGTTAAAAAGTCACACTCCAACAACACCTCCGACTAGGAGGAGGAATTTGAAATCTACTGGACCTCACAATACGTCTACTAGGTTTCCTTCTCATCTACAGACAACCGTTTCTCAATCCATCATTCACAGACAACCTGGACGACACGGTCACTAATCATTCAGTCCGCCACCAACACTTCACCCTCCTAGGGACAAAGTTACTTTCTGCAACCATCCACATACTAGTACACCAGAAGTATGAAGGACACATAGATAAGAAAGTGAGCATTGAAAGGCAAGGGCAGAGAGTGGCAGTATCATCAAGGGTGTAATATTCAATGAGCCTGTACTATTTGCTAAACCAGCGAAGGGCTCTCCTCCGGATCAGCACATTGCCACTCCCAATCTGGTCAAGATGGGGAAACACGTTACTAGCATTCTCAATTCGAACTTCCAAGAACACTAAACTCAAAAACACGTTCTCCAAGGCATCATCACTACAACAATTTAGCAATCTAAAGTCTGCATTGCAGATGCTGCCTTCTTCAGCAGGGTTCGAAATTTCACAGAACTGAGCTATTTATCTCTTGGGTATAGCCCACAGGGGCCGTGTTAGCTTGACATCAAGAGCTGCCAGAAGCTGCTTTTGACTCCCCATTCCACCGGGTACCATACAAACATATCTATGACAGTAACTCTGGGTACTTTTGAATGAGTCTAAAATAGCATTAGGACACACCTAGAAGGCATTTAAACCATAATGGGTGACATTTAACAGACAAAGGGCCTCATTACGAGGTTGGTGCTAGTCATGGCGCTATTAGCGCCATGACTAGCACCAATAACGGGACTGTGTCCGCCCTCGTTCAATGGGGACTTACCAGTGCAGTCCGACCTTGGCGGGACCGGTAAATCCCCATTGTAAAAGCCATTCCCCATTCCTATTTGAGCCCCCATAGGGCTCAATGGGAAGGGGGAAGGCGTCAATAACGGTACTGCAAATTGCGGTACCGTTATTGACCCCGGTATCCCTTAACGAGTCCCGTCCATAACGCCTGGTAAAACCAGGCGTTAAGGGAGGGACCCGCTAAGGGACCTCGGAATAGGGTGCAAAGGGATTACCGACACCAGTGTCATTACGGGTGCCCGGTATCCCTTTGCGCTCACCTCAGAATGAGGCCCAAAATGTTAAAATATGCATAATTACGATTTGACCTGGCTAGGTTCTAGTGCCTTATTTCCCAAAGGCAACTCTTGCTAACTAGGTTATGCTGGATACCCAGGAGCTACTTTTTGATACTGCTCATCAAAAACTTATTTCGATCCCTATGTAATTTGTTTACTGGTATGTAAGTCGAAGCCCTGAATTGAAAGAACAGACAGTGATCTCTCTGCTGGCCACCAGTGACTTTAGATGTAAGTTCAGGAGACATGTTTTGGCCGTCAAGTTGTTTTTGCCCATTCTCATATTTTCTGTGGCTGTAAATGTATCTTCTCTGCATTTACTGTGTTAAGCTTCGATCTATATCCACCGTTTTTGGCATCCCTTTGTAGTGCACCCTAGGATTGGTATACATCACTGGGTGACCACAAAACGTAACCCAAGGTGAGGCCGAGTAAGATCTCAGTAAAAGGTGTGGTGTAAAATATAGCCCCTGAATGGCAGAAATAAAGAGGCCAGAGTGATTTGTCAAGTCCCATTGAAGTATAAGGACAGCACAGAAGAACAAGTTACTTACCCCTGGTAACGTTCTTTCGATTGGATGTTCCTCCCACGTATTCCTCATCTTTGATATTCGTATCGTCAGCTTTGATGCTTTGGAAATATTTGTTCCCACCAGAGGGCGCTGTGCTCGATGTCGTGGTGTCGATCTCCATCGAGGATTGCCGTAGGGTGTCGACGTTATCAGCAATACAAATAACTCGAGCCGCGCCCGTTGGCTTCAGTTCTTTTTTTTCGTTCCCATCAATCGAGTGATTGACCAGGCAACCCCAAGACAGCAAGCTCTCCGAAAATGCAGAGTGTAAAGCACGTAAATTGTACAGCGCGGTAGGCTGGGAGGGGCGATGAGGAATACGTTGGAGGAACATCCAGTCGAAAGAACGTTACCAGGGGTAAGTAACTTGTTCTTCGAATGGATTGTGTCGTCATATTCCTCATCTATAATAGACTCCCAAAGCAGTAACAATTTGGAGGAAGGAGTACCAATTAATTTAATCATGGACTGTATGAAGAACGGCCTTTTGCAAAAAGACCTCCTTGAAACAAGGTTGAGTCCAAACATTAATGCTTTACGAACTTATGTATGATATCGTTTACCGGGACACCCCTTTGCAGAGCTGCAGAAGTTGCCATGCCCCTAGTGGAATGGGCCCTTAGCCCATCTGGTGGTTCTTTACCTGCCAGTCTATAACATTCTCCAATCGCTAAAATTATCCAACTGGATTTAGTCTGTTTGGTTTCTGCCAGAACCAATTTGTGGCCGGTATACCCAATGAAGAGTTGATCACCTTGTCGAAATTTAGCAGGTCTTGACATATAAAAGCTTAGAGCCCTTTTTGTGTCTAGCCTGTGAAGCCTTTCTTCCTCCTTTCCTGCACAAGGGGGGAGGATAAAATGGTGGCAGTTTTATCTTTGGAGACCAATGAAAATCAGAGACTACCGTGGGCAGGAATTATGGTTTGACTTTAAGGATGACCCTTATGGACAAGAAAGAGCCTGTGACTTATTCACCCTGCGGGCTGATGTTAGAGCCACTAGAAGGACAGTTTTTAATGTAAGGAGCCTTAGAGGACATGAATGTAATGGCTCAAATGGAATGCATGTGAGAAATATTTATACCAAATTTAAGTCCCAAATAGGCACATGAAACAGGACTGGAGGGTACACGTTAGTGAGACCCTTTAGAAATTGCACAATCAATGGTGTCTTGAAATAAGAGACCTATTCAGAGGAGCGCTTAAAAATGGAAAGCGCAGCCAGGTATCCTTTTATCGTTCCGATATGGAACCCCAGATTGGCTAAATGCAACAGGAAAGAAAAAACTGTAGGTGTGCCACAATGGAATGGATCCACATTCTTATCTTTGCACCAGTTACTGAACTTATTCCACCAACACTGATACAAGGATTTAGTTGCTGGCCTTCTGGCTGAACCCAAGATCTCCATTACATCATCCAGGAGGTCCCAATCCTTAAATCTCACCCTCTCAGAAACCATGCGTGAAGGCTGGGTGTCTTGACTTCTGTATGGAGAACCCAACCTTCCTCTTGCTAGAGAAGATCCTCTCTTTGTGGATGACGTATTGGAGGGCAGATGGACAAGTCTAGAAGGTCCGGGTACCACGTCCTCCTGGCCAAATCTAGAGCAATTAGGATCATGGATTTCCCAAACTTTCCCAACCTCCTGATCATGTGAGGAATGACAGGGACTGGAGGAAACGCATAGAGAAGCGGAAATTCCCAGTTCACTACGAACGCGTCTCCTAGAGCTCCTCTCAGAGGAAATTCCCTTGAGCAAAACTGTTCGCACTTCCGATTGATCTCGGCCGCAAACAGATCCACTTGAGGGTTCCCCAAACTTCCTGAGCTAGTTCCCACTCGTGGGATACTGTGCTCTGCCTGCTCGCAGCGTCTGCCGCCGTGTTCTGCTCTCCAGCTAGGTGAACTGCCGACAGAGAGATTCCTTCTTGAATTGCCCAGAACCAGCGCTGCATTGCCTATCTGCAGAGTGGTAGTGACCCTACACCTCCTTTCTTGTTGAGGTAGTACATGGCCACTGTGTTGTCCGTCATTATCAGGACATTCTTTCCCCGTACAGATGACAGGAAGGCCTTCAGCGCTAGTCTGATTGCCCTCTGCTCCAAAAGGTTGATGTGTAGTTTGGACTTCGATGGAGACCAACGACCGCTGATTGTTAGTTCGTTGGTGTGGGCTCCCCACCCCGTGAGTGAGGCGTCCATCACTACCGTTATCTCTGGCCATGGTTGCCAAAAAGATTCTCCCTTGAGAATGTAGTCCTCGCAAACCCACCAAATCAGGTCTTGAGCAACTTTGCTCAGAACTTGCAGTTGATCCGACATATTCCCTGAAAATTGGGACCATTGAGTTCTGAGAGCCCATTGAAGGGATCTCATTCTCAATTGGGCCTCTGGCACCAGGAAAATGCAGGATGCCATGAGACCGAGCAACCTCAGAAAATCGAAGGCCGGAAGATGTTGGGCATTCTGGAATTTTGCTACCATCTGCTGAATGTATTGAGCTCTCACCTCGGAGGCAAGGCTTTCCCAGAGGAAGTATCCAAGACCGCACCGATGAACTGGAGACTTTGGGATGGTATCATATGGGACTTCTTGAAATTGAGGGAGAATCCCAGTCTGTGTTGGGAGTGGAAGGTGATGCTGAGATGTTACTGGGCTTGCTCGGGTGAACAAGCCCTGATCAACCAGTTGTCCAGGTAGGCGTAGACGATAATCCCCTCTCTCCTGAGACTTACCGCCACTACCGCCATCAGTATAGTGAAAATCCTCAGGCGGAGGTTAGCCCAAATGGCAGAATTCAAAACTGATAGTGAGAACTGCCAAATGCGAACCTCGGGTACTTCCTGTGCTTCAGATGAATTAGAACATGAAAGGAAGCATCCTGAAGGTCCAATGATCTCAACCAGTCTTGGAGTTGGCAAGCCTGTCCTTCCTGAGGAATTTGTTCACATTTCTTAAGTCCAAGATGGGTCTCACTTCTCCGTCCTTCTTAGGAATGAGAAAGTAGGGGGGAATACCAATCCTTGTTCCTCTCCGCTACAGGTACATGTTCTATTGCACCTTTCTCTAGCAGGGTTAAACTTTCCTGTACAAGGAGCGGATCTGGAATTTTGACAGAGTTGGTTCCCGGTGGATGATCTTGAGGCCTTTTCAAAAAGGAAGGCAGTAACCTTGGGCTACTGTTTCCAGTGCTCAAGCATCTGAAGTAATGCCCCACCATTCATTCAGATGCTGAGAGATTCTGCCTCCCACCAGGGTCTTGTGGGTCAAGGTCTCAAAGTGGCTTAGAGGCAGCTGCCGCAGCGGCTGAGGGTACAGTTGCCGCTGCTGGAGCTGATCTAGCACCTCTTCCTCGTCCACCACGAGGGAAACTTTTCTGTCCCCTTTGTCCAGCCTGTCCTCTTCCCCTTCCAAATGAGGAATAGAAACGAAAAGGATGACCTCTCCACGAAGATGATCCTGAATAGGATTGTTGTTGAGGTTGACGTATGGAGGCGCTAAGTGACTTAGCCGCCGCCTTGGAGGTCTGCAGCTTTTCCAGACTCTCATCTGCCTTGCTGCCAAATAAGCTCAAGCTGTCAAAGGGCATATTGAGTAATCTGGCTTGCACATCCGGTGCAAAACCTGACTTCCTCAACGACGCAAACCTGAGTTTTACGGTGCAAGAAGCCATGGACCTGCTGATACTGTCAGCAGTGTCCAGTCCTGACTGGAGATGCTCTCCCATTGCCTCCTTTCTATCTTTCACTAAAGCCAGGAAGCCGCCTTTTTCCTCACCTTCCGGAATGTGCTGAGCCGCCATGCTAACACAGTCCGACAGGGTGTAAGTAAATCTTGAAAGGGTACAAGTAACATTAGCCGATTTCAAGGCCATAGTGCCCGAAGAGAAGATCTTACGAGCCCAAGCATCGACCCTCTTGTCATGGGTAAGCAGACTGCCTGGTCGATGTGGCTGCCAATCTTTCAGGTGTAGGGTGCTTGGTCAAATAGTCCGGATCAATCCCCGAAGGTCTATATATTTCTGGCAAAGTTCCTATTTAAAGCAAGACCCGCTTCTGGTGTTTCCCAGTTTGCCATGACCTTCCTCTGAAGGGCTGCATGAAAAGGTAATACTGGGTCCTTCTGAGGGCCTTGATTCAGAATATCCATCATCTCGTCTTGTTCATAGGTAGGAGAATTCCTGCTCCAGCCCATGAATTCAATGACCCTGTTCATGATAGCCTTGTATGCAGAATCTGCATGTTCAGCCGGATCAGGTCTGCCAAATTCTAGCTCTGGCGAAGTGTCTATGCCACTAGCCGACTGTAGGCAATCATAAAGATGAGTTATCTCTGATTCCTGATCAATAAGTTCCTCAGGAAAATTTTGGGTACCATAACCCAAACCAAATGGGGGAGAATCCTCCTCAGAGGTTTGCTTTTCCTCATATATTGAGGCCATAGATTTGAAAAAGTATTTTTTCGGTATAGGCTTGTAGGCCTTCTCTGTATTGGGCAGAGGCTTGAAAATGGTCGAAGTGACCTTCGAAAGCACCGACACTGGCTTTGACAATGGCGTCAATGACACTAAGGGCGTCAACGCTGTCTTCGGCAATGGCGTCGATGAAACCTTTGACAAAGGCGTCACCGAAGGTTTCGACACTAATGTCGATTTACTTGGTGTTGCCTTCGATTTATGTACCGATAGGCTTGTCTCTGTCGACGGTTTGCTCTTTTTTAGAGGTATCGGAGAAGGGCTATGTTCTCTAGACAATACACTCGACGATTTCTCGCCGTACCTAGAGTGACTCGCCGATTTGACACTCTGCTTTGCCTTGGTAATCTTTGACCTCCCTCTGTCCTCTGACAGATCGACCGGGGCATGGTCTTTGTGTAACTCCTTCAAGGGGGTCGAGGCCGCATTCTTGAATATATGCAACATTAAACTCCTGAAAGCCTCCCATTTTTTGGGGGAATCCTGTTTGGTTGGACACCTGATAACCTCAGTAGAGGAATCAGATGAAGAAGAAGAGGGAGACCTATAGCGTCTCATCTTCGCCTTCTTCGACAAAGAAGAAGAAAACTGTCTCGATCGACTCCTCGATCGAAACTTCTTTGAATTTTTGCGCTGGGACGAGTCCCTAAAAAACCCCGGACTTGTTATCCCTCTTCAAAGAGGTGTTCAAAGCCCCCCTCCCCGCCTCCAGTTTACCTCGGCGCACCCTGAGAGCTTTTCCTGTCATGGCCTGACAGGACCCGCAGTCATCGGTCTGATGTTTGGAACCCAGGAACCACAGGCAGACGCGGTGGGGGTTGGTGATAGACATCTTCTTCCCGCATTCATAGCATTTTTTAAACTCAGACTTATGGGTACAAGGGTTGGAACATGAAGACATTTCTGATGAAACTGAAGTGCGCCGTTGAACACTCGAAGCAAAGCTTTCGGAAAAACGGAACTGAAGCCAACAGGCGCGGCTCAAGCTATTTGTATTGCTAATGACGTTGACACCCTGCGGCAACCCTCGAGGGACATCGACGCCACGACATCGAGCACAGCTCCATCTGGTGGGATTTTTTTTTCCGAAGCAGCAAAGCGGAAGATACGAATATCAAAGATGAGGAATACGTGGGAGGACACAATCCATTCTAATGGTGATGTCAGACATGGGGCCTATTGAACCAAAAACAGCCCTAAATCTCAAAGGAAAGAAAGTGGGCTTAAATCTAAAAAGTGCAAAGATAGGCGCAATGCATTTCAGCAAGGAAAATAAAGACGTGGCTGACAATGCTGTTTTACTAAATCCAGTGAAAGCTATACTTTTTACTTAAAGAGACAGATAGCGTGTGCATTATCTTCAATGTAATATCCGAGTGTGATCCTGAAATCTCCAGTGAAACCAAGCTTCTTGAATTTATAAGAAATAAAGGAACTCCCTTTTTCCTCATCCTAAATGACAGTACGCAGAGAGAAGTGCCTACTTGGGTTTAAGGTGAACATGGTTTTGTCATATAACTGCCCTATACATATGGACAAACCAGAAGAGATACGCGTGTCTTTTGCAACTGTGAGATTAAAGACGTATATTACACATGGATGTAAGACCCAGGTGCCTTATAAAATGTCATGTAAAATGCATTGTGTGTGTGTGGCTTAAAAGCCAATTCTTGCAGAATTGTACATGCAGCCAGTCAGTTCTTCTGAAATGAAACTTTAACCTCAAAGACCTTTCCTCTGCCGGTCCTGAACAGGACGGTCTGGTTGTCAACAATCAATCAGATCCGTTGCTTAAAAATATTAAGAAAAACACTTATTTTAATGGAAACCACTGTGGAAATAGATAATGCGAATGCCTGTCTTTTCAGCAGAAGTGACCTTGAGGTCACAACTCTCATTAATTGTGCATTAAAGTGGCATCCAGGGCCATTACAAGGCCAGGAAGGGATAGGCTAAGATAAACATGAGCCCGCATCTGGCAGGTCACATGCTTACGGGGAAATGCGGCTTAAGAGAACAAAGGTGGGTGCCAGAGTGAGCGAGGCATGTGATGCTGGAGTTCGTTTATACAAAAAGAAAATTAATTGCATAAGAAGGGCAGCTTATACGCCACAATGCTCATTCCAGACTTTTATTAAAGGTGACAGTAACTCCCTTTGAACCATGCCAACACGATTTCTGTGTGAGAAACATAACAGAAGTTATTAAGGAAAATGTTATTTGGGCCTTCCCTTAATTCCAAGAGATTTTAAAGTTGGTGTGAGGGTGAAGGACACAATTAATAAGGGAACTATGAAGTGGCATATTTTTCACTGAGCAAATGAAGAAGAAACGTATCTCTGCATAGGAAGGGAGTGCCGACAACAGATTGGTATCATCTGATTGGCCTTAAAATGTAGTTCTTAAAAATATATCCTTACATATAAAGATTTGAAAAATTAGGGTACTTACCATGTTGATAGATTTTTAGAGTTTCAACTTATTAAACCCACATATCAGTTTGGGATGACAAAGCTTTCTCCTCCCACAGCTTTCCTAACTTACACCCGTCATCTCCTTGTCCTATTAGGACACAGTTGGGAGGTGGGTAGAGAAAACCAACCAATCCCTTCTGCGGGAATCATGACAAGTTTGTGATGTCAATTGCCCTATAAGTAAAACAGTTTGCATCAGAACTGGGCTTTTCCCACTTATTCCGGGAGGTAACCTGCTGCTGAACTCTTGCGAGAAATACCCAAGCAGAGAGGCCCCAAATCGTGCATTGGAGACAGGGACCAGGAGACATAGAAGCTGACTGGGATCCCTTGGGGAGCCAGCTGGGACTATCCTTGACTGACACCCTTGCTGTCCTAGAGGTGCCCTGCTGTTCCCTGGTGCCCATTACAATGCCTCTCCTGTAAGTAAAACTATCCCAAAGGTATAGATTGTGTAGGCCCTACATTTTTCTCAAATGTTTTTGTAGTATTTCCCCATAGTAAAATATCCTGTTTGTCTGTGTAGATCCTTGGCATATTTAATTAAAGTAAATTAATTAATTCCCTCATAGAAATCCCGGGATGTGTTTTGTTAGCATTCAAAACTAACAAGCTCCTCCCAGTGTGTTTTGAGCCAGTATAGACAAAGATTTGCCAACAGAATTAATCCCAAGACCCTGTTTCCAAGTGAGTGTGCAGGGTGCAAAACGAAATTCCCCATTGATCCCCTTCATTTTAAGTCAGAAGTGTATTCCTTTGCATGCGTGGGGAGAAACACGAAATTGCCCCTTTGTTCCCACTGTGCTCCGACACAAGCCACAAAGCCCTGCCTGTTCTATTTAGGTGTGGCAAAACAAATGTTTCCATTTGCTTTTGTTTCCCCGATATTGCATTTGTGGCAATAAGTGAAAAACGATTTTTCCCCTTGAATCCCTTTTCCAAAGAGTGCATTTCGATCAGAACCCAAAACGATTTTCCCATTGTGTTCCCACTCTCTGCGACTGGCCTTCAATTCAGAGAGGTCAAGTCTAATTGATGTTTGGAGGGTGGGGGTTGATGGGAGAAAAAAGTATAACCAAATCAGCAATCACTCTGTGGCTTGAATTATTCTTTTTCTGGGTGTCCAGTTAAAGTTTTGAAACAATAGTTTTGAATGTCAAAAGTTCTGACACAAAAGTGGTGAAAAAAATAGTTTTGAATGTATTTTTTTTTATATTGAAGGGTTTATTTTAATTTCGTATTGTAAAATAAGTGTTTAAAAAAATAACAGAACAGGGGTTTGGGGGGACCCCCCCAAAAAGAACTGTGTAAGAACTTTTGGCATTCGAAACTTTGACTGTCGAAACTATTACTAGGAACCCTTTTTCTGTATTGGTGGGTGATTTGAAAAGAAAGCTGTGGGAAATTTTGACTGCATATCTCAGTATTATCTCTGTGTTGGTGCCATTATGGAAGTCATTTTTGTTCTTGTGTTGCCACAGCTTTGGTGGCTGATGTTAGTCTGTCAAATTTGGTTTAAATAAATCAATAAATATATATTCTTACAACACACCGGCCTGGTTCCTAGTCCTTTGTGGCACCAGGTATTTGTTGAGGTTGGGTGTGAGATGGGTTGGAGGCCATACAAAGTGAAACGGAATAAAAATGATACTGATTTGTTGTGCGTCACCTTGATTGGGGGCAAAGGAACTGCATGAGTCGAGTGTGACCGCATAATAAACCACAACAAACGGCTCGGACAATGACAGAAACGCTGTAACCAAATAGTAGGTTAGGGCAGACAGGGGAGGGGGCAAAGCTAAGACAAGACATCAAACAAACAGTCAGTAAAAGGCAATGTACAGAAAGGCACCGGAAACCTATTACTGAAAATGGCATGCTGCATTGTTCCAAAAGAGGTTTTCCCAAAAACATTCGCCCCTGTATTTAGTGGGGGGTGTTACCCAGCATGTTATTGCTACGTAGCAATTGCACCACGGGACAGAAAGACAGATTGCAATATGATCTCATGCCAGCGAGTGTGCGCCATGTACATTTTAGTGAAAGGGTTAGAATGAGAAGGCTTAAAAAGACCAGTGGCTAAGCACATCTGTAAGCTATACTTTCTTTTTAACAAACCTCAAATCTTTCTGGAAAAAAAAGATGTGGTTTTGTGTTGGGAATAGCTGGCGAAATGATCACTTACAATGTACAACTAGCAATATACTCAACCCAGTGTCATGCTTCTGCTAAACAATGCAAGGCTGAATAACATTACATCGCCTCACTGTCATGCATGGTATGGGGCCATGGCACTCATTCTTTAGAGAGCAGAGTCGCAGGCAGGCTGCAACGATATCATGATGGTCTTTTGGCCCACATAATCCTACTGCCCAGGGTGTATTGGCATGATTACAGATATACCAACATTCATACCCCAAGCCATTTTGGAGATGCTGATTCAGTCCGGTTTTTTTCTTTGCCTTCTGGCACTTGTAGTTCTGGCTTTATAAATGGAAAATCCATGACTCCAAGTCCATCCAAGCATGCAAAATAAAAACCAGGACTGGACTACCATCTCCAAAATGGAATGGGACATTCTGGAACACAAGGAACTAATATACGGTTAGATTGAGCCTTCTTATTAAGTAGATCATGACTCTTGAATTCTTTATTATGTGTTTACCCCTCCCTCTGCCAATGGCTCTTCCTACTAAGATGGGTGTACATAGACTCATCCAGTTGCATCAAATCTGTAATTTGCCAACTAGAAGCAAATCAGAAAACGGCTGCACCCAACAACTGTGCGAATTAGATCTCTCCCTTCGATACATAAAGGCAGCAGTGACAGCACTGACCTCTAGTGAGGCTCTGTAAAATGGATAGATTTAATCATTAAGCACAGTCTCTTTGTTCCAGTATTTCAACAAGTGCTTGCACTTCAGGGCCAATCTCGCACTTTCATGGTCCTTTCTTATCGCATTAAAGGAGTGAGGTATATTGTAAAGAAGACATTTTTATGAGTGTTCAATTTTCTACAGGACCTTCTAGGACTGAGCCTGTCCCGCTTAAAGTCCAGTTTTGTGATTTCCACCACATTTTTTTTTCAACTTAAAGCACTGCATGTGATTCGGTTCATGTTGGGAAGGCAATGGACTTGCCCGCTCCCAATTTAAGACAGGTAGGTAAGAGCGCAGACCCCGACCCCCTCTACCCCCACCAGCCCACTCCCAGCTTTGCCAGGGATTTTAGAGTTCAATTTCTGTTCCTCGACCAATGCACCACCATGTGCCAGAGAGCAATGCACCACCATGTGCCAGAGAGCAATGCACCAACATGTGCCAGAGAGCAATGCACCAACATGTGCCAGAGAGCGCAGCTATGTGGGGTCGATATTATGCTTTGTGGCTTCGGTGGTCCACTTTAATGCTTCAATTTAGCTGAATGTTTTCCTTTTTAAACATCCAAGTGTACAGCTTGATTTACGGTTGTCGGCATCAGACTATAAGCAACACAGTGTGCCACTGAAATGTTTATGAGAATTCAGTGGCGTGGGTGCAGTTGTATAGATAACTACCTGGTCAGTGACCGTGGAGTCCGATACAGGCGCGAGCTGGACGTACTGGACCTGGATATCATTGCCCTGAAGAGAGGAGCCATCGAGGGCCCCCGTTAAAGGATCAGCAGCCACTGCTATCAGCTGGGCGCCTTGCAACACCTGCAGGGGAACAGACACAGAAGAGGAGGTAATTAGTACAGCTTGTTGTTATCCGCAGGAAAGTGCTCTGTAAACACAACGTCATAATCAGAGGCGCAGCGCAAAACATCTGGACGGAAAGAACAGATGAGCATAGGAAACAACAGGGGTGTTGCCAGGTCTGTAAAAGATCTGGGGCTATGCTAATGTCGGAACTGTCAGCACAGGGGGCTAGCTAGCTTTTTGGTTGTAGCTCCTGAGATTCTATCCGGGGCTACAACCAAAAGACCAGGGGCTATAGCCCCCTTAGCCCCCACCCTAGCAACGCCTCTGGGAAACAGTCCACCAGCCATGCTCCGAAAAGCCCCTGCGAAGGCAACACAGAGAGCCTGTAAACGCAGGGATTGCACAGAAAGCAAACAGATGCAGGCAGTGTTCAGCAGAGCTGCCAGCAGCTGCTTTCCCACTGGGCCATGAGTTGTATCCTGAACATACATAAGACATCTTTCTGATCGAAAATATGGTGTCCAATAAACCTGAACAATCTTTAGTACCGTAAAGCCGCATAGATAGGGCGAGTATCAAAATAGAGCAAACACATCCGCTGGAATGTGCTGGAGAAAAAGGTCCATTGCGCAGGAGAAGGTTTTCATGTGCACATTTTCATAACCGTTTTAAACATGCAGAAACTGTTTGTGTGAAAAATGTCACCTTCTACAAGCAGTGGATCAACATTAATCCTGTCCTGGTCAGAAATGCTCTCTTAGTATACAACTCCCGGCTAATAAAAAACAATCACCAGTTACAATTTCATCTTATTAAAATATGGGTACTAACAGGGGTCGTTTTAGAAAAAGGCGGCATTCAGAACCACATCACGTCACTGTTATGTTCCGCCCTGCATCCCGCTACGCGGTGACGCAGGGCGTGCCTAATAAAAGCCCCGCCCTCGCGCTCGGGAGGCAGTTCCGGGGCAGACCATCCACACGTGTGCGTGTGCTTCATTGGTGCTCCCGCTGGAGCTGCGCCACAGGTCGTGCGGCCTAGCATAGCACCGGCTGCCCTCGCGCGCGCACGCCGAGGGCTGGAACATAACAATGGCGACGAGGTGGAACGAAGATCAACACGCGCTCAGCGTTCACGGCGCTTAGATGGCCCGCAGCCATCGCAGCGAAATTTTTGGACACCCGGCTGGGGGGGTTGAGGGGGGAGGGGGGGAAATCGCACACGTGACCCACCCCAAAAAAGAACATTTTTTTTTGCTTCTCATCATCACTCGCCCTCTACTTGCCGGCCGGGCAGTGTGGAGCCATCTGGCATCTGGCCTCCCACACTAGAGGGCACCAACACGAAGTGGCGTCAGAACCACGTGAGAGCACCAGCACCTGAACTTTCCGTCACAGTGGTTGGAAACCGCAGCACTTCCACTTCACCGCGCATCGCCCGAAGAGCTCACGCCAGCACTGACCAGGTACACGTCGACATGGTGGCCGGTACGTCCACCCCTGGGCCCACCACGCCGTCCAGAATTGCGGCAAACCTATCGCTGACGTCCCCACAGCCTCGCACACAAGGAGGTTCATCGACACTGGTCCAGCCTTTTGACCCCTTTACCGACCCATCTTCGAGTGGACCCAGATGGCAGCTGTGGATCCAGAAATTCGAGATGGCGATGGAGTGCAAAGATGTAACGTCGGCCAGGAAGATGAAGGCGCACCTACTACTCCGTGTGGGCGACGAGGTACTGCGCATTTTCAATTCTTTGAATGTTGCCGAGGGCCAAGATGCATACCAAAGCGCAAAAGATGCCCTCACGGCTCACTTTCTCCCTCAACTGAACCCGAACTATGAGACTTTCATTTTCTGCACCACCATACAGGCAGCGGACGAAACCCTGGATGCCTACCACACTCGGTTCAGAAAATTGGCCATGTCCTGCGAGTTCACAAATGTTGAGAGGGAGATCAGGAGGCAGAACATTAACGGCATACAATCGGGAAAACTAAGGCGCCTAATACTCAGCGAGAGAGGCATCCCCTTGCAACGGATCCTTGAACTTGGACGACAAAGGGAACTAGCCCACACCAGAGCGGCCAAAATGGAGGCCACACTACACAGATTGCAACCTGCTTTCAACACAGCCATGGTGGCCCAGATCACCAACAAACAATCCTCGAGGGATGAATACAGTGGGGGCTATGGCCAGAACAGGTGGCAACCGCGCATTCCTGGGCCCACAGAGTGTGGCTGGTGTGGTGGCCCACGACATGGCCGGCGCAACTGTCCTGCACAAGGCACCACCTGTGGCGCCTGCGGCAGGAAGGATCATTATGCAAAGGTTTGCAGATCATCGGGCACCTCCACGCAGCCCCCACAGAACTCTCCAGAAAAGAACGCAACCAAGAAAAAGAAGCAAGCCAGTGCAAGGAGGGTCGCAGTGGCCAACTCTTCCATGGAGGAAGAAGGGGATGATGTCTCGGCAATGCAGCAGGATCCCAGTAAGGACAACGATAGGAAAGGGAGGAAGGTATACCTGGTGTCTGCATTAAGCCAAGGTCAAGAACCACAAAGAAAATCTGTCCGAAGGCGCAAGTGCATGGTCACCATCCAAAACCAGCGCATTCTCATGACCATTGACACCGGCGCTTCGGTGAATGTTATGCCCACAAGCATATTCCAGACTCTAAAGCCTCAACCAGACCTGAAAAGCACAGACACGCTGTTGTATGCATACGGCAGCCGGAAGCCCCTACCAGTCATGGGCAGGTTCCGCACTACGCTGGAGCACGGCGAAAACAGACTATGGTCGAAAGTCTATGTCGTGAAGGCAGGAATTGAAAGCCTCCTGAGTGGGGACGCAGCAGAAGATCTGGGAGTGGTCAAATTCCTCTGCCATGTCGATGATGCCGAGGAGGTGGAGAAAATGTTGAGTCAATACCCCAAGTTGCAAGATGGAATAGGCTGCTTGAAGGGCAAAACCATCAGGCTGCACATTGACGAAACAGTACAGCCGAAAGCCGTAAGGCATCGGAGGACACCTTTCCACATGAGAGTACAAGTGGAGCAGGAACTCAAGGCTCTGGAGAAAGCTGGCATCATAGAGGCGGTCACAGGGCCCACACCATGGGTCTCCCCGATGGTCGTCACGCGAAAGCCGAAACAGCCCGGAAAAGTCGGATTTGCATTGATATGCGTCTCCCTAACACTGCCATCAAACGAGAACGCCACATCACCCCAACGATCGACGAAATCGTGGCGGACCTCACAGGGTCTTGTGTATTCTCGAAAGTTGACTTGAAGGCGGGGTATCACCAACTCAAACTCCACAGAGACTCGCGCTACATCACAACATTCTCGACGCATTTGGGGTTGAGGAGATACAAACGCCTGAGCTTCGGGATCTCGTCCGCTGCTGAGGTATTCCAGCAAACTATCCAAGAGGTCATCAGGGGCATCCCTGGGGTCCTCAACGTGAGCGACGACATTCTGATTCACGCCCCCGACAAGAAGGAGCACCTCAAGAGGCTTCATACCCTACTGGGCAGACTACAAGAGGCTGGACTGACCATACACAGGGAGAAGTGTGAGTTCCTCAGATCAGAAATCACCTTCTTTGGTTACAAGTTTGGCAGCACGGGCATCTCCCCTGATCCCCAGAAGGTCGCAGACATTCAGGCGGCAAGCCCACCGATGACCCCCACAGAGGTACGCAGTTTCCTAGGTATGGCAACTAACTGCGGGAGGTTAATTCGAAACCTGGCCACCCTATCTGAGCCACTAGGGGAACTGACGAAAGCAAACATCAAGTGGGACTGGGGGCAGAAGTGCCAAGACTCGTTTGAAAGTATCAAGGAATCCCTGTCCGTCGACACCAAAATGGCGTATTACAACACTGAGCTGCCCACAGAACTGTTCGTGGATGCAAGCCCCGTCGGGCTTGGAGCCATCATAATGCAGGTGACGAGGGAAGGGGAGAAAAGACTGATAGCCTACGCATCGAGAGCCCTCACGGAAACCGAACAGAGGTACTCCCACATTGAGAAAGAGGCCATCGCCGTGCTGTGGGGGTGCCGCCACTTTCATCTTTACTTATATGGGTGGCGGTTCACAGCAGTCACCGACCACAAACCCCTACTACCCATCTTCATGGGAACGTCGTCACACCCTCCGGCACGGATCACTAAATGGCTACTACATCTTCAGCAATACGACTTTGATCTCATCTACCAACCAGGCAGTGGAAACCCCGTGGATTTTCTCTCGAGGCATCCGCGAGCGGCAACCCAACAAGAGATCCAAGTGGCCGAAGAGACGGAGGAACATATATGCCAAGTGGTTCGTGCAATGAGACCAAAGGCGGTGAGCATCGAAGACATCGAAGCAGAAACTAACAAGGATCCTTGTTGCAACCTAGTGAAAGATGCCATAATCTCAGGGGACTGGAAAACCTTCATGAGAAACACACACAACAGAACAGCGGAAGCAAAAGGGTTTCTGTCCGGCATGTTTACCGTCCGGCAAGACCTGTCAATCACAGAAGGCGGATTGAGACTAAGAGGAAACCGCATCGTAATCCCTCTCAGAATACAAGACAGGATAGTGGCCCTAGCGCATGAAGGACACCAAGGGCTGGCAAGGACAAAAGCCCGCATACGGCACAGGGTATGGTTTCCCCAGATCGAGGAGCGGGTCGAGACACTCATTAGCACGTGCCTAGCCTGTCAGATAACGGGGGCCTCGCCAGAACCGGAACCAATTCTATCGGCGGAACGCGGCCAGATACGAGGAACTGCCATGGACCGTCAGCGATCGGCACGGAACCATGGTGACTGTGACCCGAGGACACCGTCAAGTGACGAGGAACTCGTCGTGGTTCAAGGCGGTGCCTCGCAACCTGTGGACTGACAGTGAGTGCCACCTGGAAGACGAGGACGCTCAGCCCAGCGAAGACGAGCCTAGGTCCATCCCGGATGAGACAGGAGCGATGGATGGAACCTGGGAACAGCTGGAGGCCCCCGGCCTCGAGGACCTGACCAGTGAAGGTGAGCCAGATCAGGAGCCGGGGGGGGGGGGGTGCAGGCCCCGAGAAGGGCGATACGGTCTGAGATCTGCTACGAGACCGCCGGCCAAGTTGAATGACTATGTGTGGTAGTTTGAGGTACCTGGACCACGAACATTAATGGCCGGGCACTTATTGGTTAAGAGCGTGAACCGATGAACTCACAGTTGATGCAAGTTATTGCTATGTTTGTTTTGTTTTATAATAAAGGAGAATGTTATGTTCCGCCCTGCGTCCCGCTACGCGGTGACGCAGGGCGTGCCTAATAAAAGCCCCACCCCCGCGCTCGGGAGGCAGTTCCGGGGCAGACCATCCACACGTGTGCGTGTGCTTCATTGATGCTCCCGCTGGAGCTGCGCCACAGGCCGTGCGGCCTAGCATAGCACCGCCAGCCCTCGCGCGCGCGCACGCCGAGGGCTGGAACATAACAGTCACTATCGTGAAGATCTCTGAAAAGCGTAAGAAATGGAGGAATTTGTCCTTGCGTTTTGCATTGAATTTATTTGCCACACAGAAGATTTTGGGGGCTAGATCAGGGGTGGTCCATTTTAAAAGCCTTTGTCGATTTTGTCATGGCTACTCAAGGGGAAACTTCGTATTATCCTTGCGTTTATCATTTAAGAAGCAAACATCTGGATGGATTGGTTTCAGGTAGAGAATGACTCAACTCTGACGACCTTAGGTGGCACATTTTTGTTTGTAAACAGATCGCCATCATCTTAGAGATCTTAACGCTTATTTAATGAATACATTCTTATACGTTATTAGTTTGACGCCAGAATGTGAGTTTGATTTAATGATTGACATTTTTTGTACTCTTCTTTACGAGTTGTGATCATGTATGATGTATCCATTGTGTATGAACTAGGACGATTTGGAGTATGTATACTCCTTGTATTAATAATCAGCAATGTTTCTACATGCATTTTTATATGTATAACCTGTGTACGTTTTAATATTTAACCATCACACACAAAAAAGTATTCACCTGAACAGATTCACATTCATGTGGACAACTGGGCAACAAAAATATTACAAGTTACTCACCGTAGTGACTAACATACTCCTAGTCCATAGTCCCCTTTCCTCCATACTGCAGGGCAGGCACGGCACCGGAAGAGCACAGTCTTCCACAGCTGCTACCCCGGCAATGCCCATGGGGCAGGAGTGCTCATTTCCAGCATGCGAGGACTGCTTCTTTGACCAGTTCCCGACTGATGAAGTCACAACAAATGGCAGGAATTTTGAGAGGTATAATAAAAGGAGACAATACCTCCTGTGCCTCCACAGCCTTAAGCCCTAGTACAGCAGCCGAGCCCTGTACCGCCCTGAGCTGCAGTGTTCTCTCCGCCTGCACTGGTGTAGGGTCAACCGCTGGCGCAGGTGCCCCTTTCACTGGCTCTCGCACAGGCTATCATCATGGCACAGTCTCCAATGCCTCCTACTCTGCAGGCCACAGAAATCCCACCGGCTAACACCGCCCAGCGATAGGGCAGATCAGGGAGGTGTGGACCCCTGCCCATATACTAAGGTGCCATGGACCAGGTGAACACAGTCAAGGATGAGGGTGCAGATACCTCATCATCGGTGAGGGCCTTCCAAGACAGGCTAGCAGGATTGGCAGAATATCTAGACATCCCACAACCTCAGAAGGAGCTGCCAGAGGCGAGGGTCCTAGACAAGGTTCTTACCATCTGAGCAGTGACCAGATCTGGCATTCCTCTGCAGAAGGATGTGGAGGCTCTTGCCAAAAAGAGGCTGGGCTATGCCACACTCCACCCAGCCCAGCCCAGCAACAAGCGCCTGCATACCAAATACAGGCAGGACGAAGGGGACATGGTACTACTATCTGTTCACCCTCAGCCACATTCCTCTGTGACGGCGGCAGCTTCCTTGTATGCCAAGCAGCAGACATCCAAGTTGTCTGCCTCGACCACAGCGCTTCTGGGGAAGGAAGAGAAAACTCTGGAAGCCTACAGGAAGAAAATGTACTCGGAAGAAAATGTACTCGAATGCCGGACTTCATCTGCGGCAGGCAAACGCAGACGCTATGTTGGCCGCTGCGAATCAAAGGCTATGGAGGGAGATGCAGACTTCCTGCCAGATCTACCAGTGCACAAGCAGGCTGCCTTCAAAGCTGGCTTAGCCAAGGCGAAATTGGTGGCACAAGACATAGTGGAGTCCACCGTGGCCCATATTGACATGGCCAGCAGGGCTATTTGCATCGCCACAGGTATGAGGACAATGGCTTGTCTTAAGGCTACCAGGCTCAACCCAGACGTACAAGAACACATCCTTGATCTCCCCTTCGAGGGTGGAGACTTGTTCCATTCATTCACAGATGAATTAAACAAGAAGTAGACCAGCTCTCAAACTGCTGAGCCATTGGCCATCCTGGCATAAAGCCAGCCTCCAAATCTTACGGTCAGGGGCAGGTGTGATCAGACAAGGGAAGAACGTTCAGGGGTTTCAGGGGCTTCCAGCAGCATAGAGCTCGACAGCCAGACAGGTCCCCCAGCCTACACAGGCGAAAACAGCAAAGGACCTCACACAAAGGTTACTACAAGTCCCCCTCCCAGACACCAGCCACGGAGGGGAAAGAAGCAATGAATGTGGCATCAAGGTCCACAGTTCTCCAGAGGGGGGGCAGGCTTGCCCTCCACATTCAGTCTTGGTGGGCGTACTTCAAGGATTTTATCAGTGGTCACCCATGGGTTCCGCCCCCCTCTCCCTCCAGTCTCTCCTGTCTCACCTCTCCTCCCTCAGATCGGGACACCAACTCTCCTTCCATAAATCCGTACACTTGTGCTAAGTGGGGCGGTGGAGGAGGTCCCCCTCTCCCAGAAATGCTCGATATCTTTTTTGCGAATTTTCACAATACAGGAAAACCACCATGCAGGCCTGCGAGTGGTTCTCGACCTATCCTCCTTAAATCTTTCCCTATCCCTCCAGTAGTTCAAGATGGTTACGCCAGCTCTGACTGCGGAGTCTCTGTATGGGGCGGACTAGACGTGCTCCCTGGACCTCAAAGATGCTTATCTTCACGTCCCACTTTGGCTACCCTACCAGGCCTTCCTACGGTTCGGGGTGATGGGCAGCCATTTCCCGTACTTTCCAGGTCCTTCATTTGGCCTGAACTTGGCCCCACGGGTATTCACAAGGCTAATGAGCACGGTAGCGGCAGTGCTCAGGTCCAAGGGCCACCAGGTTTACCCATACCTGGACGACAGATTGCTCCGGGTGCGGTGCCCAGGGGCGGGTCAAATTACGGCTGCCAGACTTATGGACTTCCTCTATGAACTGGGGTTCTCCATCAACCAGGCGCAGACCCAGCCGACCGAGACTCTTGTCTAACTTTGCCTGAGGTGGGATACCAAGGAGCAGATGATTTTGCCCACAGGAGAGAGGGTGGTGGCACTGAAGGCGGCTAATGGACATTTTCTCAGCAGATCGACACCTTCAGATTGGTGGTTCCAGCATCTGTTGGGCATTAAGGCAGCTTACCTGCTGGCCATCCCGCAAACAAGGCTCAAAATGAGGAGGATACAGCCACACCTAGTGGCCTCCTGGAATCAGAAAACAGACTGCTAGGTATTGTCAGTCTCCATTCCGGTGGAACTTCACCAGCATTTGCTCTGGTGGAGCCAGGAGAGCAATATTACAGTGGGCATACCATTCAGGCAGCCTTTTCCGGATTGACTATCATGATATGGTTTGTGGGCGGCAGAAGACAGGGAGCAATATATCAACTTGTTTGAGCTGATGGACATACAGCTGGTGCTCAAGGCCTTCCTATCTGTGGTCAGTGACAGTTCAGTTTGCATTCAGACAGCCAGCCCCACTTGCATGTACTACATCAACAAACAAGGGGGCACCAGGTCCCCTTCCATGTGCAGGATAATGATCAGGATCTGGGAATGGGCATCTTGCGCAACATCCGGCTATCTGCGACCCACCTTCTGGGGGAGTCCAATTTAGAGGCAGACAGGCTCAGCAGACAGGGGGGTGGAAAAATACAAGTGGCAGTTGGACACACAGGTCCTGCAGTAGATTTTCCAGATGTTGGGCCAACCGGAGACAGACCTATTTACAGAACAGGGACCTATTTACCACAAAACAGAACAGGCGCTGCCATCATTTCGCTTCCTGGATGGGCCGGGGCAGAAGATCTCTAGGTGAGGCACTACACCTGCAATGGGACGGGATGTGGGATAACGCCTTCGCTCCGACCCCCCCATATTCAAAGGGTCATCTCCAAAGTCAGTGAAGCTCAAGGGCTACAGCTAATACTGATAGCGCTGTATGGGCTGGCCAGAGCTGATAAGACTGACAACCCAGGGCCTGTGCAACTTCAAGCCAAGGGATCTCCACTTCTCTCGCAGAAGGGGGAGGTGGGCAGTGGTTCACCCGGCTCTGGAGAAATTAGCCCTAGCCGCCTGATTCCTAAAAATGTGACCCTGCAGAACCTGCGGCTGTCTCAGGACAAACTTAAGATCATACAGAAAGCAAGGAGTGACTCTACCAGGAGTCCGGCATGGATTCACATGCTCATGAATATTCCCCATCGTCGGGCTGGGAATCCTTGTTAAAAGAAAACATATTTTCATTCTCACTTAAAAACTGTATTTCTCCTCTAAACCAATCACTGTCCTTTGGGACATACTGTCCCCATCCAATGACAGTCCTCTCCCTAAGCCCCGTCACTGGCAGCCATCTTCAGATTTGGTAAGCATGTAAATGGACAGTATGACCAAGAAGAGCCGCAAAGGGGCCGGAGGGAGGGTTTGCATGTGAAACCATGGCAGACCTATGCTGGAGAACAATAGTTACAGGTAAGTAACTTAAACTTTCTCGGGCATGGGGTCTGGCATGGATTCACATGCTCATGAATAACGAATGCACAGCAGTACAACATTACACAACCAAGGGAGGTGGCAAGGCTCAACAGAAGCAATTAACACTTACCCCTGGAACAGACTCACCTCAAGCAAACAGGCTGCGTAGCACTGCCTGGCCGACTCTGGACTCCTCCCCGGAATCCCTGTCAACGCAGTAGAACTTCGTGTAGGTATGCGTGGACCTCCATGTTGCAGCCCTGCAGATGTCAAGCAGGAGCACACCAAACCGTAACGCCGTCGTCGCAGCGATCGCTCTAGTGGAATGGGTTCTCAGACTGCCCGGCAGAGGCTGGTTCACCAGCCGATGACACTGCATGATGCAGTCGGAGAGCTACCTCGAAATGGAAGCCTTGGACAAGGCCTTCCCTTGGTTCACAAGACCAAAGTTCACAAATAATTGAGAAGTTGTCCGAAAACTCTTCATGCATGTTACGTAGAACTTCAACGCACAAGCAACGTCCAGCAAATGCTGGGCCCTCTCTGCCAGCGACAAAGGTGTCGGGAAGAAAACAGGCAACTTCAAGGGCTCTTGAGGTGGATTCCTGATAGAACCTTTGGCATGAAAGAGGGGTGTGTACGCAGTACTACCCTCAATTCGTGGAAAGCCAGATATGGTTGCTTGCAGGATAGGGCCCGTATCTCTGGCAGAGGTGGTGGCCACAAGGAAAGCCGTTTTGTATGAAAGAAACTTGAGTGGGGCTTCATGCATAGGTTCAAAAGTCACCCCCATGAGCCTCGCCAGAACCACGTTGAGTTTCCATGATGTGGT
This sequence comes from Ambystoma mexicanum, assembly GCF_040938575.1. Lineage (NCBI taxonomy): Eukaryota > Metazoa > Chordata > Amphibia > Caudata > Ambystomatidae > Ambystoma > Ambystoma mexicanum. The sequence goes on from NC_090922.1 coordinate 122,394,659, forward strand.
AGGGGCCTTCACCGGCGGGAAAGAATGGAAAAGCCCTTTGAGCGAGGATCTTCCCGGGATCTGATGTAGCGTGAGATAGCCACCAGGTGTACCTTGATGGATGCGTGAGCCAGTCCAGCTCTTGCCAAGGACAACAAGTATGGAAGGATCTGTGGAGCCGTGACCCTCAGAGGGGGAATCTTCTGTGACCGGCACCACGTAGCAAATTGCTTCCAATTATGGCCGTAGCACTTTATAGAGTCAACGACGTCCTGGCTTTGGTGAGGAATTCCCTGCATTCCGCTGGCAAATCATAACCTCCCAACTCTAAGGCTGCAGGAGTCATGCCCTCAGGTTCAGCAATTCTGGGTCGTGATGAAGGATTGCGCCTCCGTCTCTGGCGAGCAGATCTAGAAGTACTGGCAACTTGACTGGAGGCAATGCCGACAGGCTGATAAAGTCTGGACTTCAAATCTTCCTCGGCCACGCATGGACGATGAGTATCATCTTGCATAGACACTGTCTGAGTGTGTTGATGACACATAGTAGGAGAGGAAACGGGGGAAAAGCGTACAGAAACAGACCTTCCCATGGGAAGGAGAAGGCATCCCCCAACCTCCTTGGTTCGTGGAATCTGCTGGCAAACCAATGGCATTTGGAGTTTGCACTGTGGCAAAAAGATCGATCAGGGGTCTGCCCCATTTGACGAACAGGCGGTCCACCTGATCAAGTTTCCACTCGTGGCAGCGCAGCTCCATGCTGAGGGAGTTTGCGATGGTGTTTTTGAATTGGAGTACAGAGACTGATCGATCGCTGATCACAATCGACTTATCATGCGGAAGTTATAAAGAACATTCGAAGCATGTAATGTTTGCTAGCTATAACTTGTATTGCAAAAAAATATCGTTAATTTAATTTACATAATCTTCTCTTGTGAGCATTCTTTGCAAAATAAAGTTACATTGCAGACTATTGATGTTTTCTTAAATATAAATGTTTTGCTCTCCAATTTGGGACAAGAAAGAAAAGTTACATGCTGTGAGATGATGTGTGTGTTTATCTTCCTGGTTCTGTGTTAAGTACGGCGTGGGTGATGACAGGGCATGGTTGGCTACATTGGACATGGACCTCATGAAAATAGGCGGAGCATATCATTTGGACTAGTGATGTCAGTTTGAGGGGCGGGCGATCTGTATTCTTGCCGCGAGGGCACTTGAATTTGGGGCGATGCATTAACAAATAAGATTAGCAGAAGATGGCAGCGCCCAACCCGTTGTTTTCGCATGTGTAAAAGTGAACAAAACTAAGGTAAAATGCGTAGGAAAAAAATGTAAGATCGATTACAGAATGCTTAAAAATACATGCCCGAACGATCAGGACAATAACATTTTTGATCGAACTTCCACTTTAAGTGGTATTGATCAACATGGAAAATCTAGTCATCACAGAGACTATTTAATGTATGTAATATATTGTGATTCATACAGCGCATCAAATACTGAATTTGATATAATATATATATATATTATATATATGTTTATTTGTCTTACTAAGCAACCAGGGCGATTTTCTCTGTGTTTCGTAGACAGACACTTGGCCCAGACCAAGCACCCATATGATTTTAATGGTTTTTGGAATGCCTTTTTCAGTTAAGTAGAAACAGAACGATAAAAAAAAAAGACTACCACAGATAAATAATGACAGATGTGCTATTGAAAATCAATATGAGCACCATAGTAAAGTGCACCCAGAAGTGATGTTGGTGGCACAACGTTCTTCCAAAGATCATCTTTCTATATTTACCTAGCAACGACCAGAGCATATAACACTATTTTAGGCCATTTTCATTTGGTTCTTTCGATGAACAGAATGGCCAAGCGAGCAGGGCCCCTGCACATTAATGAATGCAAGGCTTTGCACTTAGTTGAATATTCTCTTAAACGTTTCTGCTCGATATTGTGTCTCTTTGCCCGTTCTAGGAGTACCATCAGAAATTCAGGTAGTTAACCGTTTCTGGGTGAAGCATCCCAACACGCAATTTAGCTGTAGATTATTCCAGGGCACCAATGTTTTCTGCTGCTTTTTCCTTTATTCATAACGTTTTAATATTGCTACGTGACTCGAATGTACATAAAAGCATCATTCAAGATAACTGCATGACATACATGACAAATGTTCCAAAACTAGCAAAGAGAGTGAGTGTACTAGGAAATGCGTTCATAAATAAAGCTATATACACTGGCTGTGTCCAGGGGTTCCGCTTTGACACACATGAGGATATACTGGAAGTTGACCGTGTAAGCTTCGCCGGTGGCAATAATTATAATTGTTACGTAAACGAGCTTCGTGTGGCAGAGGGTTTGTTGTTTATTGAATTTATACTTTACATCGCAAGGGCTCTGTGATTCAGTTAAAGACCGCACAACAGCTTGGGACTTTTGAAATTGAGCAGAAGGGAGACCTCAGTCATAGGAAAAAATTCCAATTTTAGGAGCTCTTACTTGGATATTGTGGCTTTGTCTACAGCACCCACTTGCAAAATGGACAGATTCTCAAAAGAATTTTCGAATTGTTGACTCTGGGGCTGACGTCGTTAGAAGAATTAGGTACAATGTTGTTACATCAACAGACTTTTTTTCCGCAGAGTATTTTGCCAAAGGTTTTCGGGCGAAAAATATGGGGGCTGTGGGTAAGGGTAGGGGTTGTAGCGAATAGGGACTAGATGATAGGGAAGGGAGGTTTTGAGGGAACCAACCCAAACATAAAAAAGAAATTCTATGAGTTTTTTCGGCTGAAGATTTTCAATGAAAAACTCTGCGAAAAAAAGCCTGCTTATGTAAGAACCAAGAATTAGACTGGCACTTGGCTACCACACCTGGGATATCTCCCTCTCAGAAGGCATCGCATTCTATAACAGTACAGCCAAGAAAAATACATCAATATGCTAGAATATGGACGTTTTACAAAAAAATATGCCAAATATGAATTGGTGTCATTTTGTGAGAGGTATGGGAGTAATTTGTATTCATGAAAAACGTGGCCTGTACAAGCCCTACCCCTGTAGGGTATATTACATTATTCACACCAACTGTAAAGGGATTGAAAGGGTGGACAGATTATTTGAAGTAAGGTGACCTAACGGCTGTTATAACTAAGATGAGGGTCAATTCTGCTGATATCTTAGCCATCAGAGTAGATTTTCCCTTCATGCTTAGCATACTTGTGATCAATATTTGCAAGTAAAGCACGATTATGAACATAATGCACTTGCTTAAGGGAACACTGCAAAATGTGAACTCATTGTTTAACTACAATTATAATCAACGGAAAATCGATGGTACAGAGATGAGCCACGGTTTGGTAAATTGTGCTAAATGCAATATATGGTTGGCCTAAAACGAAGGCCTTAACTTTATTATAAACTATTATGGCTGCTTGAAAGACGGTGCCAAATGTGTTCACCACCATCCTTAGGAGTAAATTATGGTTCCATGTCGTTTAAAAGGGAATTACTTAGAAGTAATTTACTTATAAGTACCTCCTTTTAAAAAAACTCAGATTTAAAAAGAAAAAGGGGGCCACCCCTTTCCATATACTAGTACCCCTACCCCAAGCCCCTCCCCGCCCCTTTTTAACCCTTATTGCAACCCCCTTATACAAGTCAATGAGTTTTTTCAAAGGAATTACTTAAAAGTAAATTACTTCATAGTAATTCCTGTCAATAAAACAACGGGATACAGTAAATTATAATGCTTATGCACAACTTGCATATCACACGAAAGCATTTATTCTATTATTTCAACCAATTATTCATTGTCAAAGTTTCTAATCAATTATTCATGTATTCTTTGTCGAAGTAACAATTTCTTCCAATATTGTATCAAACATTCAAATGTGAGTTGTTGACAACATCATTCCAGAAAACTAACCTACGAATTAAAAAATGTGACATTGTATCAACATAAATTACAACATAAATTTCAAAAGCCATCATTCTACGCACAAAATGCTCTATTAACAAATACATTTAATCAGATTTGTCTTAATTCTCCTTTTGCATCCTTGTTATCTTCATTTCATTCCGATGAGCTATTTTTTTTGTGCTCTTCGGTTTGTTCCTCTAATGTTCCCCTGATACAAACACATGTTTCGCACCTATCAGGCACTTTTACAAGGATCACAACTGTATGATTCCACTGTAATAAATTATAATCATTATATTTAATTCTTTAGTCTATTTTAGACCTATGAATAATACATATGAGAAAACATTAAAACAACTTAAATGTACAAGGACACCCACCCAAGAACAAGTCAATGGGCTGTGTTCGTGCTGGTAGAGAGTTTCCCAGACCCCCTTCTGTTTTGCATACCAAGTAACTTTGGGTCTCACCCTAAGTTAACAGGGGAATCCAGACGTGGACCCCTTGCTCACTGCTCTTAGAGAGGCACAGCTTCACCTCACTGATGATGCCCAACTAGGCTGAAACATGTGTATGGGGTTGCTGTGGTACTCTTGTTTAGAGGAGAATTGCCTAGCATTTCGGTGCTGGACTGCCCTGGGCAGGTCAAAGACTGATATGCAGGGACATTTCTTCTCTGTGAAAAGAACAGTGAGCTAAAGACTTGGTTGAGACTCTCCCAGGGGCCACCCACCCAAGAACAAGTCAATGGGCTGTGTTTGTGCTGGTAGAGTTTCCCAGACCCCCTTCTGTTTTGCGCACAATTGAATGAAATAATAGAACACAGGTTTTCGGTGTAGATCTATTAGTGGTGCCCAAAAGCCATATAATTAAATATTGTTGCTGGCACAATCAATTTGACCCCATGCCAACTCTATTGGGCTTGATGTATGACAGGAATGCAAGTTGGGGGATGCTCCCCATGTGTAAAACTAAAACTAGAATCCTCAATAGTTTGCTTTTGAAACTGCTCAGATTGCATTAAATTGGGCCTTTGCACATACAATGGTAGAGTAGGAGGGTATGTTCCTGCCAGAGGAAATTAAAAAACTGATAGAAATGAGTCAGTGCAAATGGGTGCTCAAAGGTGGAAACCTTCCAAATTCTTCCTAGAATGGAAAGTGATCACAATTTGACCATCCTCTATTTAGGTCTGGACATGGAAGGTCTATATGTGGTTGTAGCTTCTCCTTAGTTATTACAAATGACCATTGACATACCAGATGGGTGAGGTTGGATGATAGCATGGAGTAGGGAATGCTCTCCCTACTACAGAGTTAGTCCTGGGGAATATAACCCCAGGCTCAATAGTTGTTTAAATTCCATCATGAAAATAGTGGCAGTAATACAACCAATTGTCTCGAAAACTTTCACTGTATGTAAGAAAAAAACTCTTGGACAAAAGTCCTGGTTTGTGGCAAAGTGGCAAATGTCAAAACGCCTGCCATAATAATATTGAAGAGTGAGAAGGGTTGAAATCAGGTTCTCGCTATTGTCTGCCAGGAGTGCAGAAGGTTAGTTGAATTAACAAAGCGTATAAATGAAAACAATAAATGATGCGAACATAAGATTGCAGGAATCTTTGAAAGTTGGTCTCTTCAACTAAAGATATGGGATGCGGTCTTGGTGTTGCATTAAAACAAGTGGTTTACCCACTCTTGCACACTGTACAGGGAGGAGAGACCAATGTTCCGAGCGTACAGGAATTGGTGGAACAGATCACAGACCGGTCTGGGTGATGACTCCCAAAAAGTAAGCACCGCCCCAGAACCTGATAATATCCGAGTTGATTTAAAGACCAGCCAACCATATGAGCCTTCTATTTTACACTATTGTTCAATGTGATAGGGGTTCATTTTGTGGTAGTGGCAGGTGGCTATGATTATCCTCCTGTATAAAAATGGGTGAAGAAGACCCAGGTAATTATCATCCCATATCCCTAATTGACTTTGGAGAAGAATTCTATGGGAAAGTCCTGCTTAGAAGGTGTAGGCGACTGCATAGAGGATAACAATAGTTTAAGTGAAGTGGTAGGCCAGATTGCAAAAAGGTATAAGCATTGTCAATCAAGCTTTTACGGTTGCTTTGCTTCTGTACACATTTTATTCTTTACAGAAGGAAAGTGTACTTCTTGTTTTTTGAAGGCAGCTTTCAACAGTGTACCAAGGACTAGGCTCTGGATGTGCCTGATGCTTATAACATATACCCATATGTTTGCATTACAGGACGAGTGAGCTCATATAATGATAAAAGTGTTTCTCTTTCAAATGGATGGCAAGATAAAAATCCTTTCCAGCTGACAAGGGCATTCGCCTTTACTGCACTTGCCCTCTTACTTTCTTGTGTTGTTAGGAGTTTGTGGGTGTCTATTCTTGGAGCTGTTGCACCAGTCTGAATGAGAATAAGATTGATCTTTATGTCATTCCCATCTCCAGAACTTCAATGGGCTAAAGGAAACGGCTTAGCAAATTTAGTGAAATCTTTTATAGAAAAAGCCAGGAAATTAATTGTTACAAAACTAAATCTATGCTATGTAGACCACTGGAAAAGAAAGGCTGTACAGCTCAAATTGTATGGAGCTGGGGACACGATTGAGGAAGTACGTTTCTTTGATTACCTCAGTGATCGTTTTATCAATGATGGTAAATGGGCTCACCACCCAGCGAAGAGTAATTCGACACTGGTCAAATTAAGTTGAGCTACCGCCAGGTATGCATATTCTGTTGGAAACAGATCCATTAGTTCAGCCATGGAAGTTTACAGACTGCAGGCACATGCAGCTGCATTTTCAGGTATGTGCAGAGATTTCCTTCTTAAAAAATCTCTTGGACCTCCCAAACAGTACAAAAGACATTTTGCTTCATTTTGAACTTTGAGTATTAGGCGCTGAACAGAAGGTACGTTTGAGAATGTTAATTTATTGGATTCATCTCTGGACCTTATTGCAGTCAACTCCGGAGAACCACAAATTAGAGATTTTTTATGGAAGAATTAGCAGATGTACTTGGTTCTTATAGTGGTGGGGCATTCCCTTTGTAGTACATGCAAACAAATGAGCAGAGAAATTGGATTGCTTGATCTCTAGGCCACCCCATCATCTTTTTGCCTGAACTCAGTCCCAATGCAAAAGAAGAAGGCATTCTCTAAGAGGGTCTGGGATGAGGGTCTAGTGAAGACCTTTGGCAGTTCCTTTGCTCAGTTATACATTTGGCCCAAACGATGCAGTGGTTCTCAATAAAGTTCATCCTGTATTTATGCGTCTCTAATAGCTGAAGAAGTGCTTAGGAATTCCCTCATTAGCTGCAATTGAACATAAATGGAAACCCGTTGTTTCAGACACACTTTTCTTTTGTTATGGCAGAAGAGAAACGTTGCAACTTGTTTAGTTCCTTTGTCCTACCTACAAAAACCTATGAAAAGAATGTATATCTCCTCTCTGTCACAACGTTATGTAAATTGACTGAGTTTCCTGAGGTGGCATTTGAACTGGCAGACTACATCTACAAAGTTTGGTTTCTGAGAGAAACTTTTTTTTTTTAATCTGTGTTTTAATCCGTTTACCTATTTTTAACAGAACAAGATCAACTGTTTTATGAGTTGGGTGGATGGTATAATTTGTCGAGCTGCATGTTTACTCATTTTACTGTATTTACGATGAATTCCAGATTATTGTAATGTATGTTTTAAATATGTCGTGCTTTTATAGCAAGTTGTCGAATAAGGTTTTTTAAAACAACAAATGTACCAATAAAATCCAAAAATATAGAATCAATGTAATGTACAATGCATTTATCCACGAACATACAATACATGAAATCAATGAATTCAACAATTAGGTGAGTTTGTTAACAATCACTTTAAACACTTCCTGACCAAAGCATACCCAAGAGTTCACTGTCGGCATTGCTTTTTAGAAATTCCTAATGTCCTTGAAAAAGCCAAGCAATTGCAAAAACAAAAAAAAGTTTGTGCAGACAACAAAAAATCTAAAGTGCAAATTGTTGGGGGAAAAACAAAAATGTGTATGGTGCAGCTGGCGATTTATTCAACTGCATTAAAGGGTCTAAGTCTATCTCTAGCATAGATGGAGACACACAAACCTACTCTACTGTTGTTGCAGACCTTTCCTTCCAAACTAGAGGCACCACCAAATGCAGAGGCATCATCAAGTGAACAAACAGCAATTGAAAATGCAGAAACCAGACCAACGAATATGAAACAAATATGGGGCCCTATTGCACATGCAGTGCAGATACTAAGTTTATCAAGTTAGCACATTTTATCCTGCGGTACAAAATCAAATCCCAAACCCCATAGAATATTTTATTCGACTGGAGACTATGGTGCGTGGGGGTTATTTTCTTCATTGTTTTTATTTCGTTTTACTTGGCATAGCATAGTTTGGCTCTCTATGTTAGGGTGCCTTATGTTAGAAAAGTCCCCCCCCCAAGGCTCAAACTAGAAGAAATCCCTCTACTACAATCAGATATACTACTTGTGTACAGTACATGAATCTGAGCGGTAGGGCACTGTAACAACAAAGGAGGCAGGTCAGGAGAATAGAACCATCCATTCTAAACAGGCTAGTGTGCTTTTGCAGACTAAAATGCGTCCCAAAAAGGAGACGTCTCCTACAATATAGAGATGGAAGAGCCCATCAACCAAACAAAGATATGCAAGTTTAAAAAAATGTATACTGCACAGAATCTCTAGAATAATAGCACAACGACACTTTATCTCGCCCACAATATCACTCCCACCACCTCGCCTGGTTCATATTCAGAGACAGATGCAGCTGTATTTATGTTCTGAATAGTACTGGATAAAATAAATCTGAAAACTCCGGTTCAACGCAAAACACATTAAAGAGCCGATAGTCCTCGTCGTGGGTGTATTGTGCTCGGTCTGCAGCAGTGCAGATTAGTTGGGAGCGGGGAAAACACTTAATGGTAGAGGTTCACTGTACATCTGTCCATTTAGACATTCCCCCACGAACATCTGGTCTCTGAGGCCTGATGGTGCGGTCGTAGATCAGGACATTGTGTGCTCTTTGGCTGGACACCTGCGAGAACAACAACTCTTGTGTGTAACAGAATAACTGTCACGGACATTAAACTTTATTTGTCTTTTTAGTTGTCAGAAAGAGTATATGTTGATAAGCTAATTGCGGCGTAGTTCCAATACAAGTTCATTCTATTGCAGCCAAATAGCTATTAAAACACGATCTGTTTGCAAAAGAAGAAATAAGCTTTAGAGTTTCTACTATTGTCAGTCTGTCCATTCAGATTGGTACAGTTAAGGCTCCTCATGCATGCATGCATGCATCACATGCGTATGGACACTGCTACGCCGAGGTGTGCTCCTCTGTCTATTGTGGCTCAGGAATCGTTCCTCTGCTCTGGCACTGCTGATAGCTCTCTTATTAGTCCTGCCACTCCAAAATGGCAGGCGCCTCAGCTGAGTATGTTGGCAGAGCCTTTGCCACAGGCGTACACTCGGCTTTCTATTTTTTTATTTTATTTATTCTGCATTTGGTTGAACAGAAATAACCCTTAAGCACAGTATTTCATAACACCATAAAAAAGATACACACTAACTAAACTCACAATATTATCACATTAGAATTATTTGATCCAGTATAAAATACCCCAAATCCCAAAACACACATACAGATTACACTCTGCTTTCTGCATCTGCCTCTGGATAAGTCCTCTTTTTACACTGAACATCATCTCTGCTGGTACCTGTCCTTGGCCATGATTCAAATCCTTCACTTATCCAGATTGTTAAACCTATTTTCACCCGACCATGTCTTGGTTCAGACATTTAGCATACCCCCATTCTATGTCAAGACGGAGGCGAGCATTAAGCTTCATCTTCTTTATTCTCTACTCTCCAGCAGTTTCAACAAATATAACTTTGTAAACTTCCAATTTACATTTTTTTTTATTTTTTAAAACAAACTTCAAATCCCATCAATCCTGTAGTCCCTCAGTCTCTAGCCATGTGACCTAGTCCTTCCTGTTCCTCTGTCCTTCCTCTTCTTTTCCTGCTCTCCACAAGATAAGTACCTCTTTATCTTAGCTCTGTAATATTCGCTTGACAAAACATGTTTTATGCCATTAACGTAATTGGAATTGTACACCATGTACAATAATAGAATAAACATGTATAGTAGAGCGCGCAAGCGTTAGTGTTTTAGTGTTTAAAAGGGATTCGGAGGCCCCGTGTCGTAATGTATGACACCTCAGGAGCCGGCCGTACCCCCTAGCAGAGCGCGAGTTCGCAGCCCCAACCCTTGGAAGGGCGGAGCTCTACGCAGGTGGGAAACTCCCCGCGAGCCGAGCAGAAACGGCCACGAGCAGCGAATGCGCCAATAGCGAACGCCTTCTACACGGGGGCGTGGCTTTAGACAGCGGCGTCGCACGATTATAGAGTACTACCAGGCAAATCGGAAAGATATATCCTGCAAACATACATATTGTATAAGGAAGGTGCAGCCTCGAGCAAAGTGAATCTGTGGACGTGCCACTACACCTAGACAGGTATTTGATTCAGGCACCCGCCAGCACAATGTCGAACTTCGAGTGGAGCAAAGAGGAGCAGGAGACAGTCTACCAAGAAGAACTAGCCTATAGCTTCAAAGAAGTGCTGGGAGATTCACTCACAGAGGCAGTGGCACAAGGAGTGCGGCCTTTACAAGAAAGGCTAGATACCATAGAACTATTCCTGAGCCAGAAGGAAGAACGCACCAAGCTGGAAGATAGCGCGTCGACATGGGCAACGTTTAACGACCCTAAGGGGTGTAACAGGGCCCAGAAGACAAACGACTCTTCTGATCCCTGGGCCAACCGACAGGGGCGAGTGCAGGAGCCCCAGAGGCTATGGACGCGTTCCTCAGACTAAAGGAAGCGTTCATGAAAGATTCCCAGGTGCCGAGCCTCCGGACCCCCTACCCAGGGGAAGACAATATGGGTTGTACAGAGGAGGAACCCCCAGAAGGCTTCCCAGACGAGGAACCGCCGATATCCCCCGCATCCACTCAAGCGGATGCAGATAACGAAGGGGATGAGAGGATCCAACCTCCGCCTAAGAAAAGGCAACGAAAACTCCACCACCTAGAAGAGGACGAAACGGCGGACATGTTCCAACCGGAAGAAATCAGAAATCCGAGATCCTCGGAGTGGGTGCCATCGCCGAGAGTGGCGAAATACATGACGCAGAGATTGAGGAAAGCTCTCGAAAAAGAGGTCAGACAAAGACTGAGGGCTGAATGTCCGAGACCAGACCTGCCGGGCAAAGTGGCGGAAGCCCCGGAATTGGACCCTAAAATGTTGTCGTTCGTCTCCAAATCGAACAGAGACCCGAGAAACGGCATAGACCGCTCCTGGAGAAGCTGCCAAGAAATACTCCTCGACCTGGCAGGTCCGCTAGCCAAAATAATGGACCTCGCCAAACGAGGCAGAGATACAGGCGAGGAGGTAGACCCAGGAGTTCTAGCGAACTGGGCCCAACGGGCCGTATGTATACTAGGAAACGCGAACTGCGCGATTTCATCGGAGCGCAGGAGAGGCCTCCTCTTGAAAATAGACCCGAAACTAGGAGACCTGTCGTCATACGAAGCCGGCGAGGCAGTGCAGGGCCTATTGTTTGGAGAGACGTTTGGTAAGGAGATGGGGAGGTTCGTAGGGACCTACACCTCTCTGGAGAAAGCTCAGGCTTCGATGAAGAACATTTTGCCAGGGAGAGTTTTTGGCGGGGCCGGTCGCTACAGAGGTCGCTCGACCGGTCGATACCAAGCATCCAGAAGGCCTCAGTACAACAGAAACCAATACTGGGAATCCAGGCAGCCAGATACCTTCTTTCCCCCAAGAGGCCGCTTCCCTAGAGGAAGACGAAGCAGAGGACAGGGAAGAGGACAAAACTTCCCCACAGGTGAGAAACTTTACATATCCACCATTAGGGGGGAGGACAGAGATATTCTGGGAAATCTGGCGCTCGCTTTCCAGCGAAGCTTGGGCCCTTCAAACAGTAAAAGGCATGTGTATAGAATTCACAGAAACCCCCGTTCAGGACCAAGCGCCACGCCCCGTAGTCACTACGCTGACCGAGAAAGAGCTGCTAGACTCGGAATTGCAAAACCTAGCAGAGAAACAGGCGATCGAACCATGCATAGCGCCTCCAAGATTTGTGAGCAACATGTTCCTGGTTCACCGAAAAGACAAAGTGAGACCAGTGATGAATCTAAGGGACATGAACAGCTGGGTGGCCTACAACCACTTCAAAATGGAAGGAATCCACCAGCTGAGAGATACGCTCAGACAGAACGACTGGCTGGCGAGGATAGACTTGAAAGACGCCTATCTGACGATTCCTGTAGAGAGGGATTTCCGTCCATTCCTAGCATTCGACTGGGACGGGCAGTTATGGCAGTTCGCAACGATGCCTTTCGGGCTCTCCTCGGCACCGTGGGCATTCACGAAAGTGATGAAGCCGGTAGTCGCAGCGATCAGAGGAAAAGGAATTTGCATGATTATATATCTAGACGACATCCTACTGATGGCCGACAGCAGAGAGACTCTAGTCTACCAGACCGAATGGGTAGTACACCTCTTAACTTCGTTAGGTTTCCTAGTGAACTGGGAGAAGTCGGAGATGGCTCCGGCGAGGAGGATAGAATTCCTAGGGTTTATTATAAACACCAGGTCGGCAACACTGGAACTCCCAAACAAAAAGATCAGAGACATAAAGAGAGAAATAAGAGCATGTCTCAGCAAAACGAGCATATCACTCCGCACCGTAGCGAGAGTAGTAGGCTTATTAGCGGCATCAATACAAGCAATCTTCCCAGGGCCATTACACTACCGAGCCCTTCAGAGGCTGAAGATACGGCATCTTCAGCAAGGCCTACACTACCACCGACCTGTACTCTTAGATCAAGAGTCCAGGACAGAGTTGGAATGGTGGTTAGCGAACATGGAGGCCTGGAACGGCAGAGCCATCTTCGGCGACCGCCCAGACCTGATAATAGAATCAGATGCCAGCAGAGCAGGCTGGGGAGCCTGGTGCGGGGATCTCCAGACAGGAGGGAGATGGAGCGCATCGGAACTCCAATTACGCATAAACTGTCTAGAGTTACTAGCCGGATCCTTTGCGATCAGGGCATTTACGAAAGGGAAAGTGAACTCCTGTATCCTGCTAAAAATGGACAACATTTCGGCAGTCAAATACATCAACCATTTAGGAGGGACAAGGTCCAAATTGCTGGCGGAAATAGCCAAGGATTTCTGGCATTCCTGCCTAGAATCAGGGATCTCGGTGGTAGCTGAATACTTACCAGGTTCGTTGAATGTAGTAGAGGACTGGAACTCCAGACATCTCTCAGACTCCAGCGACTGGATGCTGGACCGGATGATTTTTCAGAAACTGGAAAAGATCTGGGGCCCAATATACACAGATCTCTTTGCGTCCAGGCTGAACGCTCAGAAAGAGAGGTTCTTCAGTTGGAGATTGGACCCAGCGGCAGCCGGAGTGGACGTTTTCCTACAAAATTGGAGGGAGCACACGCCTTACGCTTTTCCCCCATTCATAATGATGAACCGAGTACTAGCAAAGGTACGCAGAGAGACAGCGGACCTGATAGTGGTAGCTCCGATCTGGAAATCCCAAGTATGGTTCCCAGCACCCATGGAACTATTGGTAGATTACCTGAGAATACTGCCCCAAGGAGAACACCTCCTCACGGACCCAGCTGGGTCATATCACCCTCTGAGAGTGAAGGGGACACTGCCATTGATGGCGTGCAGGATAGCAGGAGACGCTGGAATCTCCCGGGCATTTCGGCACAAGCTGCAAGTCTCATCGCAGACTCATGGGCTCCATCGACTCGAAGGAGCTACGACGCAGCTTGGAACAAGTGGTCGACATGGTGCAGAAGGAGAAATATTCATCCCGTTTCTGCCCCTCTAGTCGAGATCTTGAATTTCCTAACGGAACTCCTCCAGGATGGCAAAGCATACAGAACAATAGGGGTATACAGATCTGTGATATCAGCAGGCCACCTACCCGTGGAAGGAGTACCGGTGGGAGAGAACGTAGCAGTAATTCGGCTACTAAGAGGAATAAGATTCAGGAAACCACCGCAGCCGAAATATGAATCTCTATGGGACGTAGCAATAGTATTGAAACTATTTGCGGACTGGCCCGACAACAAGTATCTCTCTCTAGGACAGCTGTCCGAAAAGCTAGCCATGCTACTATGCTTGGTGTCATGCAGGAGAGTAGCAGACATGAGCATCTTAGTAGTGAATAGGAGAACGTACGGGCCGGAAGGCGTGACGTTCAGCTTAGCCAGAAGAACTAAAACGGATTCTAGTACCATCACATAACCGTACATGCAGGAGCACCCGAAATGGTGCGTAGCGGCATGTATAAAGGAATACGAATATAAAACAGCCGAAGTCAGACTGGCAGGGACGACTCAATTATTAATTGCGCGCAGAAAGCCACACAGAGGAGTAGCAACAGCCACCATAGCACGATGGGTCAGAAACATTATGAGTTTGGCAGGCGTAGACATGACAAGATTAGGGGCACACTCAGTCAGAGGAGTGATGGCCTCAAAAGCACTAGGACTAGGCGCATCATTACAAGACATCATGAAAGCCGCAGACTGGGCTAGTGATACGACATTCAGAACGTTTTACTACCGACCTATTAATGCAATGGCAGAAGTAGTAGTAAGAAGCTTTGAACAAGCTTAGTGCTCGCCTCTGTCTTGACATAGAATGAAGATTCCCCCTGCTAATAGCGCAGGAAGCTCTTGATTCTATTAAAGACAAGGAGGCGAGCATTAAATTCCCATCCCGAATACTTAATGAATGCAATAATGAAATACAGGTTGTGAAGTACTGTTGATAATTAACATGGCTATTTCTTCCAGAATAGGGTGTGTATTCCCGCCCTAACGTATACCATTTTGTTTCTTATTGACTTAGGAGATGAGCAAAAGAACAGCTGAAAGCCCGAATCAGAGCAGGTCGCCTTAGAACAGCCTCGAAAGCTCGTATGTGAGAGATCGAAGTTAAGTTCAGCACAAGTTCAACAGTTGAGTGCGCAGTTAAAGAGAAAGGACAAGTTCAAGCAGTCAAAGAAGAGGAAAGCCAGAGAAACAGGAAGGACTAGGTCACATGGCCAGAGACTAAGGGACTACAGGATTGATGGGATTTGATGTTTGTTTTAAAAAAAAAATAAAAAAAAAATAAATTGAAAGTTTATAAAGTTATATTTGTTGAAACTGCTGGAGAGTAGAGAATAAAGAAGATTAAGCTTAATGCTCGCCTCCTTGTCTTTAATAGAATCAAGAGCTCCCTGCGCTATTAGCGGGGGAATCTTCATTGTAAAGCCCAGTGTCTGTAATTGAGCCTACCTCTGTCGAGCTTTTGCTCGATCCTAATTGACAGACCTGTGCTTAAACTCTGCTTGCCTCGGAGCAACCTTTGGGGGAAGCCTTCTTCACCCTTGAATTGATACCTTTCAAGATTTAGCAGATGCCAGCTCGAGCCCTCAACCCCCGCAGACCTTCCCTCTCCCCACCCCCTTTGCTTTGCCCGTGTGTGTCCACCCTAGCTCTGTGTTAACCCTTTCCACTGCCTCCCTTCAAGATACAGCACTCTAAAGCAGTTCTCTCAACATGCGGCGCTCCACAAACACAAAAACCGAAAGAAATCAATGTCACTTAGTGTTCACTAGTTACGATTTGAATCCCAGTTCTCCATGCATACTTCAGGCAATCAGGTGCATCTCAGATGTTACAATACCGCTCTCGTATCACTTTAAGATTCGTCTATTTGTGATTTATTAGGACCCAACTGTGGTCACAGGCAATTTGTAGTGCCTATTAGGAACTCAAACTACCTGCCTATCAAAAGGCAGGTACATAGCATGACTGCCACAGGGATATCCACTCCCTCACCCTTGCAACAGTAGGTCTGAAAGGCTTAACAGGGTTTCATTCGTAGGTCTCTAATAAGAATCTGGTAAAGGTAGGCAGCGATCCAAATTCATCGTCATCTGGCAGGGCTTAGGGCGGCTTCTGTGTAATGAGTTCGTGGTCTCAGTCTACTCAAGTTGGCATAGGTCAATTTCATGCAAAAACAGAAAACCTCTGCAATTGTCAGATGCATGTCAATCTTGTGGGCATTCGATTCTAAGGAATCACTCCTGTGGAACCTGCGCATTCTTCTGAACCACCTGCTTGGAGATCACTAGTGCTGAGTGAGCGTGGCGGAGTACAGTTTACTGCCCTCTCCATGCTGCATCTCTCACCCACTGTGAATGTACATAAAGTGGCCAATACAAATGACTCCCTCATTCATTCACTCACAAGGTGCAAACTGCTAATGCGTGAATAGATAAGGAAACAATTTGTACACGTGGAACAGCAGACATGCAGATGTGCCTCTGGACTACAAGAGGTGTATTGTGCCAGATCCTGAAATGACATCATCACCCATCGAAAAAAGCACTCCCTCTTGAAAACAATGATGTTCCAGACAGATCAGAGCCAGTTCTTAAATGAACCCTTGCCTTTGAGAAACGCAGACAAAACATTTGCTCGACAGACCTAGGCAACCATGTTGAGAGCCCGCTAAACATTCCCTTCTGAAAGAATCGCAGCAATTGTTTTAATTGTTGGGTGAGACCCGTCAAAGAAAAAAAGTAAGAGACTGAGCAGAATGCCCTGGCAAAAAAACCCACAATATTAGTGCAAACTACCGCCTAATTGAAATGTATTCAGAGGAATAGATCAGTAAGTCTGACCTCTAGTGAAATAGCTACCAACTGATAATTAATCTTTTATAACACGCTTAATGCTGGAGACCAGTCTCTTACCGCGATACATTAGGAAGTTTCTACAGCAAGCACAAATTTTCTTTCACAGCTTTCCACAAACCTGCATATTTCTCTAGGAAATAAATGCAACTTGGGTAACATCCACACAATGCAGTTTTCTACTGATACGAGCTGGGCTGAGTTCAGACTCCAAACAAACTTCCAACAGATAATACCTTTTTCACTAGCAATTTGAAATCTTAGGGCCTCATTAGGACTATGTTGGTAATGGTAACAACTAAAAAAAAGTGTTATTTTAACTTCCACTTATTTTTAGAATTGTTCCAGAAGACTGCATCATTGACAAGATGGAACCTTTACATACTTCAGATTGCATTAATATTCAGACAATACACGTCTCCATGCTGAATCGAGACACCAGAGCATAGGTACCGTCTTGTCTAAGGGTTACACAGGTGTTTTCTTACTCCTTCCTCTGAGCGAAGGTGGAACACAGGGTCGTTCCCTACTGTTAGTGTTGCCAAAGGGTGCAAACAACCATATCTATAGGAACTGTGAAGATGATATCACATAGTTTTGCTGCTACTAGCGGGCAGAGAGAGGCCCTGGTCTAGTGAGCCTGGTTTCATGGCCAGTGCTAATCTGAGGTGCCACCAGGTGGTTAATAAGGGAGGTAGGATCCCTCCATTCATTTACACTGCTTGGCCTCTTTCAGTCTTAGTAAATATGCTCGGGAATCCATAGCATTGTGGAAGATTTTGGAGGTTTAGCACTGGTCTTCTGAGTAGATTGAATTCCCATTATTTGGAGTCCTGGTCTTCACATTAGATATTCTGATGCAGCAATGTATGTGATGAACGAAATAATTCCATGCCCAGCCTCATTTCCAAATTATCTTATTTGGGCAGGATAATTTGCGATTGTTTTCCTTTACATTATCGATATTTGTTTGTGGGGAACAGTATTGTTCTTACAAATGGAGCAGCCTGGCCTCCGAGGCAGTTCAGTTACATCAGGGATTTCTGTGGAATAATTCTCAGTCACCAAGTTTTGAGGCTGAATCGTCCATCTTACTTAGATGAAACTGGCACTTTGTGTGCGATCGTATGAACATCTGGTCTCCAAATATCTCCTTGACATGAAATGGGAATTTACATGAAAAGGCAAGGAGGCAGACTGTTTACCTGCCTAACCTTTCAGAAACTCTCAAAGTGCATTCCTTACTCTGAATGTGCACTGTCCAATTAAAGCTTGGTGGTACAGTGAACCCAAAAATGTATTATTCATTTAGTTCTGAAATATTCACCCACTCCTCCATATCAGAGAGAAAGGTAGTTAGTTACATGGATTGATTTGGCATCGCAAATGCATTCTGCTAAATAGGTCATAACATCAGGGATGAAAAATCAAGTAACGTGTGATGATGTAAAACAAGAGAATCATAAAGTTGCTAAACACAAAGGGTGACCCCTGGTGTGACATTGCTATGTTGGGCAGAGGCCCTGGATTGGAAAGAACGGATACTGAATATAGTCTTGCAGTCACAGTGAAGAGACAAACTGTTTCACGTTCTGCTCATGGATATGGACCTTAAGGACATATTTATGAAGCTGTTTGGGATGAATGACTGTATCAAAGGTAGCAGAAAGATCAAGAAAGAAAGTTGTATAGCCTCATAAATGTTACCCGCGGACCACTCTCCAATGTGGTGGAGGATCTTTCACATCCATGGAAATGCTGAAACCAATTTGTGTAATTTATTTGCTTTTGTATTATATTTTTATTTATAGGACGTTGTACGCCAAAGCGCTGAACAACATTAAATCAAGAACGGTACAATAAAGGAGGAATGGACATGATAAAAGAGGACAGAAGGTGATCTGCGAGTGAAACAAAGGATAGGAAGAAAGAGAATGTACAGTGATGCAGCATTCCGGTGCAACATGGCCAAGAGGGAAAACAAGTGGAAACGAGACAGAGCACAGGAAGGACAATGTGTCGCTAGGAGAAATAGAGATTGGAGCAGAGTGACCAATCAGGGGAGTAAAAAGGTAGTTGAGAGGAGAGTTAAGGAGGGGAAAAATTGTGGAGAGACTTGAATATGAGACAAAGAAAGCTGAATTTAAGTCAACAATGAAAGGGTAGCCAACGAAGAGTGGCGAGAGCTGAGGTAATGGAATCGCGTGGTGGGAGAGAAAAAAGGAGGCAGATTGAGGAGTTGTAGATGAATTTAAGAGGAGTAAGATGGGAAAGGGAGAAGCCAAAGAGAAGAGCAGTAAAAAAAGACACCAAAAGAGAAGAAACCAGAAGTTTAGAGTCATGAAAAGAGAGAAAAGGTTGACTCAACTGCTGCTCCTGTGGGTTCCTTAAGTATCGTGGGAATTTCGCTTGAGCGGTCATCATCCCATCCAGTCTTGCACACATCACCAACCTATAGCCTTCTTCAAATTCCTGTGTGTATGACTTTGCCAGAATTCATAACACATTTATAGCCCTGTTTTCTGCCAGAAATAAACTGATATTGTGAAGCTAAAAATGTGGTGTGTTGTATTGATTAACGCTTGAAAAATGAACTTTGTATTGGACTGTGACGACTTAGTTTATCTTGGAACATCGCTGTTTAATTTTCCTTGGTGTAAAATGCAATCTGTTGTGCTGCACATTCCCTTATTAATCATAATTAGCAATGTTACACTGTGGCATCGACAGTGGACATCTTCTGCATGTATTCTTCGTTTCCTTTGCAGCAATGTGTGTCTACTAAACCTAGTATTACCGTGTTCACCTGCAGGACACATATTTGAATCCCTGCAGGGATGACTTTGCTCTTCACCCTTGCAAGCCCAATAAATCGAGCACCAGTAATATGAGTAACAATAACAACTAGGGAGAAATCGTGCATAAAACACTATATAAAACTGTGATACTATCATTATTATTTGTAGAAAGACACATTCTCAACATGCTTAGGTCTAAATTAGTTTCCTTTTTTTTTAGTAGTGGGGCACCAATCCTTTCTTAGGTTTGGCCTAATAATTACATTATTTAAAGCGATCAGTGAGGACCTACTAGAAATAGGATGTGGATAGCTACACATTGAATAAAGATCTTGGTTGGCCGATCTGAAATGTTATGTGAGATGAAGGCTTGGTTAAAAGCCAGGACAACAGTTAAAGAGGACAGAATAGAAAAATGTAAGTAGTTATCAAAAATAAGTAGATTGCATTAAAAGAAGTCATTTACATTTTTTGAACTGGACATAGTAAGGGGCAATTAGTGGTGAAAGATGTGTGAATGTGCTGAGGTATGCCTGCCATCCTCATTCAAACTAACAAAGCAATGCAGGAGAGAACCCATATTTGAAGAAAAAATCAAATCAGTGAATTAGAAACCACCACAACTTTATGACTTCTCAAAACCTTGAGTTCCACTTCAGGAAGTTTGTTGTTAGCCTCCACACCGAGTATTGCCTTGTGTAGTAAAGCACAAGCATGTGATCATTTGCTGCCAAGCTTCTTTACTCTTGTCACCCCATCAGTCCAGACTGTAATGATATACAATTAGCTGCAGTCATTATTAGCGAGCCCCACGCCCTGACACTGATCTAATTTACTTGTATGGGAACACAATCAAAAAGATGTATTGCAATATTCAGCCCGCTTAAGGAGTGAGATCACAGTGCCGTGGGAGTCCAGGAAGTACAAATGTGTGAGATGGAGTTAATTATCCGAGCATGCTGGCTGTGACCCATCTTGGCCTGCTGCATGGCTTGTTCAGATAGCGCTGGGATATGTCAATCTCACTGTTTTTGTTTGACTGCATTAGATGAAGAGAGCAACAAAGCTTCTAAATGTGCATGCCAGAGTTATTAGACACTATCTGGAGTTCACCCTTTCACGAAAATATTTTACTAGATTTATGACGATTGGGGCACTTTTTCTGTATGGTGGAAATGGTTGATCTTTCTGGTTGGAATGACAATTCGCAGCTGTCCCGTTATTGCTCAGTGATGGAAATAAAAAAGGCTAACATTATGTTTTTCCATACAGGTCCGTATATTCCCCCGTTTCGTTTAATATTGCGCCGTTTCCCTGTTCAATGAATTGCTTTCAGTGCAGTAAAAGGACATAATACTTGGTTTAGTAGATACAAAAGAATGGGGGAATAAATAATTGCTCGTTATGATTAATAAGGGAATGTGCTGCACAACAGATCACATTTTACACCAAGGAAAATTAAACAGAGATGTTCCAAGGTACATTAACTAAGTCAACACGGTCCAACACAAAGTTAATATTTCTAGCATTAATCAATACAACCAACCACATGTTTAGCTTCACAATGTCTGTTTATTTCTGGGAAAAACAGAGCTATTCACGTGTTATGAATTCTGGCAAAGCCATAAACCCAGAAATTAGAAGGAGGGTATGGGATCACTGGTGATGTGGGCAAGACGTATTCTGATAGTCAGTTCAGGTCAGACACCAGCAGGAACCCCTGGATGGGATGATGACTGCTCAAGTGCAATTCCCACGATACTAAAGGAACCCACAGGAGCATCAGTTGAGTCAACCCCTCAGAGTCAGCAGGCACTGTGCAGAACAGCGGTTGGACTTCGCTTCCAGGCAGGCCCCTCTACATGGAGAAGCAAGGTGAAGAGGCCAAAGCAGAGCAGAGACGATGCTTGCACAGTTTCTTGCTAACAAGCTAAACAGCGTCCATGCACTAGTGCAGTCCAGTTGCAGGAGGGGGTAGGCCAGTTGCAGGCTCTACAATGCTTCTGAGCTCGGAAGAAAGCAAAGCAGGAAGCCAGACAGGTTGTGCTCACTAGTCCAACATTGGGAAAACATCTTCCAGGTCCAGTAAAAAGCAACACTTCACTAAGCAGTGGTTGGCTGAGCCAATGCTGGTTGTAGCCATGGTCCTCCGCATTCCCTCCATTCATCCTAGAGCTTTGGGTACTTGGCTCCAGTGTTCGACATGAAGAATAGCTTGAGATCCTAGCCCTCCAAAGGAAGGTGCCTGCAACAGTCAAACAGGTAGAGCTGGAGATTCGTGGAAAGCAGACCAGCCAACGACTGCCCAGCAACAAAAGATCACTCTTGCTAGAACATGTCCATTGGGTCCAGAACGACCCTCTACCCAGTTTCACCAAGTTTAGGCTTACCGGCACTGAGCAGGGTTCCATTACAGGAACAGAAAAGCATGACCATAAATGGTAATTACTGATTGGTGAGGTCAGAAAAACGAAAAACAAAGCATATGCAACAAAGAACAGGACTTCAACCGCAAAGAGCAGCCATTTTGAACATATGGTCGGTCAAAAGGTATTATCGGGGTAAAAAATAAAGATCCAGCATTTAAAAGTGTAGAAATCAGATCATTGCCTCCAGCCTTTTTGGGTCACATTAAAAGTAATACAAATGTTACTAAAAACGATGCCCCTGCAGCACTCCAATTAAGGGAGCTTGTGCTGCCATACAAAAAAGAAGGAGGGAGAAAAACGGGCGAGTACTCCCTGTACTGGTAGACATATGGGCAGACCAGTGCACCCCAAACAAGGTGACTTGAGAAGGTGTGTGAGGCTTAAAAACACCCCACTCACCCTAAAAACAAGCGTTAGTCTAAACCAGCAGCAGATTTGCTGGGCATTCCATGGACGTCAAAGTGGGAATGTTGCAAAAAGAACATCTTTCCCAAAAGATGGTTCCTTTGATAGAAACTCTCTGTAGTCAAATGTGTAAATGTGGGCACTCAGAGTAAAGAGGATTGCCCGCCTACAATACAAAACCAACACTTGACCATTCCCGCTACCTCTCTATGCTTGAACGATTTCAGAACTTTTTGAGGCCCTTAGAGAGAATAATACCTTAGTAGCAAATGGTGAAAGCAGAAATTCTGCCACCTAGTAGGTGATAATTGACAAACGGGAACCTCTGCCATGATTGAATCGAGACATTGCGGCACATGTTCCTCCACTTTCTGAGCACAAAATGATATTAGTGAGGGGCACATGACAGAAGTGTTGAAGGCATTGCACTAATAGACGGGCATTACCTTTTCACAAGTCACTATTAGTGATTTGTCTCTGATCTGGGACCGCCAAACTCTGAAAAAGGTCCCTTGTAAGGTAGAGCATTGGAGTGGTTACTATGAGTTGGAGGGAAGTTCGTCCAAAATCAGCTACTGATGCTGGCGCTAATATAAAAAAGAAAGAAAGACTCAATTTCTACCACAGTAGTGAGTTTCAACTTGTGACGGGATGAATTAAACATACCCCTCTTCATCAGCCCTGCATATCTGAACAATAAAAGCAGAACCATTACAAGATTCATGCAAGTTGCAGGTGGTTGAATAAATGGAAAGCCAAAAATGTGTGTGCTGGAAAAACACTATATTTTAAATGGAGAGCCGTTGCCACCAAACAGATAACCTGATTGGTCCAAAGCAAACAGAAACAAATATCTTAAGGGTAAGGTGGAAGTGCCGTCACTAAACTTACGTCCTGCACACAACGGGAAAGGGCTTTTCAGAAAAGAGTCCAATTCATACTCTGCCAAAAGGAGCATGCGGTGCCAAAGCCCAATTAGCTAGCAAACTAAAACGTCAGATCCAGCTATAAAGTGTATAAACTGGAAGGGGCTCCAAAAAACAGCTTGTGTATGCGAAAACATACCACTTGTTAATTCTCACTCTCAATGTAGAGATTTACATTTTTTAGCCCACATTATAAATTATCCTTGAATACAATGACGGCATGCAGAACGTGTCTGATTTTCTGAAAAGCCAATTTGCAAGTGAGCACCAACTATGTCTCATTATTACTTGCTTATTTCTATGCATGAAATGACATAACCTACTTTCTTGGAGATAAATTGATTGGCGTAATGCAGCTTAGGAGCATGTCACAGATAGACGTTCTTCACACAGGGTATCTCACTTGGCTAAACGTCTGGTGGCACTCTAGACTATTTATGGATTGGTATGCATGGGGATCAATTGCCTGAACCATAGCCATCTTGATTCCAACTCTTATAGCTATAGAAATACTGTGACTGTATGGGCAGGATAATACAGAAGTACCCTCTATACAGGTCAGTCTTTAAAGATCCAGGCACGTGTAAGAACCTCATAATATTCATCATAAATGTGACTACCATTCTGAAAGTTAAAGAGAATGTAGCTTGAGACATATTAAACAATCAAGTGAAGAACTGTGGGTTGCCCATGTGTTTTTTCTACCATAGAAAGGAGCAAGGATTCTTCCTGCCATCAGTAGAACTGTATTTGACACTTGGCTTGAAGAAGGGAGACTCTCTTGACAAGCAGATGCTGTACTATTAGGAGTAGAGCATGGCTGTTCTTTGCCAATGGTTTAAAAAAAAAAAGCACCAGTTGTCATTCTCTGGTGAACCTCATGTAGAAAGTGATCATGGTGGTGTTGGCTGCCTTATTATCAGACTGGCAGTTGAGAAAAGGGTAGGCACTGAAGGACTTACTTCTCATCTACCTAAGGCTTTCATAGTTTGTTCAAGTTTACTGTTTTTCCTATAAGGGCTGAAGTAGTGTGTACAATTTAATACTCTTGCGCCTGACCTCACATATCTACTTAATTACACTATTCTGCTCAATATGATAAGGGGCTCCTCTACATACTCACAGGCAACACGAAAATGGTCAGTGTTCAATCTGGGGGGGGGGACGTTCATTGGGAGAGGAGGTAAGCATTAGGGGAATAGATTACTCACTTACTAATTAATATTGGTCTCTTCCCTCTCAGGTATTGACACCAGTTGCTTCTCTGGTAGTGCTCCTGCCAGGGCACAGTGTGTCTCACCACATACATATCTGTAGGCGAGGAATGGGGATAGTCTCGTCCCATTCCAGCCCCTTGCACAAAAAGACATAAGCCCATCTTTAGCAGTAAAATGGGCTTAAAGTTCTATCAGGCTTTTAGGCACAAATTCGGTCTGTTTGAACCTCACAATTGCCTTTGTTACCAGAGGTGGATGCAGTCGTTACATAACCGAGTGCTATGTGCGATCAAAAGAAGCTTTACCCGGAATGTCTGTTGGCAAATAAATTATGAAAATTAGGTAGCTAGCAAGCTACAGTATCTCTTCCTAAAAATGAGGAAGCGCCAAAAGCCACTTAAGCCATGGGTATTAGCGAAGGAATCACAATCATCAATCTGATTAACTATTGGTGTAATTTTGTGCACTGGAGTGAATGAAGGATGGCCTACTCCTAAGTCGAGATAAAGTCATTACTGCTGCCCTTTTCTCGTCAGCTTGTGCTTACCTTGAGCACTGGGCAACTGCACCTCAATGGCTACCATGGAACCCCAAAGCCTCTCTCTCTTGGTTACTTTCCTCTTATAGTCACTGTCTTAAATAGGATGTTATGATTATCCGTGGGAATGCTCATTTATGGTGCCTGTTTGTTCATGCTTCTGTTGATAGACGGGAAAGGAGGAAGGGGAAGGAAGAGCGTGTTTATGGAAGGTGGACCCGACACCAGGCTCACAATAGGTTGAAATTTGAAGCCAATGCTTCATTGTCAAGTTTAAAATACAGAACAAATCAGTATCGAAAACATACAAAACCAATCTTAACATCAAGAGTGCCATCCATATGGTTCTCTCCAACTCTGAATTATTCTCAAAGTCCTTCTCCCATTCCCACCTCACAACACATAGAAATACCTCCAGCGTGTCGCTAACTTGCTACTATATAATATGGGGGAGGCAGCACAGAGGGAGGGCAGATACTCAATGTCTTACCAAGGAGTGTTCCCACCCATTGTCCCATCTAATCGCCTTCAGCAGCCTCCTGTTGGCTGGCTAGGGGAAGGGGCAGGAACGCTTCATCCTGCTGTTCCTGAGGTACAGCAGGAGGAGGAAGTCCTCTTGGGTAGTGGATGTAACCGATATAGAATTGCAGTTCCAGGCCATACATGGGTATACAATGACTGTGGCTGGGCGTAGAGGCGTAATCTGGGTATAGAATGCTAAAGCATGGCATACATGGGTCTAGCTGGGCATAGGACATACATTCATCGGTCATTCCAAAGCTTCTGATACTAGTTGGTGGGCAGCAAAGTAGATCATTAACCTGTCAGTTGTTTGCAGGTAGTGCTGTATTTCCATCTGAATGGAACATACCTCTGTCCATCAGTCTTGCTATGTACTAATTGAAGTAAACTCTGGAGAAAAAGAAGGGTTGAGTACAACATGCAGATGTTAATTAGTGCCAGCTAAAATGGGAGATTTTAAGGAAAACCTATTTTACAGTTAGGACAAGGCCTCACACGGGGCATACACAAGCTACCAAAAACACTGACAAATAATGTTTTCTTTGTTTGTACAAAGCAGCAGCATTGTATTTATAGCTGGTGACACCTCAGAAAATAAAACTCACAATTCTGTGTAACTTCAACTGTCATTTAAAAAAAATAGTTAAAAATCATGGAGGTTGGTGTACTCTGCGGTTCATGAATATAGATCAGCAGCTGCTATGCGCTCTTGAGGGCAGATATTGGCCGGATTCATGTTGGTACTCTCCCCTGAATGAACCATGACCCCATTGTTGCACCCTACACCTGAGGGAGCATCTTGTGGTCTTGAGAAGATGGCTGCAGAGTGCTGACCCCAGATGGCAGGTGGCGTATGTAACAGGTCTGCTGCTTAGCTCTGAAGGTGGGTGTGGGAGCAATTCAGGGGATCCCTCTACTTGCTTCATGATTATTGGTACACGGGCACTTTGGGAGCAATCCTCTGGTCTTCCCCCTCCACAATGCAGGCCTGGAGCAGTGGATGTCCACATGGCCTATGCCATCACTACTGCCCCTTTAAGAAATCTGACTCTGGATATTATGTTGAAATCCACAGGCATGATAAATCAGTTCTTGCTGTATTTGGCCCATTTTGAGGTCCCGTCTGAACACTAATGAGGTCAATCATGGGGCTGCATGCCTCTCCGAGGCAGTGGATGATGGGGCACGGTAGGTACGGGGCGATCCCCTGATCACCCTCCATTGATCCCCATCACATGGCAGAGACCAGTAACAGAGTCCTCTGCTGTAGATTCTCTCCCCAACTAAGAGAAGCTTAAGTGCACTCTAGGCAGACCCAAATGCTTAAAAGGGAAATATAAATTCTTCACTTTAACCTGAGTCAGTTCCATTCAGCCGGTATTAGCAACATTTATCTTGATATTGTGGCAACCTAACCCATGGCGTCACAGAAATCACTTCAAAGCCCCAGAAAGACGCTCAGCGAGAACTCAATGCAAAGTTACCAAGTAACTGTTCTGTGGCATAGTACTCTGACTTTGAGACTACAGTGTTGCAAATTCACAACAAGTCAGCGTTCGCTATACATTCAGAGGGTTTACAATACTTATCAAGTATTATTTCCATCATATATTGGAAGCATGCGACCTGGGTCCTGCGTAGACAGCATTAAATAATGTCAAAAGGTGAAGCATAGAATCCAAGATGGTGGGTGGGCCACATGAAGGTTTGGCCCAGCCACTTGCGCCAAAAAAGATGGCAAGTGCACCAGGACCCATTAACAACCCCAATCCTGAACTAATTACAGAACACAGGTCCAGACACTCAGCAAAATCCCAAACACAGGGCAGGTGGGAAAAAGAGATCCTATTCAGTTAGCGTGGGTTGTTTGAGAAGCTTTTGGCAGGGGGTTTAAAGGAACTGGAGAACAAAAGAAGGGGAGTTAAGGAGGTGCTGGAGAACACAGAGGGACAAGGGGAATTAAGGAGATAAAATCAGGAGTGGAAGTTGGTAGATAATTGAAGGGGTATGGAGGAGATTGTCGTCTTAACATTAGGGGGTCAAGGTGGTACAGAGGAGGAGGTGATATCCTCAGGCAATGATACAGAGGAGAAGATGGTAGCACCAGAAAGTGAAAAGTCAGTGGAAACATTCAGAGGGAAAGAAAGGACTAGAGAAGGGGTAAGAACAGGCAGTGAGAACATGTCTGGAAGGAGGAGGAGGGACAACTTAGAGCCAATCAGAAGAGGAAGGTACGAGGAGGCTAGGTATCCCAAAGCAGGAGGCGGTAGAATGAAAACTAAGCAGAGAGGCCAGAGGAGGAATACCCAGGGTGACTGGAGGTAGGAAGCCCTGAGCTTTGTGAAAGGAGGTGGAACGGCCCTTACCTAAACAGGGTGTTAGGAAGCAGAGGTGGCCACTCCTGGCCCCACAGAGAGAAGCTGCATCAATAATATCATCAGCTTGTCAAGGAGACAACACGATTTAGATGAGATTTTATGCAACAAAGAAGGCTAGAGGGTTTGCAAGCTGATGTGGAAACCTGCAATAGCCTGAGAAACGTTTGAGGTTTTGAGAACCCCGGAGAAACCCACAATGCTACTGGCAGGTGAGAAAGTATCAGAGCCAGTAAGAGAAACTTGTTTTTGGTTTTATCATTCTTCTGCTGTTCCCATTGTGTTTATTTGACTTTTTTTGGAAAATAAATCCTATGAGCTACACTTCCTGAGTCCAATCGTTTTGTGCATGCCATGTGGGCCCCGTGAAACCCGCTAAGACTTAGCAAGGTAGAATTCAGTAGTGACAAGCTTGCAACTCCTGCGGTGAAAGAGCAGACAACCTTGGATGAATTGCAGATTCTGCCTACTTCCCTACTCCTCCCGCAGAGTACGGTTGGATCCAGGATGGTGGATGGGCCTTTTAAAGGCTTGGCCTGCATTAAGAAAGCATTTGGTAAAATCAGTGAAGATGCACATCGGCATGGCAAGTCGGGGCAACCCAACCAATCCCTGAATAGGGAAGTTTATCACACTCAGATGCCGCCCAGGCGGAGGGAAGGAATCGCTATTAAAGCCCACATGAGGAACTTGTGCTTGGGGGAGTTCTGAGAAGTGAAATAGTGAATAGGGGATTGGAGGCATTGGCGGTATAGCAGGAGTTGGCGGTTCACGCGGAGTTCGACGTGCATGAAGAGGGGAGACAACATGAGAGTGATGAAATAAAAGAACCAAGAGGAAGGAAGGAAGAAAGCAGAGTAGGTTGGGGAAGGTTAAGAGGCAAAGTATAAACCCATCAGATGGTAGGAAACCGGGAAGGGAGGAAGGAGAGGTAGTTGAAGGAGAGTAGACAAAACAGTGAGGGAGGGGAGAAGTGGGAAGTCCCTTGGAGATGCTGGGAGAAATTTAGACAGAAAGTAAGACACCAGAAACCTAACTGTTGTCGGGGGAGTTGGGGAGGAGGAGGCGGAAAGAACACATGGTGGAACAGCAAAAAGGTTAGGTGACATCTCAAGGGATATAGATGATGTCTAGTGCCTGTCCCATGGGCACAAGTGACTGTCGACCCAGGAAGAAGTTCAGCAAGATGGGGCTAGGAGGTTATAGATTCAGGACCCTGAGGCAGGGAAAGTGAATCAGAACCCCATCAGGCACCAAGGCACCGTCTAGGTATGCCTCATCTTTGGGAGTCGAACCTGGAGCAGAGAAAGAGACCTCCAAAGGGGACAAAGTGAGCCCTATATCCCTAAAAGCGATATTGTATGTCCTGAGGAAGCTAGTCAGAATTTAGTGTGGACATAACCTGTGTAACCAATGGATAAGAGGATGGGAAAATGAACTTAGATGAATGCCATGTTAGTTTAGGGTTCGACCCACAGTAGAAGAAGTCTTATTTCTTCCCTGACCCAAGTGCCCACAGTTGCAGGCTTCCACGAATGCCCTCAATGATAAGATGGGGGACAGAGTACAAACTAAAAAAAGTTTGCCATGACAGGTTGACAAGTGGTCCAAAAGGAACAGGCAATGCAAGGTCTGCAACAATACCTTGACCAGACAAAATCATTAGCGGAAGACAAGAAGCAAGGCTGGGAAAGGTCAATTGGCAAGCTGGAAAACTTGAACTGCCACCACAGAGAAAATGGCTTAAACAATTGATGGGTTGTGGAGGAACACTTGGTGGCGTGGATGCTGTAGCCTTTTCTTCATGATCTGGAGCTGCACATGCAGGGACATGGGATTGTGCTTTATAGGGCGCAGAGAGTTGGGCCTACAGATGTAATCATGAATACCAAATAATTTTTTTGCAGAGGAACGATTGCCAGATAACCCCAAACTCAGAGCCAGTAACTTCAAATCCAGGTAGATGTTTCCATATGGCCTGGCGTTCACCTGTTGTTGACTTGGCTGGATGATGCAGCATCAATCCGCCGGCTCCATGTCTCAGTAATAGAGGCAGATGAGTGTCACCCAATGACTTGGGAGAGTGCAGGACAATGTAGGAAGCCTGATAGGCACAAAATACCCAAGAATGTCGAGGGAGAAGGATGTCACCCTTGTAATCATGCATGCACTTAACAAGGGCTAAAATAGATACGTAAGAGACTTCTTCATAACCAGGTTGCTGGCATTTGCAAAAGAGGGCCTCCTTCTGACGGGTGATTCAAATGTGATAGTGGACATATCAAATGTGAAAGATTATAGCTACAACCTGGCATGGCATCTAAGGGAGTGCTTCAGTAGTTCTAGGAGGTAGATTTCAGATGCCTGGCACCAAAAAATGACCTCTACTATTCTAGAATACACAGCACATACTCATTGACAGACCGTACTTTGTTGGACAAGTAGGTTAATTGGGTCTCTAGCAGACCTATCAAGTTCTCTGGCCATTCACCAGCATACAGTGATCTTGAGATTTCACCTAAGGAAGTGAGCCCACAATGTGGAAACTCCACCTCCACTAAGTACTATTCTGTGCAGATAACATTCCCAAAGATTTTTAATTTTTGAAATATAGCCACCGCTCTTCCCCAGTATGTCAAAGAAGTGAATAACGGGTGACAGGCCAAAAGAGGACCATGCAATGGTAAATCATTTTTTGTGACCCAAGCCATTGGCTTTAATATTAAAAGAGTTATTGTGAGGGCAAGATGTAGTACCTTCAAACTACAGCCAGGTTGGCTTCCAGCAAGGTATACCATCAGGACCATTACCACAATGAGATATCCATGAAGCTAGAGTTACCACAACAGTCAGACTTTTTTGTGTCATTGTAAAACCTTAGGCCCTGACCGTAGGCAGTTGGCCCTAAACATAACATTTGGGTGTTGGGAATAATTTACCTTAAACACTTGCGGTTTTCACCCAAGAGTCTTATTTTAATCAGTACATTAACTCAATGCGAATATATCTAAAGTACAACTCTGCCGAGATGCTCATTATTTAAATCAATTTAAGTCGATCAAGTATCACCCTGTATCTGCCCTACCCCACTTTTGAGCGCTTTGCTTAAACTCTGTGACCATGTCTACCCAAAAGGCGAGCATTGGGAAGCTTACAAGGCCCTGTTGTCTACTGCAGGCTCTATACACAGCTTCTAGCATAAGTGTAGGGAAAATTCTCGACACTTGCCTTCCGGCCTCCGCAAATAAAGTTTATTTCTAAGACTGGTCTCCCAGTTAAACCTCCACAACGCTCCCAAATGCAGACAGCCTCCCGAAAGCTATATTAAAGTAGTGGGCAGTAGAAGAAGTCGTCTTAAGTTAATTTAGTAGAGACTGCCCACACTATGCACCATTTTGAAAGCTATGTAACTGCAAAAGTACTTTTGTTAGTGTTCTATTTTATTATTTATAGTAAATTATTCTTAGTTTGATTTCGGCTTAAATGCTTTTATTTTTTCAATAAAAATATCATTTCAGGAAACATCTTCTATTTTTCATCCATGAACGAGCCTGAAATGGGACAAACCTGATAAATCGTGTCGCTTGCCTTCAAGTTCAACTTCTATAAACGTTATTATTCTATGTAAACTTTGAGGTAATTGTTTTATTCAACAGAAAAAGCACAATGTGGGCATTGTTAGCCAACTAGCTTGACACAGAGCTGAAATACGATTGCCTTTATGTTGCTGCATGTTGACACGAGCAAGAGACCCTGGAAGGGGTCTGGCTGGGCAGAAGAATGGCTGTTTTGTTTCGCAGCTAACAGGAGCTGGGGAGGAGCACCAGTTCAGATATGCAATTCCTACCTGTCAGTGACCGTAAAACAAAAAGGCCCACTATTGCAAAACATAACCATGTGTCCTACCAATGAACTTTATGCCAGTAACGCCTTCGTGCATCAAGGGCTTCGCAGACATCCTCTCCCGCTGTTGCAGAGCAAGTATTTGGACAACACAGGGAACATGTTTTAAATTAAGGTTTTAATTGCAGAGGTTTCAGAAACACAAAGGACATTCTCTTCTTATTTGTTGAAAATGAGACCAGGACATGAAAACCTAGGTAAATATATCAAAAAGTTTGCACCGAAGCAATCAAAAGAAAGAGGTTTAGAACCTCTGGCGCTGAGTAGAGCGTTTCAAAGGCCCGTTCAAGAAATGTCTATTCAGTAACGCTTTGCTAAATTTCTTTGAACAATTGGGATTGGAGTGTTCACCCAATGTGTCATTTCTGCAACCATACAGTTTAAATATGATGAAATTGCTAATGCTTTGAGTTCCAGACTATGCTTCTACTTGAAGTCCAGTCACAACAAAACGAGCAGCTTGTGGTAGGGCAAGTTAGGGCTCCCTCGGGTTAGAACCCCAGCCAACCAAATTAAAGAATTACCCTGTAATTGACTTGATTTTGCTGTGAAACAATGCACATGCCTCCTACATTCAGCCAGAATATACTTTCAGCCAGGAAAAGGTTTCAGAAACAGTTTTCCAGAAAGCAGCTGAACGTTAAGTCTCCATAACCTTGTTAGTCATACATTTTCTTCCCTTTTCTAAGCACTGAAATAATAGTCTTATAAACCAAGGAAGGGTCTTTATCGTCGAATAATGACACACCTCAAAGTTTAACAAAGGCCCTTCAGAGGTCTATAAGGCTAGTAGTACATAGTGGTAGTAATATAGGTTTTAGATATGCGGTAGTGAAGAAAACGTTAGTCTAATTATGAGTAAACACAAAAAGTGTTAGAATTTAAATGTAGTTTTATTTTGTGATATTTAAATAGCAAAGTGGTCTTTACAAGGCAATCATTTTAATAACAATAATAATAAATTGTCCTTTTAAAGAACTATTCTGCCCCTTTGATGACCTCGCATGAGCATGCATTATGTGCAAAGAACAATCAAATGGATTGTAAGAAAGTGAAAGCATTTTTCATGTTTTAGTTTTCACTTTAATGTGTTAGAACTACTGGTCACAATGAAGTTCGGGTGAAATCAATCTTGCTGGGAACTTGCGTGGCTATTAAGACCAGGTAGAATGTTTGGAATGCAGTCAATATCAGCAGTTATTGATCCCATTCCCAGCATTCTATTTGGATGAGAGGAGGTCAATGATGCCCTCAGTGTGCTAATGGGTATTATTACCCAACAAGCTAGTAATTGATGCATGTACCTGCGAAGAACGAAGGCATATGTCAGCATTCAAACCTGTGACTGCAGGTTTTACCCGATCTCTGAAGTGAGTATTTGAATTGCTTAGCTATATTACTACGAGGGTGACCATTTTATTGTGTGTGCAGAACACGTGGTCTCAAAACTGGTCATGTGTGAGCTGATAACCCACTTAAAAATCAAACGTAAAGATAACAGCAACAGTACTGGCAACAGCATTACAGATGATAATAAAAGACTAATATGTTTTTTTAACTCGCCTTCACAGACACTCTAACAAAGATGGCGTTTCGACTTTCATCTTGGCAGCTTGTCTAAGCACCTTGTAGGGAATTACTTAGTCATCATATGGGGAGTATTCAGTTAGAAACGAACACATACGTGAACCATATCCTCATTATATACCAACATATGCTGTTTTTATTACTCAAGGAGGAAAAAGAGGATAATGCAGTAAGAAAAGACTAATCGCCTGCACAAGGGCCTTTTTGCCTTTCCCTCACTGCTTGCTTGAATCATCTCAAATCGAGACCAGTGAACCCCCATCACAGGGTAATCTAAATGATTATAGAGGAAAGATAAAAAAAGATCAGCAAGACAAAAATGAACTGCCATCTGATGGCGTCTCTACAGTAATTAAAGATTCACATTGAGATGCTAACTCGATACGTTTTAGAGACACAACCTTTTTTTTTACACTGCATCAATAGACTTGGTGCCAACTTATCTCAAAAGAACAAGACCTTCCGAATTGTGCAGGTATCCTCCCTCGAACTACGTTCTTTGGCTTGATTAAAGTTATTAATCTCAGTATCTAATCCAAGGCATGCAGATTTGCCAATACGGCTGATCTCTAAGTCTATCCTTCACTGGATCCCAGAAAGAGTTAACTTTGATACAAGTGCAGAGCATAATTGCTAAAGAGCTGGTTTCCAGCATGCATCCTCTACATTTATCACTATATAGAGTAATAACATTGGCTCTAGCTTGTGTATAATGCATGTTTATTGAGAGTGTAGTATTATAAAGACCACTTCCAATCTTCTGTGACAAGTAATATAATTCTCAATACTTTGTCTTGACTGGGACGAGTACGAGTATGAGCATTCCAGTAGCGATTCTCACTCTCTTTGGTCTCCCGTTTTCCCAGTTACCTCTATTCTGTGGGGATAACGGCACCGGGGTATTTAATAGACTGGCACCGTCTCCTTGTATCAGAATATCGTCTTGTCTCTTTGGGACTGTTATGGGCTGCTTCTCCGCTCCTCCTGCACTCGCTTTACTCTGCGACACTTCTGCAAATGTGGTATTGGTGTCGTTCATAGGCCTACCGGTCCACCGCATCCAGCTAGAGGTCACACCACCACTTTCGCTCCGCTCTGACTTAGGACGCCCCTCAGTGTGCCCTCCCTTCAACTCACTGTTCTGCACTTCTACCCTTTCCCAACGCATGGCAGCTTCACTCTGCTCTCTTTCTCGCATCAAATGCTGCACATCCCAAACTCCTTGAGAGAGCCTCAGCCAGCTGATTTCAAACTCCCAGGCTTTCTCTTTCGTCTGAGGGCCCACCTCTCAGTTTTATGACATTCTTATGGTGCTTCCCCCAGAAGCTTGTCTAAGTCCTTCTTTGCTTTTGGACTTGCACTCGGCATGTTTCCAATTATCACAGTTTTCTTTCACAGACGCCAAGTATATATTTGGTTGACAATATCAAATGTTGATTTTTTCTTCATGTCTTGATAGAATGTTAATGGCAGTAGGGTAGTGATATTTTGTTTAGGGAGTTCTTGTCCCCAGAGAGGGAGTCTCTCCCGGTGACGTCCCGCTTCCCTCGACCCCTGGGGAGGGTACTGTAGCGCTGGATCATCTCCCTAGCCTCACAGGGAAAGGCTCCACTCAGTGGAGAAGTTATGGAATTCAGAATGGGTATTGTGATGAATTACGGATCAGGACCCTCGTGCCCCCAAATCCTGCCACCAAACATAAAAGTATTTTTAGCATCAACTGCAACTAATGGCAAAGACAGACAATTCTTGATGGCATTATCAAAGCATTCTGGTACTATATACACATGACCATGAACATTGTGCCCCTGACCAAATCCATGCTGGTCTATGAGCACTAATTTTGCCATTCATGCAAAACACAAATGAGCATTGGTCTATACAATTGATACATGCCCTTTGTGGGGTTCAAAGTCATCCCCATGCAAAAAGAAAACTGCATTTGGCTACGTTGAGCCTAGAACTGCAGGAATAATATCTTGGAAATGTGAAAGCACATTTTCGATTGGTGGCCAAAGGCCAGCAATACATTTTCGAACTGCAAACAGGAAAACTCTGTTTCATTTGATAAAAGAAGGAGGCTGTGGAACATTTGTGCTTTCTGCAGCTTGAAACCAGGAACATGGAAATTGAAACAATACTGCAGAAGTATAATTTAAAGATATATATTAAGGAAATGGGGGAGGAGGCCCTTATTACTGCTGTTTTGAAAGAAACTACAAGAAGGCAACTAAAGTTAAGTGGGCCAGATGGGTCAATGACAAAGAACTAAAATCAGAGGCCTACCTTTAACTACAGTATAAACAAAATTAAAGGCACCTCTCATAGAAATCCATCCTTGGGAAAAGGAGTTAAAACCAAAAATGTGTTTATAGCTCCCCCAGAAAATGTCACGAAGCAGATATTTGGGGAGATGATAGTGTATTGAATTAGATATCTGTATAGGAAATGTGGGGATAATTGTTATAATCTATGAAAAAATCATGAAAAAAACCTCCCTCGAACCTGCAACATTGTACTGTGACAGAACATATTTCAGAGCCGGGAGGATAGCACAGGGGCAACTCGCTCATCTTGGAATCAAGACGACGCAGAGCAACAGAGGTTCGAATCCTGGGTCCACGCTTAATAACCTCTTTGGTATTAAGCATGTTACAAAAATACTATTATAAATTAAGTCTGGCATGAGAAAAACCCTGAAATGTTTAGAAATGGAAATTCAAGGGGTTGTACTGATCCCTCCCCAAATTTGGGCTTGGTAACTGAAGGGACCAATCAAAAGAAAAGGGGCCAGGCCTGGGTTAAGTGGATGGCTTCCTAGCCCCGTTGGGCTCCAGTAAGCCTCCTTTCTTTTTCATTGTTTTGCCTTTGCCTGCGCTCCGTGCGCGTTTGTGCTGCCCCCTGACCCCTCCCTCCTCTGCACTTCCTGATCCTCCTTCCCCTCTCCCTTCCCGCCTCCCTGCCCGCCCTCACCCCCATCCCCTTCCTCTCCCCCTGCCTTTATCCCACCCCCCCTGGGCAGCCCCCCTGCCCGGCAGCCCCCTCGACTAAGGGCCCCTTAGGCAAAGGGCGGCTCCTACGGCTGCGGCTCCCTGTGTGTCTGCAGGTGTCCGCAGGGGACGCCAGGCGCCAGTTTCGCCTTCTATCTCCAGCTTCTGCCGGCCCACCCCCACCTAGACCTATTCACCTCATGCGCATGGTGCCTTCACCTCACTGTCTTCCACAGCTGTGGCAACTTGGGTTTTTTCTCCCCTCGCAGGTTTCTCAAACTTAGGTGGCCTCTCCACTGGGTGTACCTAATACGCATTTACTGTTGTTCTCTAAAATGTGGTAAACTAGGGTTTTTCTCCCCTCGCAGGTTTCTCAAACTTAGGTGGCCTCTCCACTGGGTGTACCTAATACGCATTTACTGTTGTTCTCTAAAATGTGGTAAACTAGGGTTTTTCTCCCCTCACAGGTTTCTCAAACTTAGGTGGCCTCTCCACTGAGTGTACGTAATACGCATTTACTGTTGTTTTTCTGAAAAGTGGTAAACTTGGCCTTGCCGCTCACCTCCTGTCTTCGTGCTTTCGTATTGTCTGTCTTCCCCCCCACTTCCTCCTACTCCATGGTGCTCTCTATCTTGCCTATCTTCTCTAACTGCTTCTCTATTGACTATCCTGCTCTCCTCACTAAATCTGGTAGGAAAAAGTTTAAAAAGGACATCCTGGTCTCCAACCCAGGCCTCCCTATCGCTGACACCTAGACTAGTGCATGCTCCAAGGAAACTCTTACTGACATCCTCTTTTTTGTGCCTTCGCCTGACCTATGGACCCTTCATATGGTCTCTGTGCTCTCTCCTTTCTCCTCTTCTCCCATTAATGGTGGCACCTGTTGGGATGTCCTCTTGGCCCCCTTCCGCTCCTCTAAGGCCATCATTAATGTCTACGCTAATTGGACCGTCTTGGTCCAAGGCCCTCAGGCCAACCTTCACCACTTTGATAGACGCTTCCCACAACTCATCAACTTCCTTTTCTCTCCTGCTGTCCCCCTCCTCTGTCCTCGTCTACCATGCCTCTACCCTCCCTCCCTGCCCCCTCTCTTGCTCCTTCTTCACCTCCTTCTGCACCTCCGCAGGGCGTACCTCTGATCAGTACCCCTCCCCGGAAGTCCTTCAAGGATGGCAACCTTCTCCACATTGCCACTCTTAACTCTCGCTCTGCCATCAAACATTCCTCTGATATCTGTCACCTTCTTGAGGAACTGGACCTGGATGTCCTCGGTCTCACTGAGACATGATTCACGGCCAGCTCTGTCACCAGCTTTGACACTCTCCTACATGACGGATACAAGATCCTCTCCATGCCCAGGCCCGCGCGGCACGAAAGCGAGGCTGATCCTCGCTCGAAGCAGTGTAAAACTGCATTAATCCGCAGTTAGGCGGAACCGCCGGTGGCCAGCACGAAGGCCACACAAAGGCCTGTTCCTGCGCCTGTGCCCCCATTCCATCCATCCTCGCCGAGGGTAGTGGGCAGGAGCCCCCCCTCCCATCCCTGAAGCTGCTCTACGCACACGGAGTGCATCCCAGAACCTCGCCGGCACCATCGAAGGGCCTGCCTGACCCTGTCTTCAAGGGTGCCTGACTCCCGCATGCCGGGCGCCGCGCGGCACGAAAGCGAGGCTGATCCTGGCTCGAAGCAGTGTAAAACTGCATTCATCCACCGGTAGGTGGAACCGCCGGTGGCCAGCACGAAGGCCACACAAAGGCCTGTTCCTGCGCCTGTTACGCGCATGGGAGCGCGGCGTGGCCACCCCCCCTGCTCAATTTAAACCTCCCCGACCACCTTCCACAAAGTCCGAGGCAAGCTATCGCAAGCAAGTATCCAAATACCCCCATTCATACTAGGTGAACCCACTGTAAGTACTTTGCCCCTGTCCTTGTTCCTTTTCTGACATTGCAATGATACGACTCCCCCTCAGTCGCCTTTACCTTTACTCCATTTTCTACATGGACCGTCATTTCAAGGAGTATAATCACGCATGCCAGTACCGGGGACACTACTGTAGCCATGTACTCTGGGCCACTATTATTTGAATGTGTTTCATGCCTCCCTTGAAACTCTCGAACCTTAGAATACCATAAGTAATTTGTGCCTCATGTTCACTAGTAGACCCCCTTATAACTGTATTGTGCCTAAGGTCGCTTACAGACCACTTCAATTGTGTTGTGCCTCATGGTCGCTTCCAGACCATTTCAATTGTGTTGTGCCTTATGGTCGCTTACAGACCTTTTCAATTGTGTTGTGCCTCATGGTCGCTTCCAGATCATTTCAATTGTGTTGTGCCTTATGGTCGCTTACAGACCACTTCAATTGTGTTGTGCCTCATGATCGCTTCCAGACCATTTCAATTGTGTTGTGCCTTATGGTCGCTTACAGACCACTTCAATTGTGTTGTGCCTCATGGTCGCTTCCAGACCATTTCAATTGTGTTGTGCCTTATGGTCGCTTACAGACCTTTTCAATTGTGTTGTGCCCTATGGTCGCTTACAGACCATTTCAATTGTAATATACCCTTTGGTAGCCCACTGACCACTTCAACGGTGCTGTGCCTTAGGGCGCTTCAAATTGTATTGTGCCGTACCTGGCTTGGGTCACGTCTAATCTAGGTTTACCACTGCCCTGGGTGACAGCCTGCGACTACGCTAATCTAGGGCTGCCCTGACCTTTGCATTCCAGCCATTGGGTTATCCCCATCTAGGTGCCGAGGCTTCCAGCCATACCATAGCATCCTCACCCCCTTCCATTATCTCACCAGGCCCACTCAAGCAGACCCTAACTTGTCCCTCTCAACAAGCTCATAGGGAACCTATTCTGGCAGCCAGCACCACCATCATGCACATCAGCGTGCGCCTTCTATTGCACCACCTCCTAACCACATACCTTGCCCCATTCACTCAACCACCCAAGTCAACCACTCCTACCTTTGAGGTTAATATCCTGGCCTGCCCTTACCTACGTGACCCAGCGTCACCCACCATGACTTTGACACCCTCAACCAGTCCTTCAGCAACTTCCGTTGACGCTCACCACCCCTGCAACCAGATTAACCAATACCTTAATGACCCTGCTCTCTGGCTCAAACACTTTGCCACAAAAACAACCCCTAACCAACCTTGCCCCCTTACTCTCAGGAACAAGAGACTAGGCACCAGATTCCGTATTCGTCCTTCCCGCACCTACACCACTAAGCAAGCCCCACACACACCACCCAGCCCGCCTTCACCCTCCGCCACTTGCAAAACTAAGACCACAGGGGTTAAATTGCATGTGTTCAAGGGTGCCCTCATCAATGCTAGATCCCTCACAGCACACGCTCTTGACATAGCCGACCTTATCACTACTGCCAACCTTGACTTCATTGCCATATCCGAAACCTGGCTACATGCCGCCTCTGGCCCTTCTCTATCCTTGGCCTTACCGCCCGACTATGGCATTACACGCTGTGACCGCTCCTCTGCCCATACTAGAGGCGGTGGCGTGGCATTCATCCACAAAAACTCCCTTGACCTAAGAGTGGTATCCGACTCCAAACCCGAATCAGCTGAACTGCTGACAATCAAATTACTACGAACACCTAACCAAACGGCCACCCTTCACCTTATCTACAGGCCCCCAGGGCCGGCACCCACCTTTGTCAGTGAAATTTCCACTCTTCTTCTTGACAATACAAAAAACAACTCCCAAACAATAATCTTAGGTGACCTCAATCTTGGTCGCGGCGACCCTAAGGATCCTGTAGCAACTGATCTGGAGTATGCTCTTACTGACCTTGGCCTTACCTTGTACTTACAAGAACCGACCCATATTAAAGGCAGGACCATTGATTGGTTAGCCGGCTCCAACTGCAACATCCAGGTCCTCAATAACTCCCCTTGCTTATGGCCTGACCATCACATCATAACATTTAACATTGAAGCTTCCCCGCGTGCCCCAACACCTATAGCCCCAGCCCTCCCCACCCGCAATAAAAAAAATATAACAAGAGAACATCTCCTCCCACTGTTACTCCCCTCTCTTAATGCGGCGACCAACGCCTGCTCTGATCCCACCTCCCTTGCTGACATCTACAACCAAACGATGCTCACGGCCATTGACACCTTAGCACCAATTAAACTTAGAAAGGCTAAAACCACGAGCACACCTCAACTCATGGTTCACTCCACAGCTAAGAATCCTTCGCAAGGCCAAACTCTGCGCGGAAAACCGGTGGAAAAGCCACCCATCTGATGAGCATAAAGACGGCTTCCTCCTCGCCTCCCTCATTTATAAAGACGCCATCATCATTGCTAAAAAAGAATCGCTTAATAATCGTATCACACAAGCCGACTCTAATTCCAAGGAACTCTTTAGAGTTCTAAAAGAGCTCGAAACCCCAGTATCCCCGCCAGACACTTGCACAAAAGACAGCAAATGGTGTGCTAACATTCAAGCAGCCCTCCTAAACAAAATCTCTATGCTCCAATCTAAAATAAAAGATAAGCAGGACTGCCTGAGGCGTGACAACCGCTCATCCTCCCCCACTAGGCCCACCCTCTCCAACTCTGCCAACATCAAACCCTTCACCTTCGCACCTGTCACTATCATCGAAGTAGAAAATATCATCCTCAGGATGAAACCTTCCAACTGCCAAGGTGACCCGTGCCCAGCTCCCATCATTAAGGACTCCGCCCCTGACCTAGCCCCATTCATTACAGCCTTCATTAACTCTTCCTTTGAAACAGGTATTGTCCCGGACAACCTTAAAGACGCCTGGGTGATCCCGCTACTAAAAAAACCTTCCCTTGACCCAAGCATACCTACGAATTTCCGACCTATTACTACAGTACCATTCTTGCTGAAGATACTGGACCGTGCAGCTTACCTGCAGATCCAAAACTACCTTGAATCAAACAATCTGCTAGGTCTACGACAATCCGGATTTCGGCCCAGACACGGGACCGAAACGGCTCTATTAGACCTAAAAACCCAGATCGAAGTCCTGAAGGACAAGGGCAGATTAGCAATGCTATTACTCCTCGACCTTTCCGCCGCATTTGATTTGGTTAACCACCAGATCCTTTGCAGGCACCTCCTCTCTGCTGCCAACTTCTCTCCCTCCGCAGCGGCCTGGATCAAATCCTTCCTGAGCAACAGATCTATGAGGGTCTTTGCACCCTCCGCTGCCGCAGCTCCCTCCCCTATTCATTGCGGCGTTCCTCAGGGCTCTTGCGTGTCTCGTACCCTTTACAATATCTTTACGAAACCACTCTTCGATGTGCTCGATTATCTGGGTGTCTCCTACACCAACTATGCGGACGACACCCAGATACTCATTCCCATCTCGGGTGATTATCTTGCTGACACCAAGGCCCTCAATGACGTCTACTTGGTCATCCAAGCCTGGATGGCCCAGCACCAGCTATGTCTGAA
Source organism: Ambystoma mexicanum (assembly GCF_040938575.1). NCBI lineage: Eukaryota > Metazoa > Chordata > Amphibia > Caudata > Ambystomatidae > Ambystoma > Ambystoma mexicanum. Next base: position 122,436,584 of record NC_090922.1, read on the forward strand.
CGAGGATAAGACGGAGCTACTTATTCTAGGTACTTCACAACGCCTGAGCAAACTGGAGCCATCCTATCAGTCATTCATCATAGACGGCAACTCCATACAAGTCTCGAAAGACACCAAAACACTAGGCTTTTACCTGGATTCCACCTTTTCCTTGTCAAGACAAACTAATGCAGTCAGATCCACCTCCGCCTACACGTGCGAACTCATTTCAGCCTGCAGACCTTTCCTCACCACCCACAATAGCGTCACACTAGCGAGAACACTTATCATGGCAAAAATAGATTACTGCAGTGCCCTATATCTAGGCACCAGCCAAGAAAACCTGTCCAAACTCCAAACCACCCAGAACAATGCAATTTGAGCGGCTCTGAACATCCCTCGTAACCACCACATCTCAGAAGCCAGAGCTAGCCTTAAGTGGTTACCCGTGAAGCAGAGAATTTCCCTAAAAACGCTTGCCCTCACGCACAAATGCCTAGCCAACAAGGCTCCGATCAATCTCTGCAGTCGGCTTACGCGCCACTCCACTGCCCGACCACTAAGAATTGCTCAGACTCACTGCCTTACTATCCCTAGGTTTAAGCGCGAAAAAGCGGGAGGCACTAGCTTCCCTGTCCTAGCCTCCAAACTTTGGAACACCCTCCCCGCTGCCATCAGAGCTGAAGACTCCTTCAACGCCTTCAAGAATAAAACCAAATCTTGGCTCTTTGACCAGCAATAGCTGTGTCAGACATCGGTCCTACTTACCCAACCCGCCTGTTCCCCTGCACAATTTCCGGCCTGCTACCTTTCCCAACTACCTCAGGGATACTTCCTCTGCAGAGCCTAGGGACACTGTACCATGTGGAAGATATGTAATTATTAAGTTTGTTTATTATGCTGTATTGTTATACTTTTTTGTAATTTATCCCTCTGTATGTTCTTTTCTTGCAACCCTGTACAAATTGCGCCCTGATGCCCCCGGGCCTGATGGTCTGCGCGTTATAAATAAACAAATACAAATACAACCGTGCAGGGGGGGGGGGTGTGGCCCTTATCTTCCCTGAGTGGATTCCTGACACTGTCACTCCTACGCAGACCTACTCCTCTTTTGAGTGTCTTGTCTGCCGACTCTCTCTCTCTCCTAGCCATTCCCTTACAGTGGCTACTATCTATCGGCCACCTGGTCAAATTTCCTCCTTCCTCTCTGAGTGGGCTGACCTCTCCTCCTCACTCCTGGCCTCAACCACTCAACTCCTCTTCCTTGGTGACTTCAACATCCACCTGGATGCCTCCTGTCCCCCCTATGGACTCTTTCGAGACCTCTGCGACTGTCATGATGCCCGCTCCCGGGAAGCTGGTTCAAGCCCTGCGTCCCCGAAAGCGGATATCCAGTCCCCAAGGAAGGACCCAGCAACCCCATATAGGGGCCCTTTGGACAGTGTCCTGGCGCCTATGGCGCCAGGCTCATAAAAGACATCAGTCCTGGCGCCATAGGCGCCAGGCTCATTATGGATGTGCTTGGGTGCACTTACCTGATGCAGACCATGCTGCAGGATCCCGGCCTCCTTGAGGCCTGAAAGGAACTACTTTACCTGTGGGACTAATTTACCATCCGGGCGTGGTCGGGGAAGGATACATACCTGATTGGAGGAAGGATACATACCTGGAACTTCTTCCAAGGCTATTTAAACCCCACCCGAACAGCCACACGTGCTTCGCGTTGTTCTGCATCTAGCAGCTGGACGCTCACCGTGTCTGCTCCTGCATCCTGACTCCTGCCACGCCTGCCAGCATCCTGGATCACCTGCAAAGGAAGAGAAGAAGAGAACAGAAGAAGGAACAGTCCTTACCTGCTAAATCCGCATCCCGGAGACATCTCGCCGACAATCCTGAAAAGGAAGACTTTTATTTAAAAGCTCATTGCGTCGATCGCTGCAGCGCCGCATTCCACTCACCTTTACTGGGCGCCTCCATGTTCAGCAGTGATCATCCTGATTCGCAGTCACGCCCCAGCGCCTAGGGAGAAAAAAGACCAGAACAAAAGGTGAGAGAGAGAAGGGAATAAGGAAAGCTAAATCTCCATGTTAAGACTTACCTGTTGATTCATTCCCTCTTCATTTCGGGTCCGCGCCGCATCCTGGCATTTCCGGACCCCGGCCCCTAAGGGGAAAAAGAGACATCAGCGTTAATGAGTGAATGAAAAGACATTACCAAAAAACGCTCATTAAAGATTTACCTGATTTCTACAAGGATTTCACCTCTCATCTCGGGTCGGTGCCTGTTCCTCGGCATTCCGTACCCCAGCCCCTATGGGGAAAAAGACACTAGCATTAGTACATTAATGCATGGACACAAGGGGAACCTCTTATCAAAAAACTTACCTGGAAGCCAAGCAAGTTTGGTTCTCACCAATCCGAAAATCCAGTGAAGTAACTGGATACCAACGCGCCCCTGCATCAGAAGCAGGATGGAGAGCTCGTCCTTCCAGACCCTAAGGTGAGACGCTACGAGGAATCACAGAAGGGTTTCGAGGAGGGTGAGAGGGGAAAGTGGGAGGCTGATTGCATTACCCCGCAGACAGTTAATCCCCTATTTTCGCCTACAGAAGGATACTTCTGCGAGCCAGACAAGCCAGATTTGGGGGCCCGGTCCAGTCCGTCTTCCGAACCCTGCGCATCACCTTAGAAGAGGTCACAGCAGCGCGAACCAGGCCAGCGCCTCCGTGGGAGTCAGGTGAGCGTTACAGCGACTCTCTCTCACTCTCTATTCTCCCGTCTGAGCCTACCCATTCTGCAGGGCACACTCTTGATGCTCTGATCTCTTCTGACCTTCCCCTCTTCGTCCCTCTCTCCACTCCTCTCTCCTGGAGTGATCACTTTCTCCTATCCTCCCACCTCACCCTCCCTACCCCACAGGAAAAGCCACTCTCATCACTGCCACCCACCTTCTCGGTCATCCGACCCATGAAGCGCGTGTCAATTGAGGCTTTCGCTGCCACCTTCTCGCCCCCCCTCCCCTTCGGCTGACTCCCACCCTGACACAGCCCTCTCCACGCTCCACTCTGCTATATCTGATAGTCTTGATATCCTTGCCCCTGTCATGAGAATCCGCCTGAAGCCCAAAGCCAAATGCAACTCCTGGTATGACTCGGATCTCGTCACCCTAAAATGCAAGTGCAGGGTGGCAGAGAGGAAATGGCGTGCTTCATGTACATCCTCCCTGCCGCCTGCTCCAAAGGCAATACCGTCTCTTCGTTCTCACCAAGAAGAGAGCCCTTATCCAAGCCCGCATCTCTGCTGCATCTAACAACTCGGCCGAACTCTTTAAAATCTGCAAGGAGCTTGCCAACCCTGCTGCAGTCTCTACCTCTCCTGTCCCCTCCCAGGCCCTCTGCACTGCACTGGCCTCTCACTTCATCTCTAAAACTCAGGACATAATGTCCACACTCTCCTCATATCACCTCCCTCCATCTCTTCCTGGCTCTTCCTCTGGCCCTTCTGCAGCCACACCTCCCTCCTCCCTCCTTCTCTGCCTTTCCCCTTTTTTCTGCTGACGAGGTTTCCTGACAAGTCCGATCTATGAAAGTCTCGTCTAAACAGGTTCACCCCTGCTCCTCCAAAACTATCAAGGACCACATCGACTCCCTGGCTCCTGCCCTGGCTGACTTCTGTAACCACTCCTTCACCTCTGGAGTCTTCCCATCCCCCCTTAAGCACTCCCTTGTGCATCCTCTTCTTAAGAAACCCTCTTCCGACCCCGCCTGCCCGGCTAACTATCGCCCAATCTCCATCACTCCCTTCCTGGGCAAGCTCCTGGAGAAACTGGCCATCTCCCAGCTCAACCTCCTTGCTGAATCTGTTGGTAGTCTTCATGACCATCAATCTGGCTTCAGAGCTGCCAGAAGCACGGAAACTGCTCTCCTGAACATCCGTGAGGACCTGCTCTCGAACCTCGACTCCAACACTCCAACACTCCAACACTCAGTGTTTTCTCATTCTGCTCGATCTCTCTTCTGCCTTTGACACTGTCAACCATGCCATCCTGCTCAACCGTCTCCGTGATAACCTGGGTATCACTGGTCAGGCTCTGGCTTGGCTGACCTCTTTCCTTTCCAATCGACAGTCCCAGGTCCAACTGGGGTCGTTCCTCTCTGACATCTTCTTCTCTACCTGTGGTGTCCCCCAGGGATCTAATCTCTCTCCCTGGCTGTTCAACCAGTATCTGGCACTCCTTACCCACCGCATCGCCACTCTCTGCCCCAACTTTCAGTGCTATGCGGACGATACCCAGCTCATTTTCAGGCTACCCTCGGCCTCCTCCTCTCCTTCCCTCATCTCCGACTGTCCGTCTGCTATCCAGGAATGGTGTGCCGCCAATGACCTCTGCCTTAATGCCAGTAAGACTGAGATTCTACTCATCGGCACACCCACTCCCTCCTTCCCTGCAGCGCTCTGGCCAGCCTCTCTTGGCCCGCTTCCTGCTCCTACTTGCAGGCAAAAAACCTCGGGGTCATCTTCGACTCCACACTCTCCTTCTCTCCTCATATATCTGACGTCTCTAAGAAGTCACACTACCAGCTGCACCTCCTCAGAGGTATTCTTCCCTTCCTCTCCTTCCCACAGAAGCTCACGGTCTCCAGAGCCCTGGTTCTCTCGAAGCTGGACTACTGTAACAGCCTCTATCTTAATCTGCCTGCCTCCACTCTCCGCCCTCTGCAACTCATCCAGAACAGGACTGCGAGACTGGTCCTTGGCCTCAAGCCCAGGGACCATATCTCTCCAGGACTGAAATCTCTACACTGGCTCCCTGTGGCTGCGAGGATTAAGTTCAAAACCCTCTGCATTGTCCACAAGGCCTTCTGGGGCCTGGGGCCTAAATACCGTCAACTCTCTCTTCCTAAATATCTTCCTTCCCGAGCCCTTCGCTCATCTGTCTCCAATTCCCTCAGGGTCAGCCGCTTCTCGAAGCAACAAGCTGGGGTAGATCTCTCTCTGCGGCCTCCCTCTGGAACAGCCTTCCTGCCTCCCTGAAACTTGAGGAGAACCATCTTCGGTTCCGGAAGCACCTCAAAACCTTCCTCTTTGCTTCTGCTTTCTCTCTCCCTCTCCCCTGCTAAATTCTTCACTGAAACTGCACTGAACCTGCACCTGGGCCACTCTCACCGACCTCGGTCCTTGGCCCAGCCACTCTCCACTTGCACTGCCTCCCTGGCAACCCCTGCACTGCGGGACTGTCTCTGCATCCCTACAGCCCCCCCTCCCAGCACTTGTCTGCACTTACCTTGCACTTGCCACCAGCTAGCCCTATTTATTTATTTATTTTTTATTCTACTTACCCTGTTCAGCACTTCCCCCCTCTCCCCTTCACCTTGCACTTTTTCCTTTCCCCCTACCCCTGCACTTGCGCGATCTGAATGACACCTGGCCTAGTAGGATCGTTGTCTGTCTTCCCCCCTGCTCCCCCCTCCCTGCCTCGTCGCGCCTTGAAACACTTGTGTATAGGCACGTTACAAATGCCATATCATATCATTTCATATCATGGAGAATCATGGTCCAATCCCAAATAAGAGTCAATAATCTGGCACATCCGAATTTTAATAATTGGGGGTGTGATTTTGGGTTTATAAGGAGTCACACAATGGGAGTCAGGGAAAGGACTGCCTGATTTCATATGAGTTGGAACTGCTGACCAAAACTGCTGGAGGAGACCGGGAAGGACTAAAAGAGGCTGAGATATATGGCCAAGGAGAGGCAAAATAGAGGGATTGAGTCTGGATAATATCCATTAGTGATGTTGGATTCTGAGGGTTGCTGACCTTTACCGGAAAGATGATCTGGGCCTTGGTGACCTTTTACCAGATCACAGACCCAGAGATATTTATGCAATTATATTTGGTCAACCCAACCAAGTTGGAGGGAAGGGGAGTTTGTTTTATTAAAACGTTTTCTCATTATTAATTTGGTGAGCATGCAAAGTAGATACTTGGAATTTTTACTAAACCATTTGATTAATTCCCACATAGCCAATTAACACGGAGTGATTTTGTTCAAATTCGAACTCAACAGCATGACTTGCAGTGTAAATAATAATATAGTCTGTAAAATAATTCTGTACTCCTAATTTCTGATCGCTCACCCCAACATTCCCTAAAAGGTGGGCTGCATAGAAAATGGAATTCTCAACTGCTCATTATTTCTTAGACCAGACCTTGCCTTAAAGGCGGTGGTAAATGTAAACTGAATCTTGGCATTTCTGTGCTGGGGCAGAAAAGTGTCTTGAAAAATTAAATAAAGTGAAGTCCCTGATTTGAAAAGCACACACTCTACAGAGAGAGAGAAGGTGACTCCGGGTGGAAGAGAAGAGAGAGTTGGCCCTGCAGTCTGGTGAAGGAAGGTGGTCTCCAAATATATCTAAAAAGTGATTTGTTTCTAAAAAAATCTGTTGTGCTCCAATACTGCTCGCACTGCTTAGTGCGCAGGGAATAAAAATACATTGCGCTGCAAGTGTGAAATAGTTTTTGCAAATAGCAAAGTGTTGCATACCATTTAAAGTAAACTTCATATCAATTAGAGTGTCAAGCCTATGACCTTGTCATGTTTCAAGGTGCTACATGCTATTAAAGTGAGTCCCGGGCAGGGTGTTTTGACTTTACATGTTTGGGCCTAAGGAGTTGGTGATCTGTGTTATCTTAAACCAATTAGTGTTTTCAATTTGTGTAAAAGAGATTATTAGGAAAGGAAAGAATTTAGGCCATAGAGTGAGGTGGCGTGTTATGTGATTGTGTACAAATATTAACTTTTCAATTCATGAATATATATATATATATATATATATACACATGTATATGTATATATATATATATATATATATATATATATATATATATATATATATATATATATATATATTCTCTCTGTACACTGGCCTGCTTCTGGGGTGAGGGACCTATGTGGTTCTATATGAGCCACAGACAGGGCTAGATTGAACTAAAATGAATATTGGTGTGGCGATTTTGATTGGGGAAGTAAAGAATTCCCTGCATCGATGGTTGCCGCATAAATATCTTCTAACACCTTAGGAAATTTGCAACTTTAGATTTGTTTTCTTTTTGAGAAAAATTATTATTATTAGCTCTATCATAGGATTGCATACTTTGTCATTATGTGGCAGAATCAATGTTACTCGAGGAACAGTATGTTTGACTATGTCACATGTTTGGAGGAGGGGGCTAGGCTCATGAGCAGGAAGAGATCCCAGGGGCTTTGTGCAATGAACCTCTATGGGACAAGTTCTAAGGTGAAAAGGTGGGCGGCAATGTAGAGAGGAGATGGCAGAAGACTTGGCAGGAGGTGGCAATGTTCACCCCAGACTGAGACAGACGCGAGGCCAAAGAAAAATGTACAGGGGCTGGCATACTGACTTCCAGAGAGGGGACTTCACTCTACCTGCAGCCAGTAGGGTAGACTTAAAGATGTGATAAAAAGGGGTTCCATGTCCCACACCGCAGTGGGTTCTGATCTAAGGGTGAACTCCAGAACAGTGCGCCTGGTAGAGCTATGCTGGATCTGGCGGAGGAATTCCTGCTCAGTAGAGGGCCGTTGACTGCAGGGTTACAGAGAACCATGCACTCGTGGGACAGCGACTAACTCTAAAGCACTGGCCTTGTGAGAAGGTGGCCAGACCCAATCTGAGTCAGGAATGGGTCCTGGGCAACCAGTTAGGGCCCAGATAATCAGTGCTCTAGGCTGAATCGTATAGATCTCTGCTAGGGGTATAAGCAGCTACACGGTTACCAGGCCGAGCACTGCCAGGTGCAAACTGGTTGAAAGAGAGTTGATAACTAATGCAAGGTGCCGACAACTGAAAAGAGAAGAAGCTAAAGAGAGAACCCATGACTTTGAGGAAACTGAAGAGTGTTAACTCCTAAAAGGAGGAGAAGGAATTGATTTGGAATAATAATGTGTATTGCACTTGGTAAGCTTGTCAAACCCAGGTAGCCATCAAAACTTCAAAGAATCTTTAGAGATTTGTCTCGAATACAAAGTCTATGGGGGGCATTGTAGAGGTTAGGGCCAAATTGAGAAATAAGTTTACCATCATAAACCTGTCTCATGAATTTGGTGAGTTCAGCAGGTTCAATGTGGTTGTTCTAGGTTTTCTCTCAAGGTTGTGGTATTCATCCAGGGGGTGAGGTACTCAGGACCCAAACCTCAGTAAACTCTCTGGAAAATGCATATAGCATTCAAGCCAGCTCTTTGTCAGACTGGGAGCTGTTAGAAGGATTTCAAAGAATTTTCAATGTGGTCTCGTTTCTTCAAGTTCAGGGGCATGCAGTTTGCCCTCTTTCAGGTAAGCCGGAGAGCTTGCATTGGTTTTGGAGGCAAACATTGTGACGAGTCAACATTTATAAGCAGTCAAAATAACACACTGAATAGAGAAAAAAAGACTAGCAAAGTCCCTGGTTTGTCCCTGTTTGTTGGACCGGAGTCTGGGAGAGGCTCAATAGGAGAAGCAATACACTAAGTGTTAAGGGGGTTGAGGAGGAGTTGGTTCATCCATGGAACTTGGGGTCAAATTATATTGAGGCAGAAGAGTAATAACCACAATTGTGAGAAGTCTAAGACGCCAGCCACACCAAGAGATTAGGACAGTCAAAGGTAGCCAAATAGCAGTACAACATATTCTCAATGAGCGTGAAGGACAAAGGAGCTGCTGGAACATGAGGCCTATAGCGCCAAGGGAAGCAGGTAGACTATCTGAGCAGTGCCGAGAGATCACAGGGGATGGCAGAATGCTGCAAAAAGAAGAGTAAGGAGACACTGTTGGTAGACCTGAAAAAAAGTATGCTAAACAGACCAGACTCAGATCTAGTAAAGTAGTAACTGGACCTACACAGATGCATGGTGAGGGACAAATACGGACAGTTTAGAAAACCCTTAAGAACGGTTAAAGGAACCCATCATTAACCATTTGATGGACTTAGAGAGATGGCATGAGAGAGACTGTGCTGCACCTGTGAGCAGGTGGGAAGCTTATACAATAGCCTAAAATACAGAAGACCAGCAGGGCAAGAAACATTTGCCAGAACTCCAAGGTGGGATTCTCTGAAAGCCGAACTGGATCCATTAAGTAGTAAAGGGATTAACGGAACTGTATTAAGAAATCCCAAAGTGTCACTCACACAAGCAAGGAGAATTGAAACAAGTGTGAAATACTACATGCTGGGAACTATAGTAAAACTTCCCAAAGTGTTGAAAAGAAAGGAGAAATTACGTTTGTTTTTTACACTGCATTTTGGGAAGAGAAATAGGATGTCTGAAAGTGTCACATGTATGAAGAAAGAACTGGCATGTGTGAAACACTGCCTGGTGTGAACTGAACAACGAGATCCCAAATCATTGCAAATACAAAATGCAGATTTACCTAGGTGTGTAATGTTGTATTCTGGGAAAGATAGTGATGATTGCAAAGTGTTACAAGTATGAGAAAGCCACCCCCAATGTAAGGAGAAAATCAATAAATGGAAGTTGAGAAAAGCCAGAATCCTTGTTGAGACTAATGGAATCCATAGAAGGTATGGGTTGTATAATTAAACATAAAAAAACGAAATTCAACAGTCATTCAGAGGGAGAGGTTAGGGATCTTTCTGGAGTAGCAGAGTGGTAAAATAGAGGAAAAACCTGAGATGTGCTTCTGAAAAAGCTTGACTAGTGAGAATATCTGAGGCGAGGTTGATATCAGTGACTTAAGTACTCAAGGTTTCAGAGTTCGGGGGAGCAGTACTGATAGCCCCAATATGGAATGACAGTTAGGTGACAAGGTTAGGGTGGACCGACAGGCATACAAAAGACTCAGCATGTATAGATCTTAAACTTCTGACAGGTGTGTAGCATTTATAGGCGAAAGAACAAAAGATGGGACAAAGCTTTATAAAGTTATATTGCCCTAAAAAACACAAATGAATAAAATACAGCCATCACTCAAGAGCCAACAAGATGCTGTAAAATAGGTTAGCTATTTTCCCAGAATGGACTACTAGATAAGCTAACGCGTTCCTTGTCTGCAGCAGCTACTTGAGGTACCTCGGGCAGCCCAAATACATGCTATTCTCATAACCATGTAGTGAAGTTAGAAATTAGATTACAATAGCCTTTTCAACTACTGGGGGATGACAGAACTTTCACGTGAAAGAATTAGGACTTTGTTGCATTATTGTCGCTAGAAGATAATGACAGATGTATTTCTATGGAACACCCCAAACATCTCCCGTATACTGGACTTCTTTAGTCTCCCATGGTAGAGAGCCAAATACTATCACTACTGTTTTACTGACATTTTGTCTTAGTCAGTTTATATTTATCCAGTTAACAGGGCTTACACAGGCCTTAGGTCCACCCAAAAATAAACTTTTGCGGGTAAAACAAACCATTGCTTATTAATTTTTCCGTTTGTAAAACGTATATAATGAATGCAGTTTTCTACGAAAGAATCAATGGATAGGTTTGTAGGGTTCGCAAAGTGACAGTAAAGCACAGAAAACGATTGTATTTAAAATGCTAATCAACAGCTCAAATGCCATTCAATTCTACTTATATTTTCTCACTAATGCACCCGCTATTCGAATGTCTTTCCCTTTGCATTTAATGCCTTTTCATTCCATATTGCCGTTCGATTTCCAGACCATTTAATAACCCTTGAGATATTTTATGTGTATGTTTTTTTAGCGGCTAAATAGAGAGAAAATAGACAACGATACGTGTATTTCATTAGCTAGTAGATAAGGGCACCTGGAAAAGAAAAGCAATGCCTGTAAGTGAAAAGTGTACGAGCAGGGCTCCAGACAGGATTAGTAAGTATTTCACTACCCATTTCCTCAAAATGGGAGTACAATTATTATTTGTGGGTAAAATAGCAATTTCCATTCCCAATGGGGGTATAGTATTACAGGAGTATATATTTTAACATGAAAACAGATTTCTTTTTTGCAACCCATACTTCTATGCACCTATGCAATTGTGTAGAGCTGGGTAGATGGAAGCACTGGCCAGGCTTTTGTGGGTTTGTTTCCTATTGTATGCTGTGAGTATTTTTACTACCTTTATTATTGGGAGTGGTTGCCTGTTTTTTTTTTTTACACACGCTGCTTAACTGTGTGTAATGTCTTCCAGAAACTGAGGTTTCTGGAAGACATTACAAGCAACACTGAAGAAAGGACATGTACGCAATGTTCTCTGTGGCCACCGTGGCACTGCTGGGAGCATCATGAAGAAAGCTGAGTGGGATAATTGTGTCAATATCTTTGCGGTAGTGAAAGCAAAACGAATTGCTTGGGAACACTGATACGTTTGTTTGACTGGACAATATTGAAGGTGAAAATGAGCAGTTAAGAGTGTTGAAAAATGTAAAAAGGGGATCGCAACAGAGCTGAGGTTTGATTTGTTTGAAAACAGGATCTCAGTGAACCAAGAACTCCCTAAAATATCTTCTTGGCTTTGTCCACAGGAAACTCAAACATTATCTACCACTGAAAATACTGTTCTAATTCATCTCCTTCCCCAAGTTACAGTATTTTCAGTTTACATGTGCTTAAGGACACCTCATCAATGTTGCTAACCTTCTCAGTAGGCGCTTTCCGGCAGAATATACTGGGGTGCTACCAGACATTGCTCTCTTCTGTAGTGTACAGCTTCCCTTGATAAGCAGCACATAGGTTGCAATGGATCTAGAGCATTCTTCAACAGCAATGGACATTTGGAACTATTTACATTCATAACATTAATGTCACATTGTACAATATTGCCAATCATTTCATGGCAGAGGTACATGCATTTTTAAGAAAGCAGTGTGTGCCAAGCATAGGCACACTGAAGAAAGAGGGCAGAAAATGTGATGCCCATTAGCACTGGAATGGTTCCATCAGTCAAACTTAATTTTGAGTCTGGCAAATGCACTCGAAATCCTTGGCTACACTGTTGGTTTCTTCCACTTGCATGGGCAAACATATTTCTTATTTTGTGCTAAGCTGCACATTTCACAGATTTTTTTCTATTTGTGGTAGAAAGCGCCCGATTCACCAACATAGAAAGCAGATTCCTTTGAGGATGTGGTAGTTTGCATTGCCACAGCGTCTGCTACAGGATATGGGGTACCAGTAAGTCAGCTAAACATTTTGATACTCTTAAGTCATTGGTCAGTGCAGTTTTCTTAAAGCACAATCGTCATTAAAACTACTAATAAATGTAGATGCCAAACTGATCAAGATTGGGGTATTTTTGCACAGAATATTTTTATAGTCTCTGGAATTTTAAACAGAACGAACAGACTAAATTGTGAATCCCAAAGTAATCACCCAAGTGTGTATTGTTTCGTGAGAGACACGCTGGCAAGGGGTGTGCAGAGCCATTATCGATCTCTAGCACAGCCTGGTGAACAGCTAAGTAGACTTCCGGCCAGTCTGGGGCATGGAACCAAGCCTGCTAGACGTCTCGGGTATCCTGCAGTTTCTGACAAACAATGGCAAACCAGGCCTTCCTGTGCTCCATTTTATTTATGTGCCACAGGCTATTTCACCACTTCATAGCATACAACTTATTAGATCATAGCAGAATAAAGGTTAACAAAAGCATCCCAGGTCATCACTATGCTAATTTGATACCTTCCTGGGTGACCAAACCTCACTTATCTTCAAAACTGATGCTGCAGCCAACAAAGTCCCAGCAACCAGTGACGTCTCCTAAATATCAATACTAGCCAGCCTGGATGAAAATCTATGCAAACTACTGCATGATACAAAGATCAATGACGGGGCTTTGCATCCACTGACACATAAATCATGCTCATCTCCTCATAGGACCCTTTACAGTTCCCATTATTGATAAAGTACACCTTCATAAGCCAACATGAACTTCATCGCACCGTGGGTGGAGGAAACGGAGGTCAAAGAGCACAGTAAAAAAACGATTTAATATCAGTTGAAAAACATTTCTCTTCATTTACCAGTCGATTACCTCCCATTGACACCAAGACTCAGCTGTGAACAAAGCAAACCCTTTAGTGTATAAAAAGACGAACACACACACTTTTGTCAGAGAGGGGAATCGCAAGGGGTCTGCCGGACTACTTCCACAACTGTTTTTCCTGCTAATCCTTGGGGAAGTGCCTCAGAATCTTTTTCCCGCAGATTTGTAAACGGGATTCATTGCATGCATGTGCAGATCCTTCGGAAGGATCCCTGCATGTGTGTGGTAACGCCTTGCTCTCTCTCTGCTTCGGACGGCACCTTCATGGGGGAACTCACAAGGAAATCATTTATGGAGACACAAAACGGCCTCACAAATTACCAGGTATGAAATGGCATATCCCCAAATACAGGGCACATCCTTGACAGTTCCGCTGTTAGCAGATTTGCCATGATTGTCCTATACACACGTGGTGTGTTGCCATCACACTGCAGAGTTGCTGCAATACTGCATAGGGCCCAACTGCAGCAGGAAGAATTGGTGGAAGAGGGTGAAAAATCTGGACTTTTACTTTCATCCTCCAACCTGGGAACAAGGGCTTTGGAAGTTTAAATACATATGATTAACACACTATTTGCAATCTAAACAGTACAACTGAAACCAAAACAGTCAAAAAGTACAAAAAACGCCTGATTAGCACTGCCAGTGCAATAGCTGGAGCAAAGCTAGGCTACGAAATACTACTAGGGGACTAAGAAAGCAACTGATGAATCAACTTCCCAAAAATCCCAACTGTTAGCAGACTGAGCTGAAACCTTAAATACGCCATTCTAGCCGTAGAGGAGGGAAACGGCCGTAAATAAGCAGGTGTTTATATACTAATGCTATATCTCTGATACGTTTATACTTATTAAGAGTCGCACGGGTGTCACACCAGTCACAAGAATACCATATCCTTAATTTCTTCTGCTAATGTAAGATCCCAAACTGCTAAGGCAATAGTACAAGCAGCTACATATGGATTATTTATACCGCTCCCCATGTCTCCAAGTATGGCATAACACGATTTAGAAGGAGGATCCCAACATTTTGAACAAAACGTTAACTGTTCTCAACACGAGGCATTTATGGCAAAGACAGTGGTCTTACTGCTCAGACAACTGTAACAGTCTGTATCTGGGTCTACCGGGATTTGGTCCATTATTTAACAGGAGGCTCGAATAACAGCCGTTGGACCGTTGTCTAGGGCTGAACCACCACCACTCACCCACCCCCCTCTCACCTGCTTAGAGTTGGCAACATTAAAGTTATAAAGATGGCTGCCTTTTAAACTCTAATTTTTTAAATCGCTCTGTTTGGTACATTTTTCAAGGCACCATTTTACAATGGATATACAAACCGACTTGCATTATGGGAGCACAATCCACTCGTACATTATGGTTCAATTTTCTGGCTATTCAGGTAAGAATGCCTTGCACGTTAGAAGAAGCAAGAATCGTTTAATACTTTCCCCGCGTCCTTCCATTTCTAACCTGTATTTACCCAAAGTTGCACAATGCTGGCAAAAATCACACTCTCTTCCCACTGGCAGGGAGCACCTTATTCTCCTGGCTAAATGTTTGAAGGTTAGCTTTGTTATTATGCATTTTAAGTCACTATTTCCGTAATATGCTATAAAGCTTTGCATAGGTTCAGGATAACGCCTACCACTTTTATTTTGCGTCTGCACGCCAATGACATGTAGGGTAATCCCTTCAAAAATTACACCATTTACACTGTTCAGACAGCCATCCATGCTTTCTCTAAAAGTTCATTTAACCCTTTCCAACATTTCTAAAAAAAAAAAGGACAAACCCACTTTCTTTACAAAGCACCCTTTACTCCAAACCGACTGCGCCTTGGGTGTTGTATACAAAATAATACAAGTGGTCTTTTCTACCTCCCTCGCCTACTCGTCACAAAAATACTCTCCAACATCCAGAGAAAACAAAAGCATCTCTTGTATCCAGTGAAACGGTCGCCAGCAGAGTGGAACACGCACTACATACATACAGCCACCCCTACGTCCCGCAGCTTTGAAACTGTGCTTTTCACCAGACGTATGAAGTGATGTAAATAAACCAAGAAGCTCGCCATGATAACAAAGACCCTCTGTTCTTGACATTTGGGAAGCAGCGTGCATCTAGTACTTTGAGGTTAAACACAATGGCAAAGTTACGATCACATATTCACACTGAAGGCATACAATGTTCATCCATAGAAAGGTTTTCAAGTAGTGGAGCACCGTTTGCCAATCGTACATTCTGAACTCATAACCAGCCACTTCCAAGTTCCTCGCGTATAGGACAAAAGCCAAAATCGCCCCAGCACAAAGCTATACATCCTAGCAATCCTTATTAAAACAAAAATGGAATGGCCAAGGGCTGAAATGAAAAGAGCATGCTATTGTCTTTGATGATTCATTGCGCTGCATATAATCAAAAGGCAGATGTTTCGAAAACACATCTGCCCATCACTGAGCAGTCTCTAGTCTTTCTTTCTGCACGGTAAGCAAATAAGCTGCATTAACCATTTTGCATCAGATTGACTGCCCACATCAACATATACTCACCAGTCTGCAAAGGTCCTAGCATTCATAAATCAGTAAGCTGCAAAGGTAACACATGTGCCCAGGAAAGTGTATATAAGAGCTACTATCAGTTGTTACAGTGCTGCTACAGCACACCAAACTTTGCATTTTTTCATCTACACTTGTCTTCAAAGTCCAAGAAGTGATGATTTGAGGGAGAGAATTAACCATAAAAAAGGTTGCTATTGGTTCTTCTCGTGTAGCATTTTCTGCTCCCCATAGGTTGGCAGGACACAGGAAAAGCTATGTTGAGGAAGAATGGAAGTACTTACAAAGAATCGGAAGAATGCACGTTGTAGTAGCGGACAATGGAATCAGAAGTCTTGATTGATCTTCCAAGTCTTCCTCCTGGCATTAGTACCTATGTATGTATGGGGAACTGCTTCTGTGCAAACCCTTGGCTGACTATCTTCAGTTACTTTGGTTTATGAGTTGGGTGCAAGGCAACAACTGACAAACAAAGCCCTTACATTCCGGGGTGCAAATATAGCATTCTATGGTCTAGATCGACATCACCGAAAAGTAAAGACAAAAGACTTTTATAGACCACTGGCCTTTACAGACAGAAAATACATTGTCCTCTCTCCGGTCTAGATGTTAAAAAGACAATTACATATCATGCAAGCTGAACTAGGTTAATGGCCGTTTGGGGTTCCACAAAAGCAGCTTATGTCCTGACCTTCAGGAGGCAGTGCCAGTGAAGTCAACTAAATCAGTGAGTTTAACATGTACATGTAAGCCTAAATGCTACCTGTTAATTAGATTTTTTTTTTGGTCAAGGGCGGCTTTCAATTCCTGTGATGCAGGGAGAAGCCTTTGTAATGCATATCCTTAAAACACAAACTCCAAAACATGTTTAGTTGTTGATGGCTCACCTACCTAGGTTTTGGTCAAGTAGGCTCTAAGGAGTGGGGTGGGGGAACTAATAAAAGGAACTGCGTGTTGTACGAAACCCAAGGGTGTTCTCACTGGTAGGCCTCAGGGATCGTTTGTTCAGGTGGCCAGTGAAGGGCCATCACCCTGGGATCCCAACCCTGGGGGTGGACAAGCGAGGGAGGATCACCTGGGCAGGGGATCCTTGGGGACTGTGGAAGGAATGCCCACAAGCGAGATGCATCATCCCCTTTCTTTTGACTTACCCATACCAGACATCCTCTCTGTCTGTATGGGATGCTGTCACCAAAGACCCATCATGAGCCTCATCAGCACGTAGCTCCAGGATGCTGATATGAAGATCCTTCTCCTCTGGCAACCACAGGCCTCTGGCATGCAGACGTCCAGTGTGCGCTCCCCATTTCTCTAGGGAGGCACCAGTGGTGACTGTCTCCTGGTAGGGCGGGTGCTGGAATCCTGTGCCTTGAGCGATGTTAGAGCAAGCGCACCACCATACAATCGCCTGAAGGAACTCGTTGTTGAACAAAATCTTGTCTGTGAAGCTTCCGGACACCTGTATCCAGCAGGCGTCCAGGAATTCCTGGAGGGGACGCATCTGCAACCTTCAGAGCTGGACGAGGTAGATGCAGGATGACATCATGCCCAGCAACAACTTGATGGCGCACACCGTGGGCGTTCTCGTCAACAACAGCTCTGAATGGCTGCTATCCTCTCCTTCGAGGGAGACGCCAGGCAAGACATTGTATTGAGCCTGGCACATGGGAACAGCCCTTTCTGCGATGGCGTCAAGCAGGACTTTGGTTAGTTGATGGAGAATCCCAGAATCGTTAGAAGCCGGACAGCCGTCTCTGTGTGTCCCTGGGCCAGCTCCTGCAAGCGGGCACAAATCAACCAGTCGCCCAGGTATGGGTACATGTGTATGCCCTGTAGGCGTAGATGGGCCACCACCGGTGCCAGGCACTTCGTAAACATGCTGGGGGTCGACTTCAAGCCGAAAGGTAGGGAGTTGAACTGGTAGGGCTGTCACTGCACTATGAAGCGTAGAAACTTTCAGTGTTTCCTGTGAATGAGGAAGTAGGTGTCCTCCAAGTCCAGCGACATCAAGAAGTCTGCTTTTTCCAGTTGGCCGAGCAGGTGTTGCAACGTGAGCATCCTGAATTTTCGGGACTTGAGGTATCTGTTCAGACGTCTAGAATAGGCCTCCAGTCCCCGGTCTTCTTTCTGACCAAAAAGTATCTGGAATAGATTCCAGAGCCCCGGAGTCACTGGGGAACTTGCTCTATCGCCCCTTTTCGCAACATTGCCCGTACCTCGTCCAGGAGCTGAGGGATGTGCTGCTCCTGACGGGCCACCAGAGGGATCTGTGCACACCTTTGCTGAAACTCCAGGGGATGTCTTTGGGCGAGAGCGTCCAGCACACATCTGTTGGTGGTGATCTTTCTCCACTAGCTGATGAACTTCGTCAGCCGGCCTCATACAGAGGTGCACGAGCGGGGGCCCGATGTTCTGGTCGGTTCAGGCTTGCTTCGGCGCCCGAGTTCTGTCCTGTGGGTGACGGCGACGCTGTCCTCTGCTACTGTAGGTCTAGGAACGGCCTCTGTTGGCTTCCTGAGTCGTGGATCTGGAAGGCTGACGGTACGACGAGGAGAAACCTTTGGAAGACCTGCTCGACTTTCCTGTGGAGGAGTGAATAGAAGAGCAGTGCTGCTGGATGGTGCCCAGAGAATGGGCCGTCTCCGTATCCGCCTTGATGGCCTGTAGGGATTCGTCGATGACCTTCTCAAATAGGTTATCGCTGTTGAAGGGCATGTCCAGTACCTTCGCTTGGACCTCCTGGTGGAAATTCGTGGCCTTCATCCAGCCCTGGCGATGAAGGCAGACACCGTTCCCCATCTGCCGGAACACTGTATCAGTGACGTCCAATGCCACTGTGATGGCGTGATCAGACGCAACCTCCCCTTCCTGGAAGAGAGCGGTTGCCTCCATCTTCTTATCGTCGGGAAGATACTCCGAAATTGGACCCAGCTTGTACCACAGTTCCCTGTCGTACCTGGCTAGGATCTCCAGCACGTTGGCTGCCTTGATGGTGGACACCGCGGTGTAAATCACCTTCCTTCCCATGGCGTCCGTCACTTTCTCCTCGCTGTCCGGAGGGACCGATCATGAGGAGGACGGGTTAGCCGACTTTTTCCTCGTGGTCGCCAATATCACAGGATCTGGCGATGGTTGTGACCCCAGGCACTTGGGCGCATATTCCGAGACCCAGAACCTCTTCTCCAGCCTATACTGCTCAGCCGGAGCCGTGTAAGGGTTCTTCATGAGGGTCAGGCCCTCCTACTACACTGCGTCCAGAAGGGACACTGCCATGGTTGTCTTCCCCTTGGCCTTGCACCTCTGGTACAAGAAACCCTCTTTCCTGGTTTCTTCAGGCACAAGCTGGGATAGCTCAGAGACTCTGTGGATCATGGAATGGAACGGCCGCACCTCATCTGGTGGGGACGCCCTAGGTGGCGTATCCAAATGCAGAGACCGGCTACCCGCTACGTCGATATCCTTGTCATCGTCATAGCCATATCCTTCCCTGTGTCTGTGTCTGCTGGGGGAGAGGAGGCCCGATGTGGAGGCTGAAATGGTGGCGTCGGATGGTGCTTCCCCTTCTTCGATGGCGGCTGATCGGTGGCCTGGGGGACCATTGGAATAGTGCCAGGTGGCATCCTCTTCTGGATCTCCGACACCAAGGTGTACAGGGTCGACAGAATGTCCAGAGACACATCCCTCGGCTGAGTGTGCGGGATCGGAACCCTAGGCCCTGCATCGTCAATACCATTGTCGTCCTCTTCCACATCCTCTCGTGTACAGTGTGTAAGGACTCCAGGTCCTCGTCATCCGTGGACGAGACCTCCATGGCTTGGGCCACGGCCTGGGAGGGCTGTTTCGGGGCCACATTGCCCTCCCACTCCCCTCTCCCACCCTGAGGGGCTGGAACCCGGTTCTGAGCCAGTTTTCCCTTTTCCAGCATGCCTACAGACTTTGCCAAAGTCACTGTAGCGGTATGCGCCTTCGGGGGCAGGGATATCTTCTGTGCTGCAAGGGATACCTTCACAGGGTCAGCCCCCTTAGCCGTCATGAGAGAAACCACCACCAACTCTATCTTCAACAAAGTCTTATCCTGTGCCAATTGGGCCTTCTTGGACAGTTCAGCCTTCTTCTCCTCCGTCTGTGGCTTCTGAGGCTTCTCCCGCAGTTTAGCCGGGTTGGATGATTTCCTTTTCGAGGAGGGGCTCCATTGCCAGATGGCAATGGAGGCGGAGGGTGATGTCGATCACGCCCTACCCACCTTGGGACCCGCTCCCACAGTGAACTCGGACTTGCGATTCTTGGCCTTCTATCGGGCCCTCAAAGGACCTAGAAGACTGCTCCTCGGACCGGGCGGTCCTGGGTGAGGCATGACCCTGCCTGGAGCACGGGGCAGAGGCCTTGGCGTTCAGCCACATGCCAGTCTACTGTGCCTATCCCTCGTCGTCTTCTTGGAGAACACGAGGCATATCTCGCACGCCACTTCCCTGTGGTCTGGATGCAGGAATTAGAAGCATTGAAGGTGCTTGTCCTCAACAAACACATTCCGTAGCCCGCATTTGGTGCAGGGCTTGAAGGACCTTCCCTCCTCCGTTTCCTCCGTCATGGTTGGAGAGCGCAAAGTAGGACCAACGACTTTCTGGAATCTTCGACCGTCTTTGCCCTCGAGAGCATTGAAATTCACCCACAACAGATCCTCGCTGTCAGCAGATGGATAAGAGAGCATACAGGCTCTTTCGAAACAAAAATAGAACCGTTTTCTGTCAAAAACACTAAAAACAACATAGAAGTAGCTCACAGGACAAACTCGAGGACTCCCAAAACTGAAGCGTGCAATAAAAATCTGAAGATGGTTGCCAGCATAGGGAGAGGACTGTCATTGCATGGGGGCAGTATGACCCAGAGGACCATGATTGGTTTAAAGGAGAAATACAGTTTGTAGGTGAAAGTGAAACTGTTTTTTCTTTTACTGAGGATTCCCAGCCTGACGACAGGGAATATTCATGAGCATGTGAATCCATGCTAGACCCCATTCTGGAGAAGGTCAGGCCTCCCACTACAACCATTTCCACCTGAAATCTATCAATACTCCCAGTCACTATAAAAAGCAGAACACACAAGCACACTTTGAGCAAGCTGGGGATGCTGGATGGAGCAGAGGCCAGGAGGAAAATTCGAGCTGAAGAGACCCTGGAAGGCCTGGAGGACCAAGGACTGCTTATTTGCTGGGCCTGTGAGTACAGGGGAGGCTGCAGTGAGGCGAGGGAATACCAACTCCAGTGAGCCAAACCAGGGGCAGCTGGGGTCACCTGGCAGTGCCCACACCAGAGCTCCTCCCCTCGGGAAACAGTAGGTCCCAGGCCTTTGAGGTGAAGGTGGTAGGACCCTGACCTCAACAAAACATCCCCTTGTGCTCGTGCTGCTCCCAAAATCGCCAGAGTGCCAAAAGGGGAAGCAAAGTGGGAGCAAAATCAGAGAAAAGTGCATTCTAGCACTTGAAGTCCAAAGACTTTGAATTTAACAAATCATGTGCGGTCGAGCCCGGCTGAGGCAGACCTTTGTGGGAAATGTAAAAAGGGGGTCCAAACCCGACTTAGGGAGATCCCTGAGCGAAGAAAACTAAATCCTGAAGCAGAAGACTGCATGTATTACACGGACACCAGCAACCCTCCCGGGTTCGACATTCAAAAGCAGTCTGAGCCCGACTGAGGGAGACCCGAAGTGTAATAAGCTTGGGGAAGGGAGCCCCTTTGGCAAGCTTGTTGAACTGTGTTGTGAAAGGTCTGAGCCCGACAGAGGGGGACCGGCATGAGGTCTGATCCCAACAGAGGGGGATCCACGTGAACTGCGTTTGTGAAAGACCTGAGAGGGGGGGGGGGTGAGGGGATCCATCTGAACTATGAATATAGAGTTTTATGAACTGTGCATCCTAAAAGTGATGGTGAATTGTGAATCCTGAAGAAAAGGAACGTAATTGAACTTTCAAAGTTACTTTGTTTTTGTACACATCCAAGACACCCTGCGAGAAAGGGACTTTGTTTTGGAAAGAGACTATCGTGGAAAGGCCTGGATTGTGTCCTGAGTTGCATCCACGTGCCAAAGAAGCCCATATATTCTAAAGCCCGAGTGTGTCACCTTGTCCTGTGCTGAAAACTTGGGGAAGGGACCCTTGTTGCTCAGCTGATATATAATTTATGAACACTCTTTTCTTTACATGCACATTTTCCCCACACACATTTATTATTATATCGTAAGGGCAGGCAATAGGTGTTTGTTAGTACAGGTGGTTTTCTGTTGACGGACACTACTAGGACTGCGTTATTATTTGATGGTGGAGCGTGCTCCCAACCTTAGAGATACGGCCAGATAGGCGTTTATGCAATCCTTATTGTTCAATAAACACCCTTGAACATTGAATCTTTTGTGTTTGTCTTCACTGTGCATGTGGTGTACTTCCTATGTTGGCCAGCTTGCACAAGTGTACAATCTATAGCTTGACTATTTGGCTTGGTCAGTCCCAGAATCCTAAACAAGCTAGTTGAAAGTCATTTTGTCTCCTCGATACTGAACTGGCTCAAGCAAGGGCAATCGCTCAAGCAAGGGCAAATATTGGCTTCCTATCAAAGTAGGATCTCAGTTCAGAAACACCTGTAGCGATCAAAAGCGATTAATAGTATAGAGGGCACATGCTTTTCCTTTTAAGCGAGACCTGGCTACACTACTGGCTCTGATAAATGTTGGGAACCTGATGAGATACAATACAAGCAATTGGTGGTTTAAACACTCAAGCTGGATGCTGACGGATCAATATTCCATCCCATTGTAAGGGTATCACATGCGTGGAGATCCTGGGTACACATGTGTTGTGTGGCACAGAGAACCTAACAATCACCCCCAGGGTGTACAAGGCGGTAATAGCCTGCTAGCCCAAGCCTAGGCATGCCTGAGCTAAGTGAGAGCCTCACCAAAGGTTCACAGCCAGTACTGGCCATACACACACCCCAACAAGGGTGTGATAGACGTACTGATGGTTTTATTATTATATTTTTTTTACTGCTGACTGGCTCCATGCATATTGGGTGAGCCCAAACTCCAGTGGAAAAAAAAAAAGTAAAGCGCTATCGCAACTAGAAAAGGGACTCATTCCCTTTTTTATTTACTATAGCAGGCACCATCTTGATTTGTTTCCCCCATTGGAGATTGTGCTTGCACAACATGAGCAGAGTCCGTCTCCAGAAAAAAAAAAAATATTGACACCCCGAATGGGACACCGGGATACGAATAGCTTTCTTTTTTTCTTGGAGATGGACTCCACGAACATTGCCTGAGCCCAATCTCCAGTGAAAAAAGAAAAAAACAAGATGGCCACCACTATAGTTAATATAAAAGGGAAAGAGTCCCTTTTCTATTGCTATTGTAGAGGCCAAGGACAGGACGGAGCACTACGACCGGGGCAGAAAGCTCCTATCTAGCAGGTAAGTGGGTAAGGAGGGAGGGGGTTGGATGCGGAATGT
Source organism: Ambystoma mexicanum (assembly GCF_040938575.1). Classification (NCBI taxonomy): domain Eukaryota; kingdom Metazoa; phylum Chordata; class Amphibia; order Caudata; family Ambystomatidae; genus Ambystoma; species Ambystoma mexicanum. Next base: position 122,459,638 of record NC_090922.1, read on the forward strand.
CTTAGCAGTGTTGGGGCACAAGAGAGGCAACAGGGGGGTGTTCACTGTTGCCTCTCCACAGTCAAGATGTCGGCACATGGGAAAAGGCCTTGGTGTGCTAGGAAAACGCAGACGTACACTGGCAGTTCATGCCCACATTTCCAGCCACCTGACTGGCTGAGAGTCCTTCCTTGGGTGGAAATAAGAAATATCCAGTTTGTGGAGACTGACAGAATGGTGGCATCATGACAAATTTGTTTCCTATCTGCCCTCAGTGCTTGCACCCCCACAAACACTTACCAACAGGATTTCTTCCTGCACATTCATACTTACCTTGGATTTTTCAAACTTTACCTGGATAAACTAATCCTTAGAAGCTTAGTCCTGATGATGTGCCCATGCTGGCACATGTAGACTGACATGTGTGCCTTATATTGCTGGACGTTGACAACTGATCTGAGAATTGTTCAAGTTTGAACACATATTAATGAACCTTGGATAGATAAATATGCAATTAAGCATCAAAACTCCCCCAGCGCAGCATGCACGTTTAATTTTTCTTTGAATAGACAATGCCACAGCAGAGTGAGGGGGTAGCTCGAAATGCAGATCGTGCAGCATTAAACTGAGGCTCTCTATCAAAGCTGTAACGCAAAGGACAATTACTCTGCAAATAAACATTCTCTAACAGAGCACCAGGGACAGACTAAGGAAACCTGTTGCCTTGTTCTAGGCATTAAGAGCTTGCAAAATGCTGTTTGGTGAACAGAGACATTTCCTTGCAGTACAACTTGCTGATCTGCAGAAATTCAGCTGACAGAGTGTAACTGTGGGGTACAAAAAGCAGCTTGCCTGCTACAGACAATGCAACTAAAGGCTGGGGCGGATAGAATATTGCTGTGCACAGATGTAGCCCCATCCCGCTCACATATTTAGCCAGTGTGAGGAACCCGAGGGCGTCCTCCCTTCTACTCCCCATGTTTCATCCTCACAAGTGGCCAAGGGAAGGGCCATCGCTTTTGAATTCCAACCGTGGGGTTGGGTATGCGAGGGAGGATCACTTGGGCGGAGGGTCCCTTGTGGGAGTGACAGGAGCATGTCTTCAGATAAGAAACAGTATCCTCAATTTCCATTTCATGAGGAACCATCAATCCCAGTAGCATTTTATGGGAATATTTCTACCCCTTTCTTCCTTCCAGGGATAATACCAGAACAACTTATCGACACCGAAATACTAAGAAGCGAGCAAAGAAGAAGAGGTCTGCAGGTGATACATGGCATCCCCCCTTTCTAGTGAGAACCACATTTATCCTCCCCTTCCTTTATAGGCTGCTGTAAAATCATCTCCCCTAATTTTTCCTCATTTAAACCATGATATTTACTGGGACGAGGAAGAGGCGACTAAGAGTAGTGAACACTGACAGCTCATTTCCCCACTCTAGTACTGACGAAGAGGCCTGAGAAACATTGTGAGGGTCAGGCATGTCACAATAATTATGGTCAGGCAAGTGAAACTGAGTGTTCACACCTGCAACCTGTTTAAATGGTTGCAGATGTATAAAGCGAGGCAGAGACAGCAGAGAGAGAGAGAGAGAGAGAGAGAGAGTGAGAGAGAGAGAAGAGAGAGAGAGAGACAGAGAGAGAGAGAGAGAGAGAGAGAGAGAGAGAGAGAGAGGGATAGAGAGAGAGAGAGGGAGAGAGAGAAAGAGAGAGAGAGAGAAAGCGAGAGAGAGCGAGAGAGAGCAAGAGAGAAAGAGAGAGAGCGAGAGCGCGCAGCTGGGATGGAGAGCGCAGCCATCCAAGGTGGAGCAGGCAATATATGGGCCAGTGAAAAGTACAGAGAGAAGGAAAAGAAAGGACGCCGCTGAGGCCAGTGTGGGCCGCAAGAGCGTCTGGAGCTGAGCGAAGCCCACTGCCATGTGTTCCCCGTTGGGAGTGGGGACCGCTGTAGGAAAGACTGGCGAGAGCGAGTGCTGCTCGCCAGAGCCCCCCGGAGCGAGAGATAACCTATGAACAAGACCAGTGTACCCAGAGGAGCGGCCACACACCGGTGAGTGACAGGAAAGGTTCACTCAGGCCGGGGCGCTCCAGGTGCATGCTGTCGGTGACGGCAAAGGCCAAAGAACCTGGAATACAAGAAAATGGGTCTGGAGACCAGAAAAGTAAACTACTGAATACAGGCCAAATTGCTGAGCACAACCTATGTTTTGAAAAATAATGACTGGGTCGGAAGACCAAAGATGATCTATTGAGTACCAAACAAGGTGACAAGCATGAATAAGTTTGAATGCTGAATTAGAGAAAAGATATGAGACTTCGGATGAATGAAACAGAACATGAAGAGCATTTGTGAATGAAACGAAGTTAAAGAAACAGCATTTACAAACCAAGTGAAAAGTGTAGAAAGAAAAACACTATTAGATCGTGTGAAAGCAAGGCAGTAACCAGAAGAAATACAACAAAGGAAAGTGTGTGAGTCACATGTTGATGAAGGCAACAGGCCATTAAAGTGCATCAGAAGAATAATTGGACTTCTAACACAGATGCAGAAAGGAAACTTGTGTTGTCAAAGAAGTCCTATGAGAAAGTATGAACTGTTTTAAAGGGCAACAGGTATTGGATGCATGACCTGTTTGGGGTGGGACCGTGTGGTCCGACAATTGCGCCTAAACCGAGGAACCTTTCCTTGGAGTGAACCAAGAGCAGTCAAGAGACTGAGCGGCCTAAGAGTTGTGCAAGCGATGGAAATAAAAGGTAGACCAAAACAAGTGGATTTAACTGTGAATTTGAAGCCTTGTTGAACTGTGTTGAACTTGGGAAAGGGAATCCAGAGACCATCTTGTGGAACGGTGTTGAACTTGGGGAAAGAAACCCTTAGGCCATTTTGTTGGAACTGTTGAACTTGGGGAAGGGAGCTAAGAACAAGCCTGGAGCGGGAACAAGCTCAGAACTTTGGTTTGAACACTGTTACGTTGGTTGCTGACATCCCTACACATTGTTTAGCTTTAGTTGTGAGGGAAAATATTGGTTTGGACATAAACAAAATTTTAAGTTGAATTTACTGAACTTAGTTTATTGAGGTAGGAATCCCACCTGAGTGTATGGGCAAGTTAGGAACTGCACCATCCTGACATTTGAGTTAATAAAGACTTTTTGTTTGAACTTTGAATCTGTCTGTGTCTTGCTTCATGATGCCTTCACACCAGTGATATCCTGTGAAAGGAATGAATAGAATAGAAAAAGGATGTTTTCTCGCTAACCAGTAAATTTCATGAGAACGATCAAGATACACATCTGCAGTACATCTAAGATGACGAAAGGAGGAGTCAATCACCTGCCTGAAAAGACTATGCACGCCTGGCCAAGAGGAGACAGAAATGGCAGCTCTGAACCAGCTGGTGGATTTCAGTCCAGTTTGATGTGGGAAATGTAAGTCAGAGAAAAATGATCATTTGTAGATTGTGTGCGTAATTATTATCATTAGTGTAGTTATTGAGCAAAGGTGAGCCTTAAAATAATAGGGGGAAGAACACAGTGAGAGAAGCAGGCAAACAAACAACGGGGGCGGGTGGGCCATTGGCAGCAATGGATCTACAAGCAACCAGGGGAGGAAAGATAGGGGAGCAGATCACCCAGTCTCATCTAGGGTGTGACCTGGCGGGTGTGTGGACTTAAGTGTTAGGGAGAAGTCATTCCTTGAAGAGGAGGGTCTTCAGCTCCTTCCTGAACTGTTGAAATAAGGGGGCGAGTCTCAAGTTGACGAGCAGGGGTTCCCGATTCTTGGGGGAAAGACGGAGAAGGACTGTCTTCTGGTTCTTTCCTTTCTGCACTGGTGGAGTTCAAGTTTGCAGATGTCCTTACTTTTGGAGGATCATAGGCTCGCCGAGATGCAGAGTTTCTCGGTGGGGTAGTTTGGGGACTTCAGGATGACAATATTGTAGATTATGCAGCAAGATTTGAAGATGAGGATTGCTTGCAGCAGGAGCCACTGCAGTTCGATGAGGGTGTGTGATGTGGTGGAATTTGAGTTAATTGATGAGTCATGCTGCAGCATGCAGGACACATCTCCTTGGAGAAGGCTTTTGAGTTCCTTTTAACTACACAATGCCCATGTTCATTCAGTTTGGTGTTTGACTATGAAGCACATGGAGTGATGTACCTCTCTAATGCATATCTTTGGATGGTATGAATGTTTTGTGTACTGAGACCTGTCCATTGCCAGGATACAGAAACCTTGTCTGTTCACAGTATGCGCTTGCCAGACGTTTGTCATGCAATGATTGGGCCTGTATGTTTGTTATGTGGGAGACACCAGTAACAAGGCATCAAAACCTATATTCTCTCTCCATATGCCCCACACCATTCTAAACCCTTCATGTTGCTTGTCTCTCCTCAAGGTGATGAAATATGGACCAAAATTCTCAAAACTTCTCTGGCCATCATCCTTCTGGAATTAATTTAAGCTAAAGTGTCTAAACAGCCAGATGTAACATATACAACAATGTGGCATTGAAGGCCCTAACCAGTACTACACATTTATCATACAAAGCTGTGTAACATAAAACACATGCTCATTGGTAGTAATAAGACCTAAAAGCATATGTATCTACCTCTTTTGTTGCTGACATCGCTGGATTGACTTCCTTCTGGGGGTTCCCGAATAAATTCTCTTTGACCATAACACTCCCAAAACAAAATGTATACTCAGTGTCCTTGCCCTGTCCAATCCTTGCTATGTCACCTTCCCAAGTTAGAATATTGCCTATTTTTTATTCCCTTACCAAGTCCCTTGGTTTCATCCTGAACTCACATTTTTATCTCAATTTACACACTGAAAAACGACCAAATATCAACTCCCTCTTCTTGGGGAGCATTTAATGTATGTTCTAACCAGTTGGTTCCCAAACCTTGTCAAAGAGAACTCGCTGGAAGAAGTGGCCCCGATTAAATGGAGAAGGATTTGACTGTTTATACTGAAGAAAACAACACATGTGACAATCGGAAGGCCCAAGGGTGGGATTGGTGTCAAATAAGGTGTTCCGCAGAGGACATGCACTGCAAACGCTTAGGTCAACCAGAACTGCAAGTATTTGCAGGACTCAGTGCAAGGATGGGAATTTCTAGCGTACCCACCATAAATGAAGAGGACGTCACTGGTAGCCAAGAAGAGGAACGCATTAAAAATATGGCAGTCACATAGAAGCAAATGTGGACCATGGAGCCGCACATGGGCCCACTCCACAAACAGTAGCAGCTGGGTAGTTTGTAGTTGTGAGGCAATCACACTGTTTACTTCTCATGTGAGCCCACTTGAAGTCCTTCAAACTATCAGGAGACCTGCAGGTAATTCCACTACCGTATTAAAAGACAGGGCCTCTGGCAGACCCTTTTGGAATCCACTAGCTCTACCCTGGGTCACTGGGACAAAGCTTGCTCACAATGAGGCATTAGAGCAGGATTGGGTTCCCTGTTTCCGGTACTACAAAATCCAGAGATCTCCCCAGGAATGGAGAGAGGGATCTTTGCCCAAAGGGAATCTCTGGGAGTATTGAGGCTCAAAGATCTATACAAAGGGTTCCATGTAATAATGTCGCCACAAAAATCTCGCCATGCAAAAATATCGCCGAAAAATGGCCATTTTCGGTGGCGACATTATTGCATGAAACATGCGGGGGACACCCCCGCAACCCCCAAACTTTTTTTTTTCTTTTATAAAATGTTTTTTTTTTTTTTGCTCCTGTCCCCATATATATGGTCATCCAAATAATATCGCCACGACATTTTCCCGGCGATATTATTTACGGTGACCATATATATGGCGATATTATTACCTGATACCATACAAAGAGGGATTACCACTCACATTTATAGAATGCAGAGAGAAGTTTGTCTTGTCAGAAGCAGAGCGCTTTTGATATTTTCAACTCAGACATTGGGTAGCCAATACTCAGGTTAAACAAGCAGGCTGCTTTCCATCCATGGGGATAGAAATGATTTTGGAGGGTCAGGAATCACGTAAAATATCCACCTGCTAGCGGCTGTTAGAAAAGATTCCTACGGAAGATATGGGATACATTACTCACCGTAATCGTATTTGTGATGCTTGTATCTGCTTAGATTCACATGCTGTGCATAGGCCGACATCTAGTGGAAGCTGCAGAATATTACAGTTTGTTTTTTCGAAACTCGAAAATGGGCGTTGACACAGGGCGTGCCAGTAATACTATCCCTAGTGTGACGTCCACTGTACCCATGATCCCTCACGCGTCCAGGACCCTCAGATTGTATTTTTTCTGAAATGAGGTAGCATGAGGAGTAGCGTGAGTACAGATAATCTCAGATACAAGCATCTGAAATACGATTACGGTGAGTAATGTATCCCTTCTCAGGCTTGTGGAATCTGCTTAGATCACCTGCTGTGCATAGATTAGCGAGCAGTGTTAGAAGAAGGAGGTGGGATGTAAGAAGGGTCATGAGCAAATAAATGTCTTAGAACCGCTTTTCCCACTTGAGTATCTGTCTTGGAATGGGTGTCAATGCAGTAGTGCTGAGTAAACGTGTGAATAGAGCTCCAAGTAGCTGCCTTGCAAATGGTGTCAAGGGGTACATTTGCAATTAAAACCAGAGTGGCCCCAATGCCTCTTGTAGAGTTGGCGTGAAAGGCAACGTTTTTTCAGAAAGGGAGTAACACAGCTGGATACAGTTAACAATCCACTTAGAGATGGCACCTTTAGAGACGCAATCTCCCTCTTTGCCTGTAGCTACGGAGACAAACAGTTGGTCTGTTTTCCTTAGCGGTCTGGTTTTGTTTACATAGTATAGGTCCGCCCTACGCACGTCTAGGATGTGTAGTTTCACCACAGACGAGCTGTGTGGGTCTTGGAAGAAAGCCGGAAGCTCGATGGACTGGTTCACGTGGAATTTAGAAATAAACTTAGGTGAGAACCTAGGGTGTGTACGTAAAACCAGTTTATCTTTATGAACCGTAAAGAAAGGATCCTGCACTGACAGAGCCTGAATTTCACTGACCCTTCTTATAGATGTAATTGCTACTAGGAAGGCTGTCTTATAAGTCAGGTGTTTGAGACTGCTTTTTTGCATGGGCTCGAATGGGGGGCCCATGAATTTAGATAGCACCACGTTAGGGTCCCATCCTGGTGGTGGGTTTGAAATTGGAGGGTGAAGTCTCTTTACTCTTTCCATGAAGGCTTTAACCACTGGTACTTTCCACCACGACACCTTGTTATGGGAGGTGGTGTATGCTGACAGAGCTGCCAGGTGTACCTTTAGTGAGTTAAAAACCAACCCTGCGTCCAGCAGGTGGAGCATGTATGTGACAATTGTGGAAGGAGTGCAATCAACTGGGTTGATTTGCTTATTCTGGCACCAGATAACAAATCTTTTCCATTTGTCAAAGTAGCAGTGCCTCGTGTTTGGCTTCCTTTTAGGATGTCCATACATCTCTGCGGCAAATTGAGATGTCCAAACTCTATGACCTCAGGAGCCATGCTGCCAGGTTCATTGAGTTGGGTTGAGGATGCATTTTCTGACCCTGGTGCTGGCACAATAGGTTGTACCAGCCCGGGAGTTTGATGGGTTCGCACATGTGTGGGAACCACGGTTGTCTCGCCCACATGGGAGCAACTAGGACGAGCGTCATCGATTCTCTGTTCATCTTGTTGACCACCTTCCTTATGAGGGGTGTTGGTGGAAAAGCGTAGGCAAACATCCCTGACCATTTCATCCACAGGGTGTTCCCCTGGGAGCCTGGTCGGGGGAACATGGATGCCAATCCTGGGCACTGTCTGTTTTCGCTTGTGGCGAATAGGTCTATAGTGGGGAAACCCCACTGAGAGAAGATATCTTCTAGGATTTCTCTGTGTAGACACCATTTGTGTTCCTCTGGGAGGGGATCTCTGCTCAAACCGTCCGCCAGAGAATTGAGATCCCCTGGAACATGTTGAGATGACAAGAAGATGTTCCGTCTGAGTCCCCATATCCACATTTTCTGATCAAGCTTGGACAGATTTGGCGAACGAGTCCCTCCTTGCTTGTTCAGTAAAACATGGCTGTAGTGCTGTCCGTCCGGATCTGCACTGACAGGTTCAACAGGTAGGGCTCGAACGCTTGAAGCGCTCTGAATACTGCCAGAAGCTCTAGCAGACTGATATGATTCTTGGCCACTCAGTGAGACCAGAGACCCTGAGCAGTGTGGTGGAGATGGTGTGCTCCCCACCCTGACAGTTATGCGTCCGTTGTGACTACCACCTGTATCTCGGGATCGTAAAATGGTTTTCCCTTGGACAGATTTTCTCTTGTCCACCAGTGAAGGCTTTGTACAAGTGTTGTCGAAATGACCACTAGATCGTCCCACTGACCACTTGCCTGAGACCACTGTTTCGCCAACCATTCTTGCAAGGGACGCATGCGCAGGTGCGCGTGGGGGACCAGGTAAATACATGACACCATCATGCCCAGCAAACGCAATGCTTTGCGTACCGTTATTTGGCGACCGGCCTGATATTGCGGAATTTGCAGCAGTATATTCCGAATTCTTTCCTCTGATGGAAAGGCCAACCCCTCTTGTGTGTTTAGGACAGCTCCTAGGAACTGTTTGGAGGTGCCTGGCACCAGACTTGACTTTTTCTCGTTTATGGAGAAACCTAATTCGAAGAGGAGGTTGATCGTTCTTTGAATGTTTGTTCTGCAAATTACTGGGGTTGCCCCCGTGATGAGCCAGTCGTCCAGATAAGGGTACACTGGGATTGCCTCCCTGCGTAGGTGTGCTGCCGCCACCGCCAGTACCATGGTGAATACCCTTGGAACCGAGGCTATCCCGAAGGGCAGTACCTTGAACTGGTAGTGCTGACTGTCCACCTTGAAGTATCTTCTGTGCGCTGGGAACATGGAAATATGAAAATGGGCATCTTTTATGTCCAATGTTGCCATGTAATCCCCCTTTTTTAGGAGAGGGATTACCTCTTGGAGAGTAGTCATGCAAACTTTTTGGGGCTTGACATACTTGTTTGCAGGCCATATATCCAATACTGGGCATATTGTCAAATCTTCTTTTGGCACAAGGAAGTAAGTTGAACAAATACCCTTGTTTACCTCGTGTCCCGGGACGAGTTCTATCGCGTCCTTTGCTAAAAGATTGGCGATCTCTTCGAGGAGGATCTTCTGGTGGTCTAATGAGTGTACTTTTTGTCGTGGAGGGTGGTTGCGGGGACGCTCTAACAGTTCTATGCAGTATCCTGCGGAGACTGTGGACAGCACCCATCTGTCTGATGTGATCCCTTCCCAAGCTTGGGTGAAGTTGGAAATGCGTCCCTCTACTGGGGATGCGTGAGAAGGGACCCTGAACGGAACATCACTGTTTTGGGGGAGGCGTGCCGCCACCTCTACTGGGGCTGCCTCTACCCTTACCACGTCCTCTTTTGTTACCCCTGCCATAACCCTGGGTAGACTGCTGGTTGTTGTTGTTCCATGGTGTACCCTGCCCCTGGGAATATTTGGAGCCTCTCTGGGAATTTTGGCCGCGTGGGCGATGAAAATTGCCATTCCCTCTTTGATTTGGGGGTTTGTTGGTTAATTGGCCCATGGATTTGAGAGTCTCGTACTCATCCTTGGCATTTTTTAGCACGTCCTCTACCGCCTTGCCAAACAGTAGATCCGTCTCCACCGGTTTGTCTATTAACGATACTTGGGTCTCGATTTTGAACCCAGATTGCTGTAACCAAGCATGTCTTTTGATAACAGTGCTCTCTGCTATCAATCTGCCAGCGTTATCCGCGGCATCAAAGTGTCACGACCCTCGCCCAAAACCCCCTTTGGCAAACCCATTGGCCAGGTGGAGTCAGGACTCGGGCCTCTAGAGCCTGGCATCCTCTTCAAAAGCCCTCATGGGGCCAGGCTCATACACCATAAACAACAATGTGCTTGGGAACTACTTTATTTTATTGTCAGCCAACATGGAGGCCTCCACATAGCTTGGTTCCTAAGAACCAAGCTATGCGGTCTAGTGTTTTGGGTGTGGCAGGCCTGGAACTACTTTCCCTGGTACTACTTTATCTGGGCAATATAAAACACACCCTGACTGCAGAAGATGCTTTGTGTTACTTTGCAGCTTGCAACGTGACGCTCACTGTGTCCAGCTATTCCCTCGAACCTCGGAGAAGCAGAACCTGCAAGGAGACAAAAGGAACATCATTAGCAACATCACCTTACCTGCAGTCTTCATCTTTAAACACTCGCAGCTACTGAGAACAGCTTCCCCGAACCTGCACGCCTCCCGGACAGAACGACCTGAAAGAGGAAGATAGAGGCAACATTAAAGAAAGCTGTAGAGACATTTACAAATTACGAACTGCTCAAAAGGCTTACCTGGCTGGTCGCCTCTCGGTTGGCACCACTCCGGACATTCCACTCGCGCTGAAGAACACCGCGACCTACAAGGAAGGAAAACACAGGTTAGCAAAGGCAAGACTTTGCAGCGCTGCGCATAGCGCTTACTTACGGCATCATAGCGCTCTTAATGCGCCATCATTTACCAGCGGGGCTCAATCAAGCCGGTTTGCCGCACTGAAGCACCGCATACCTAAGGGAGAAAAAGAGACATTTTAAACAAAGAAAGGCATGCAGGATAGCAACAAAACTAAATAACAGCAATAAGACCTACCTGAACAATATCAAACGGGCCGGCGTCAGTGAAGCAACTGGACCGCACTCGCCCATGAAAGACAACGCGTCCCTGCAAAGAAGGCAGGACGGAGAGAACGCCTAATTCTACCACAAGGCAGAACCTTCCCCGCAGACCACATCAGGGTAAAGCTGAGAAGCATACCAGCGAATAACCCAGCTGGGTGGCGTCCCTGTGGATACCAGGTGAGCGTAACACAAAGGTTGCTTTTAGGATGCAACCGGACACGGCTCTTCCCTCCGATGCAACCCGTGCCAACTGGCTTTTTAAGGGTTCTGGGGCGGAGTCGATGAGTGCCGTGACTTCTTCCCACTGGTGGCAGTTGTAACTCGCCAGTAGGGTGGTGGAGTTGGCAATCCTTGCCTGGTAGGCGGAAGTGGAGGCTACTTTCCTATGCAACCCATAAATCTTCTTGCTCTCCTTGTCGTGAGGAGCTTCAGACGATGATAGGGGCGTTCCCGCCCTCTTTCTGGTGTTCGTAACTACTAGCGAGTCCGGTTTCAGAGGCCCCCTTATGTACAGCGGGTCTGATTGGGCTGCCCTGAATAGTTTTTCGATCCTGGGGTTTACCGCCCTGGTGAGGTTAGGATTTACAAGGGAAGGGTCTATTCTTCTTTGTATAGGATGGCCTGGGCAACCGGTCTCCTTTCTCCCACTAATTTCTCGGCAAAATCCCTCTCTTCATGTGCTCCCTGGGTGTCAATGTGGAAGTGTTCTGCCGCTCTGGACAAAACTTCATTCAGGAGAGGAGTCGGTAACCAGGGGTTCTTTTTCTACTGGGGAATCTACCCTGTAGGTTTCTGGGTCGTCCTCGTCCTCCTCTTGGTCCTCGTCATCCCCATAGTAGCCCGTCCCAGTTTGGTCTCCCAACGTGCCCAAATCTGGATCCTCAATAAAAGGTGGATCCTCATTATATTGAGAGTAGGGCTGTTTACAGATGGGGTCCGAAGACCGTGTTGGTGCTTCAACCCGGGACTTCTTACTTGGGGGTATCGGGTCCCTAGAACCTGAGGGTGTAGCCCTGTCAGGGGTATATGAGAGGAAGTGCTCAGGATTCTTGACATAGAAGTCTGCCAAGGATGACATCCTAGACATAACTCTGTCTATGTCGTCACTAGACCATTCCTTAGAGCTTGGAATTACTCTTTCCTGGGAGAGTTTCCCTGTTTTATTTTGACTGGACCTATGGCTTTGTGCAAGGGTCTTGGTTAAAATGACAGAAGACTGAGACTAGTCTGACTGCTTCTGTGGTGTAGAAGAAGGTAGAGAATGCTTCTTTTGTTGTTTTTCCCCCTCCCCGTGGGTGGAAGAGTGTTTCCCCGGTGTTTTCGCTCCTTCTGAGCTTTTCAACGTCTGACGTCGAGGTTCGGGGGTAGTGTCCCTATCTCTAGAGTGTGGAGGTCGGGACTCGGGAACAGCCGTCACGCGGTCTGCCGACGCCGACTCCTGGAGTGTGGCCTGGGGATAGAGGTCGGCTTCGTCTTCCAACGATCGAACCTCCGTTACCTTAGGGAGTGAGGCACTTTGGCAACAGTGGATGGTTGCCTGGAGTCATGTGGCGATCTAGATCGAGAACGCCCAGAGGACACCGATTCGGTGGACCGTTCTCTGTGTGCCTCTTTCCGAGAACTCGATGTGCGCGTCGAGTCTCGGTGGGACTTCGCGTGTTTGGTGGAAGTGGTGTGGGTATCGCTCGTGTCGCCGGGTGTTTTCCCCATAGCTGCCCTGCCGGACAACCTTCCGAGGTTCGGGACTTGCACTTGATTGTCTCGACGCCACGTTGCCCTCGCCGTCCGAAAGCACAGCGTCGCTGCCATCGCTGAAGGTGCCCTCCGCTGCCATGGCCTCTTGTTGCCTGGGGTGGTGGGCCCAACGTTTGGTCGAACGGTCCTTAAGGGTTTTCGGTTTAAACCCACTACACGCTCTGCAGTTGGCCTCGGGGTGGTCCCTCAGCAAGCAGAGGTTACACGTGGTTTGTCTGTCAACCCAAGGGTACTTGCGGTTGCACTTGGGGCAGAATTGGAAAGGGGTACCCTCCATACACACCCTGTGGCAGCGGGCTAGTGTGTGTAGGAATATATAAGAAAAAGCCTATATATATTTAGAGTGTAGAGTATGTACCACCCCCCACTCTCCCTACTTGCAGGGCCGAGGCCAGAGGCCTTCCAAGGCCCGGGCCGGAACCAGAGGCCTTCCGAGGCCCAATTCCGTCGTGCAGCTCTCGACGGTTCTTTTTCTTCTCCGACGGCGTCGAGTGACGAAGGTCGGTGACTCGACGTTGGGGTGGAGAAAATGGTGAAATATAATATTTAGCTAAATTATGGCTAAGGCCAGGGAACTCCGCGGGATGCTTCCGACAAGTATGGCAGAAAAAAACAATCTGAGGGTTCTGGACGCGTGAGGGATCATGGGTACAGTGGACGTCACTCTAGGGATAGTATTACTGGCACGCCCTATGTCGACGCCCATTTTTGAGTTTCGAAAAACAAACTGTAATACTCCGCAGCTTCCACTAGATGTCGGCCTATGCACAGCATGTGATCTAAGCAGATTCCACAAGCCTCAGAAATTACTATATATGATGCGCTGGAAGAGGGGATTGGGGATAGAAATTCCAACAGAATCCTGGCAAAAGATTTGGTCACAACCCCAGAAAAGCTCCTGCTGTACAGTAGCCAAAGAGTGTGGCATTAAGCTATGCTACCGATGGTATATGACCCCAGAGAGACTACAGGTGATCCGCCCAGGCTACTCAGATCGTTGTTGGCATGGATGTGGGCAACTGGGTGACCCCGCGCATATGTGGTTGCACTGTCCAATCATACAAACATACTGGCAAGAGATCCGCTCAATGATAATGGACATCACAGGCAGGTTGCTCCCTTTGTGCCCACTGACTGCCCCCCAGAGGATGGTACTTTCCCACTAACAGGAACCATTGCGGGCCTAATAACGCATCTGCTAATGACAGCAAGGATAAACCGTGCACTCTTTTGGAAGATGGCGGAAGGCCCTTGTGTATCATATTGATGGGTCAAGATGTGGGAGATCATAGTCATAGTGCAGTTAACCACTCACATTTCGAAATGAGAGGCGCAATTCTCCCACACCTGGGCCCCCTTCCTTGATTTTGTTCAAGGGAAGGAATATCTGTTTTGGATCACACATCCTGACACAGCTATTTCGGAATTAAGGGTGCAGGAGTGTGTTAGATGGCTTGTGCAAAGTGGTGGGAGGTTATTCGGTTGTGGGAAGAAGAGGTGGGATGATGACATCTGGTTGAGCGGACTTACCTAGGGGACCGCAAAGGCAGACTGGAAATACTGTGTGACCATAATATTCATATTTATTTTATTTGCCTTAGTTATTACTTGGGGATTATAAAAATGTAAAATGAAGTTTTGATGTTTCTAACCTCTGTGTGTTGCATTGGCATTGACATACTAGGTTCATCGAGATTTCAATAAAAAGGTATCTTGGAAAAAGAAAAGAAAGAGAGGGACAAACAGGCAGATGTGTGGGAGTCAGAAGTGTGAGGTGTACGACAGTGCCTGGCATAGCATTGAGGAGGAAAGGAGAGAGAAGAACAAAAAGGTGCAGAGAATCAGAACAGAAGAGGGGGGGAGATGAGAGAAGGAGAGAGGAGGTGAAGGGGGTATGGAGAAGCAGAAGGGAGGAGAAGAGAACATCAGAAAAGGAGACAGGAACATAGGTGAAGATGTTAAATAGGAGGATTAAGGAGCAGTGGGGAGAACATCAGAGTGAGAGACAAGCAGAGAGGAGGAGGCAGCGCAACCAAAGGGAGGGGAGCAGAAGAGGAGGTGGAAAAGGGCTATAAGGAGGATGAGAAATGTAGGTGAAAGAGAAAATGGAGAAGAAGACAAGTCAATGAAAGAGAGGGGTAGAGAAGAAGCAGATCAGAGCGTGGTGAAACCTCCAGGTGGAGATGGAAGAAGGAAGAGAGAAAGGAGGGGGAAGCAAGCGAAAGTGATAATGAGGATGAACCACCCAACGAGAGGTCACAAGAGAGGTCTGGTTGAAACTTCAGCTTGTGGAGAGGTTAGTGGAAGAAAAGTACCTAAAAAGGTCATCCACAACATATCAAGGGGTTAGACTGATAACCCCCAAGGCACCACTTATTCCGCAAAGGATCTAACATTTTTTATGTCTAGCCCAAGTTTTGATGACAAAAGACACTAGTGGCGGTGGTGCTGGTTCTGACTGAGAAGAAGAGTGGCACACTGAAACAATTAACAAAAGGCAACGACTCAATGTTAACATACAAGCAAGATGTGATGGGCACTTAAAACTCTAAAGACTGAGAGTAACTTTTTGTGTTTCCAATTCCAACCAGGAAAGGAGAGCCTAAATGAGAGGGCAGAGGACTGAGGATCACAGTTCTGGAGAGAAGTTTGATTTGTTTATGTTCTGTTGATATCTCACCAAGTGACCTCAGTTAACCCCAGCACACACACAGAGTCTACAGAGATAAGACGATTGAGAGACACACAAAGAAAAAGTAAATAGGGCAAGATCATCAAAAATGTCCAGAAATGTGAGGCAGAGCAAGCAGATTGTTCAATGGGAGCCAGATAAAAAGTGTATATAAGATATTATTCAAATGTTATCTCAAATAAACCTATGCTGTAAAGAGTTGCTGCAGGATAGTGGCCAAGTGGGAAGGTACAAGGCTTTAGAAGGAAGAGCAAGCAAACATTCATTAACAGGCTATAGTTAACATTAGGAACAATTGTGGATGGATCTAATGTTTTTGTACATGTGCGTGATATAATCTCTTAATCTAGCAAACTAATCACCTGTGTAGTGGAAGCCAAGGTGATCATAACCCACACGTGGAAGCCTGGGGATTCTCCATCAACAGAGGCCCAAAATTCTGAGTATCCCAACTATGGGGAATATGCATGACAGGGAGTTTTCAACCTGTAAACACTCCTGTTTTGGGCATGGAGATTGGTTCATCAAAACAAGATGGGGAACCCAGGAAGAAACCAATAATAGGCAGAATATATTTCTGCATTGAGTAGAAACAGGACTATTGTTGCACAGGGATTCTTTTAGAGACACAGAAGAAATAGTGTATGAAGGATGCACTTGTTCCAAACTCATGCTTGATAAATGTACTGTAATAAAAACACCCTTCCTGAATGTATTGATGAATTTACTGAGGGGTCGTCAAGGGGGTTGGTTGCCACCACAAGCCAGGTAAAGTAGAGCCTTGGATGGCTTGGGGAGGATTCCCTAGTGTTCCACATCATGCCACATCACACTAAGAAGCTCCTGTCCCTTTAAAAGGGACTGTTAATGAGGGACGGTCCCATGGAATCGATAGCGTCTATATGCTCAGCGTGGGTTCAGAGATCTTATCCAAAACCATATTGGAAACATGGGGGTCGAAACTGAGACAGAAACTTCGAGCAATGATCCATTCATCTTGACAAGTTTGCCACACATATAAATAGAATCCCTGACAGGCTATGGGAGGCTTGTCTGTGAGTGAGGCCAGCGTTTGCCAATCAGAGTGGGGACTGCCCATGGGAAGTGACCACTCTTAAGTATCACATCAAAACTGCAAGTCATCTTGAGCGACAGGGGCCCTCAACCAATCTCACTACCAATTGCTTAGGGAGACATGCTTGATTTTCCTAAAACCACGCAGAGAGTAGAAGGCATGGCAAAGGCCATCTGGAAGGACAGAGGAGTTTGGAATAAGAGCTTATTTGGAGGCAACTAGGGAAGACTGCAGAAGGGGATGGAGCAGGAGGCGCAGGTGGGACTAATCTGGAATATGTGTCCTTTCTCACCAGGGGGAGCAACCCCCTTTGAGGCTACGGAGGAGAGCCCACTAAGCAAGACCCTCCCTAGAAGTCTGAGCAAGTGGGACCTCACTGGGAGTGAGTCCCTTCTTGGGGACAAAGACTCCCATTCCAATAGGGAACTCCCAGTCCAAACCACCTTTTCTGCCTTTATGGATGTTGGAAATACTTTGGCATCTCTTGTTATGACTCTAATTATCAAAGATCCCTCTTTCACTGTATTGGCTTCAGGTAATGCTGAACGTCGCCCGAATGCCATGATCAAGGAAGACAGACACAATTGCTTTTGTTCCAATGATGTGTATAAGGAGACAGCAGACTGTGAATGGAAGAGAGACTCTAACCGAGGGAGGAGAGCAACCTTGACGCAGAGGCAAGCTTCTGTAGCATCAATGTCTTGGAGGGGTGGAGCCACGTCAAGCAGTGGAGCCAGCAGATGAATGAACCGAGACCTCCTAGCTGGAGGCTGAATGGTGGGTGCTTTGTCCGATCAAGAGGCTCCGGACAGGCTCCGGACAGGGGAAGAGATCCGAATGGAAGACACCGTCTTCTCTGGTGGCATAACCAGTGGCGTTGTTCAGCATTACCTGAAGCCAATACAGTGAAAGAGGGATCTTTGATAATTATAGTCATAACAAGAGATGCCAAAGTCTTTCCAACATCCATAAAGGCAGAAAAGGTGGTTTGGACTGGGAGTTCCCTATTGGAATGGGAGTCTTTGACCAGCAGTGGTGGTCTGGGCACCCAGCAACCGACGCAGAGTCCAGAGTCAGGGAAGGAGCCCGGGTCCCCGAGATCCACCCGCCAAGCACCTTTTCCGCAGAGGGGAGTGCCAACTGGGAACAGAGGCTACTGACTAGTCGATGACAGTGAGGCCTAGGACTGATAGTTTCCAGGAGAACCGACACAGGCACGAGAAGCAGAGAGAAGGGAATGGGTTTTCGAGTAATCATGGAGGGATTTGGACATTTGAAATAAAACCTGAGAAAAGTAAAATAAGAAAAAGCTTTGGTTTATCAAAGGGAGAGTGAAACCCATGCAGAAGATACTGTGACCAAGAGACTCTATACGAAGATTGGAAAGACTACACCATTAAATTCTAAAGGAACTTTGAGACTGAGAACAAGTCAATTGTAAACTGGGCAAGGCAGAAGCCCATATCGTGGCTATTGTGCAAGCCTCCCCGGGTTTCCTATTAGCTAGGAGTTTTCTAAAGTGGTAGGGCTAGTTAATTGGTTAGGATTTGGCCAGAAGACTTGTTATTTTGCAATTGATGTGCTTGTGTGATAACCCTTTGCTTTAGTTTTGCTAGGTGGGGAACTTCCCTCATAACGATAGGGCTAGCTGGGCGTTTTTATTTATATAAACATCTTTAACTATGACTCATGTAGTTCCGAGTCCTCCTTCTGGTTCACCACAGAGGCCAGAGGAGAGACCTACAAGGTTGGGACGATGAAGACCCAGGCAGCTGGGGCAAGGAAGAGACGGGGCTGGAGGAGAGAGCATGGGACTAGGGACAGAACAGAAATACTGAGTAAACTGGGGGGAAAGATCCAGAAAGCTTAGGAGAGACACAGGAAGCTGGTGAGAGAGAGTGTCATGGGGCTCTGGGGAGAGACCCATGAGATTGGCTATATATATATATATATATATATATATATATATATATATATATATATATATATATAGAGAGAGAGAGAGAGAGAGAGAGAGAGAGAGAGAGAGAGAGAGAGAGAGAGAGAGAGAGAGAGAGAGAGAGAGAGAGAGAGAGAGAGAGAGAGAGAGAGAGAGAGAGAGAGAGAGAGAGAGAGAGAGAGAGAGAGAGAGAGAGAGAGAGAGAGAGAGAGAGAGAGAGAGAGAGAGAGAGAGAGAAAAGTGGGAAACCGGGGGTAGACACAAGAGTTTGTAGATGGAGAGACCTAGGAGGCGGGACAGAGTAACCCAGGAGGCTGGGGAGAGAGAAACCTAAGGATCAGGATCTGGGTAGTGAGAAACTTAGGGGGCTAGGTAGTGAGACAGATATCGAATAGGATAGGGAGATAGAGAAAGAGAGACTGAGGAGGGTGTGGAGAGAAGGACCCAGAAAGTTGGAAGAGAAAGATTGTAACATTAGCTCAGGTTACAGAAGTGTTAAAGGAGGTGGAGGGTGTAAAGAAGACAGCCTTTAATATTGAGGTGCCTAAATAGAACGAGGACGCTGAGTGACGCAGGTGGTAACAGGCCTATAATTCTGAGCCTTAGCTTAAGGCCAGCATGACACCAACGCGAGGATCAACCATCAGGCTCCAGTACATACTTGAGACCCACAAGGAGGACTCTCACTAGCTGTGCAAGAAAATTGCCAAGGAGTTTTATATATTTCAATGTTATCCTTTTATAATATCAATGTGTAGATAGTACTTCAGTTCTAGGAGCGGCAATAATAATTACTATCAGCCAATTTAACAATGCTAGAATGTATCCACCTAAGAAGCATGAAGGGCATAGCCTGCTCCCGCTTGGATTCAAATCAGTGACAGGTGTTTGCATTCACATATCTGAAACAACCACTTAACTCGCTGAGCTATCTTTCTGGACATAACATTATCTTACCAGCTGTAATACAATGTGCTTGTTTATAGATAAAACCGCTATCAGTGCACTTTTCATCGCCATCCCTATTTGTTGGAGTTTACTAACCAGCAGTTCCATTTGCTCCCCATAGAAACAATTAGCTAGAAGCTATCTGACCTACTTCAAAGTCTAAAAACCCCTGAAAACATTCAAAACGTTGCCATTGCTTCTCCTTTCGTTCGACACTTTTGAATCGTAATACACACCCTGTAGTTTACATCACAAGCATGCTGGGGCTACAGAACCCTCGAGTAAATGAAAAAGAAGCTACTGTTCGAGGGCACTTGAGGTTAGACGCAGGAGCTGCTCCGACTAAGTACGCACTAGTCCACCACCAAGAAGAAGGAAGTTTCACCCTGGCCTCTGGCCAGGTTATGACCAGCGGATAACTGGAGTTGGGTGGTGATTAGGCCTTGGGCCAACCTAAAGGATGTGGCATGGGCTACAAGTACTGGCATACTGTAACACATTATTCAGCTGGAATAAAAAATGAAAGCCAACATTCTTTAGCA